>NC_052057.2:1680000-1980000 GCF_903992535.2 Arvicola amphibius | reverse complement strand
TCAGGTAGGCAGTTCAGTGACATTGATTATATTCACATTGCTAGGTGCTTATCACTGTCCATATCCAGAGCTTTCCCCTACTCCTGCCAAAGCTCTGTGCTAAGTAAGCACTGTCCCCCAGCTCCCAGTTTCTCTTGTTTCAGCATTGGTAGAGGGTCTACCTTAGCCAGTGAGTGCTCTGTGTATTCTACAACTGCGTATGTAGCTGTTTGCAGACCTTCTAAGTGTGGGGTTGATTTTCAGAAGTTTTTATCTGAAGACCATTTTATAGTTTTGCCTTTACATTTCATACCTTTTATTTTAGAAATTCTTTTAATATCTCTGTATTCCCTGGCTGTCCGAAAACTTGCACAGACCAAGCTGGCCTCAACTTTGCGTTGGATCTACTACCCTAGACTCTGGAGGGCTGTTTGTCAGCTTGTGCCACCTTGTCTGACTGTTTGTATTTGTTGTTTTGTGTTGTAATTTGGAAGGCTGAATCCTGATTTTCAAGGGCTCTGTTGTGTCTTGTTCTGAAGGACCCTTCATTTGTGATTAAGAATGTTGAAATGAAGAGGCTAGGAAGAAAAAGGTGAGAGAAAGATGCCTAAGTCATAATGTGCTTTGAAGGAGAGAGTGACCAGTAATCTGGGGACTCAGTAAGCCTTCTGCAGGCCATAAAAGTAAAGGAGAGCAAATTAACTTGGCCTGCCAGCATTTTGGATTTAGCTCAGTGAAACTAGTTTTGAACTTGTGGTTTCAAGAACTTTGAGCCAACAAATGTATTTTCTGCCAGTGAGTTTGTGGTAGTTTGTGGCACAGCCAGGCAAGCAGGTGCAGACCTTGGTCCCTATCCATGGAGTGTTGCCATTAAACAATCCTTAGATGCTTGTGGGAGAACGTGGGGAATATGTAACAAGTGGTAGAACGTGAATGGAGACAGCCTAGCTTGCCTTGAATAAGGTAAAATACAAAAGATTTGCCGATGAGGCCTCAGAAGGAGATGGGGCTAGAGAGGTGGTCCAGTAGGTAAGGATACCTGCTGCCCGTGCAGAGGACCCGAGCCAAGTTCCCTGCACCCACACTGGGCAGCTCCCGACTTCCTGCACCTCTAGCTCCAGGAGATCGGATGCACTTCAGGGCCTCTGCAGGCACATACAACCATGTGCCCACAGTACATACATGTATACAAGCATATACATGCCCACACACAAATAAGTAAATAAAAATACAAGGAAAAGGAAGCCTGTTTTCTTAAGGAATCAGTGATGGCTGGCAGAAGCAGCGTTAGAGGCCCCGCTGGTGAAGGCCGTCTGCGGTGCACGTGTGGAGCTGCTACTGACTGACTTGAGTGACGGTCTTTCTTTCATTGTGCAGCTTATTTTTCAGCACGGACTCAGTGGGTGTAGAATTTCTTGGTGGGCTAGACTGGCTGGTCCGTGAGCCCCTGCATCCGCCTGCGTTTGCCTCCTCAGTGGTAGGACTGCAGGTGCGTGCGAGCCTTTCTGCATGGGGATCTGACCCAGGTCCTCACAGCACAGCAAGTGTTTCACCTACCTAGCCGTCCTCAGTCCCTAAATTTATATTTTCATATAACATCAGTATTCCTCGGAGGAAACATCTTTTAGAGCTGGGGATCAAACCTGAGGACTTGCACGTGGTGGGTAAGCGCTACCTCTGAACTATTTCCCTAACCCTATATATGCTTAGGCATAAAGACTTTGAGACTTAGTATTTTTCGTTTTGTTTTGTTTTTGATTTTGATTTTTGAGACAGGATTTCTCTTGTATAACTCTGGCTGTCCTGGAACTTGCTCTGTAGACCAGGATAGCCCCGAACTCAGAGATTTGTGTGCCTCTGCCTCCCCAGTGCTGGGATCAAAGGCGTGCAGCACTACTGCCCTGCTATTTTGAGACTTATTTTTGGACACATGGACATGTAAAAAGTTAACCCAAGGTTCAGAACTTCCTTGCTTGAGATTTAAAATTTGAATTTATGATGAAAACAGTTATTTAGCAGAAGCCGTTCAGATGAGCTTACTTACTGAAAAAAGTTACTTGTAAAGTAGAAGTGCATTGTTTGTAGAATCATTTTAGGTGGTAACATTTGGTAGTGGCTAATTAGTACATTTGGATTATAAATATCATACGCTCAGCCTTTACCTCCCTTCTAAGTCCTTTTGTTCTACAGTGGGGTCTTGTTTTCTGGTGGAAGCATATGCAATAATAATTGTGTTTTTAACCATCACTAAGTTGAAATTCAGTGTTTAAAGTAAGATGTAATGCTACTTAGTATGGAATTTCTAAATATTACAGTTCCCTCTTGTGTCGCTTCAGAGTTACTGCAGCATGCTCAGCCTTTCCACCGCTGTTTAGCAGTCACCGGCGAGCTCGAGCTGCTGCTGGGCTCTCGGGGCCACAATCCCACGTGTGCCAGTCACACTGTTAGCATTTCTTTAGTAGCTGAATTTAGAACCCTCATGCTGAAAATTCCTTGTAGTTAAGTGCCTGTGGGAGATTGGGTAATGCGGTGGGTGCCAGTGGGAAGCACAGGCACTGCACAGTGTCAGGCATTAGCGTGTCTCTGCTGGGCAGTGTGTGTTGGGGGTCCAGGCCCCGGGGGCTCCTTGGGGTGAGTGATGGGAGAAGGTGGGGCAGCTCTGGTACTCTCTCTGCTTAGATGTTCATGAGACAACATGGAGAATTTAGATATTGAGTGGTGTTAATGGTTATGGAAATACAGTTAATGTGATGATACCATCTGGTGATTGTGTGAACACAAGAGAGAGGCGTTTGTGAGGTCATGTGTGGGTGTGGGAAGTGGTGTGAGTGAATGTGTGCGTGTGTAGTATGTGTAGGAACGGTGTCTGCAACTTAATTTAGAATGCCTGCAAAGAAAGAATAGACAAGCAATCTTGGCAGTGTTGTTTTGAGTTGAATATGGGTGTGATAGACACAAATCTATAAATATACTCCTCTTTTTTTGCATACTGGAAACTTCATTTAGAATGTCCATTTTTCTCCCCAATGACTGTTTTGTTCGTGCCGCTCCTCCTCTCCTGACATTTAAAAGTGATCTGAAATATTATAAATCTTTTACTTAGATTTTTGTTATAGAAATGAGGCTTTTGCAAACCATTTAATCTTTTCTCCTGTAATTTTCTCATTGGTGCCTATCACCATTTATTATAAGTAATTATTTTGCTTGTTATGGTTTTTTAAAAAACTTTATTTTGTCTTTGTTCCTGGAATGTGAGTTTAATGCTTGTGGAAGAGATTTCTGTTTCTTGAAATGTCTTTGTTACTCTTCTTGCCTAGTGCATTAGATGCTTAGTAAATACTTGAGTGATTGGTTGAATGGGAATTAGTTCTGGAAGATCAAGGACAGAACCAAAGAGAATGTTTTGAAAGTTAATCTGTGGGCGTATGGGAACCTTAACTTGTGAAAACAGTAGTGAGCTCATCTGTGCAGATCTAGAAGGTAAGTCACCCTTGCTTTTATTGTGAAACCTTGCTATGCCAACTATGCACTGTAGCGCCAACAACAGGAATTACTCTATGTTATTGGGCCACTTTCCCAGTTGTTTTCAAAATGTTATCTGATTTTTGAGACAAAATCTCCCTGTGATTTTCAGCTTACATGGAAGCAGTGCTCCTGGTTAGCTCGGACTGTCCGGGGCGTCATGCCTGTGCCACAGTGGCTGGAGATTAATTGTACATGTTCTTCTTTCATTTTTAAGATTTATTTTATGTGTGTGAATGTTTTGTGTTTGGTGTCCATAAAGGCCAGAAGAGGGTGTTAATTATAGATAAATATGGACCAGTTGAGAAGAGTGTTCTATTGTAGAATTGTGTTATGTTTGTAGTTTCTGTGGGTGGATGAAGGATGGATGGATGGATGGAGCTGGAGATCTAATCCAGGGCCTTGTGCATGCTGGGCAAGCTTTTAAGGCTGCTACTAAACATGGATCCTGTTGTTTCCTCAATAATTGGAAATTAATTCAGTATTCATAATACAGTATTTAGTTTTTTAAAGTAAAATTTTGACATTGAGTTACTCATAATTAAGAAGGAAACTAGTTAACTTTATTGAAGTAATCCTGAGGTCTGGGAATGTGGTTTAGTGGTTGTCGTGTGAATGAGAATGGCCCCTAGTGGTTCATGTGTTTGAATACTTGGTCCATAGTAGGTGAAACTGTTGGGAAAGGATTAGGAGGTGTGGCCTTGCTGGAGGAGGCATGTCGCTGGTGTGGACTCCGCCTCCAGCCTGCTGATAGCTGTCAGCTCCTGCCGTCCGCTGAGCAAGCCCCCAGTAAGTCTGTCTTCGTCATGGTGTCACCTCGCAGCAACAGAGCAGTGATCAGAGTGGCAGATCACTTGCTTACTGTGCTGAAGGCCCTGAGTTTCAGCCCTAGCACTAGAGAGGGAGAAAAAAAATCATGCTTTTAACTTACTCATGACCAAGTATTAATATATAATGTTACCTCTACTTCTTATACCGGGCCGTAGGTAGACTTGATTAAATATTCACTGTCTTTCTTTCAGAACAATATTATGGTCTCTTTTTTGACATTTTAAAAATGTTTATTTCTGTCTTTAAGTTATGTCTGTATGCAACCTAAGGGTCAATAGTACATTGAATTAGCTGACAGGGAAGAAAAATGATAAATAATGAAAATAACCATTATTGCTTATTCTGTTTTTGTTAGAACTAATTTAAGAGCCAGGGGATATTGGGGGTGGTGGGGAATGAGGCTGATGAAGCACTTCATGGCTGGAGGTTTCAGAAGCATTTTAGTGATGCTGAGGGGTAGACAGATAAGAGGCCCTGCTTTCATTGGGAGCAGCTTACATTTGCTGGGGACTTTAAATTGATGTTTGCTTTATTTTACACTCAATAATGTATTTCTCATCTGAGCATATTGCATATTTATTGGCAGTGTAAATTATGTCAAGTGTTATTGCTTGGTGTCTGTTCTTACACTAGCACAATGCATTAACTTTTTCATTAACTTTTTTTCCTCCCGTGCCTCCCGTATTTGCTAGAGAAGCATATGAACAGCAGTTGAGAACCTCTCCCCTAACGTCTCCAGCGTGTGTTCTGTTGTTAAATCATTTTAGAAACTTAGGCTGGTAGTCCTTTGTATTTTATGGTTGGCTGGTGTAGCAGCCGCACAGGGAAGTAGACTGCATGGCAGTCCAGCTCAGTTGCATCTGCAGGTGAGGGTTGAGCTTCTGTTCAGCATACACTGCCTTCAGCAGGCGAGGAAGAGGTTACTGAATGATTTTGCTTCTTTCCTTCTGTAGCTTTTATTTACAGAAAGTAGGTTTTCTCCCCCTGTGCAGTGCGTGCCTGGCTTAACTCTAACATTACTGTGGGAAGGACAGTGCACGGGGAAGGCAGAGACAGTGTTGGCTCTTGAGAGCTTAAAGAGGGAAGGAACGGAGCATGGTGCACACACAAATACAGAGCTTTTCAATGCACAGGACATAGGGTCTTATAATAGAAGCTATTTTGTTATTTTTGCTTGTCTTTTAAAAAAAAGATGTGTTAAAAAGAATTGACATTGGTACCTGGGTGTTCATTGTTATTTTGAATAGAGATTATTTTTTAAAAAGAAGACTAGCGTATTTGTACCTAATGTGCCTCTTTTATTCTGGGATTTTAGAAAGAATTATAATTACCAGATACAAGTAGCTATCTATATGTTATCAGGAAAGGTAGAATGTTTTAAGTATAAACATTTTAGGAGATGACTAACGTCTTTAATACTGCTTGCTTATATTTTCAAAGAGGGCTTCAGGTTTTAAAAGTTCTCTGTCTACTGAAATGCAGATGACCAAGGGTCAGGAGAGGTTCTGGATGGCTTTTAGGTATTGCCAGTACTTACGCACACAGTCACATCCGCTCTTCCCGGTGAGATTGAACATTACGGATGCTGCCAGTCTGACCCTGCTGCTCGTTTCTTCCTTGTCTGCACAGAACTTCATTTCTGCCCCTCTCAAGGCTGAGTCCAGTCTGCAGAGGGAAGTGTTGACTGTGTACGCGGTATACTAAGCCACCCTCCTACCCTCTCCCAGCACTACTCAAAGATTTATACTAGCTGCTATCCAGATTTTATTTTATTTTTTTAAGAAAAGATTTAGGCCTATGTTTCCTGTTTCCCATTGAATTTTAAGTCGAGTATTGAGACTGGGAATGAGTTCTGTGAGTCGGTCTGGAGTAGAGAAGGGAAGTGAGTGAGCATGCTTACTGTGAGCGTCTGGCAGGCTTCTGGAGTGTGGAGCCATATGTCATCCGTCCTGATTGGTGAGCTTCTCTGTCCAGTAATCCTCTCCTGTTGTTCTCAGAGCGGTGCTGCAGCCAGCGTCCTCAGAGTCTGAGCCCTTCTTGAACAGTGTGCAGGGACAGCAAGGGGTGGGGCTCTTTCCGGTTGGCTGTTGAAATAGCGTGCATTTACAGAGGGAACAAGTTGGATAGGCTGGCAGAAGGTGTAGGCAAACAGATCCAAACTGATGGAAGACAGAGGAGTGGTTAGTATGTTTGGGGGTGTCTTGAGTTTGCTCCTTTGCTGAGTTCTTGAGCTTTAATATGAACATGTTGGAATATTGAAGCACCTTACATTCTTTGTGTAGTAGCGGGAGACTTGATGCTTCTCACAGACTTTCTTGGCGATGAGCTTGTGGCTGTTATCTTCTGTTGTGAACCTGGATTTTCATTTGTTTTTGTTTCAATTTTTTTTAGCAGTATTTCTTTTAGCCAGAGAGCTGCAGAATGAGTCAGTTAGCCAGTTCTAGTCTGTCTGGGACATTACTTGTGATTTTTTAAGTCAGATTCTCTAATGCTCAAGTCAATGTGCGGCTGTGGCTGCAGCATTGTTCCTGTTCTGATGAAGAGGTTGAGCCGCTCGCCTTGCTGCTCCGACCTGCTCCCTTGTAGCCATACAACAGACCAGTTGCAGAGATTTTCCATCGAATGGCCCAGGAAACCAAAGGTAACTACGTGGATTTATTTCAAATAAAGAATATACAGTTAAAATGGCTGCATTATTAGCAGGGCTAAGTGATTAAACATAAAAGGCCAATTAAGATGTTCTTAGCAGTTTTCTTGACCTTGCAGTAGCTATCCAATATCATTTTGTCATCATCAGATTGTGGCAGTGGAAATGTACTGCAGTAATTGATTTTGTAATAGGATCAGGTGATTTACCAGCGGCCCTGAAAACCACTTGCTTGCTCTGACTGTAGCACTCTAATGGATGTTGTGATTGCAGCCAGAGTTGATTCGAGACTGCTGGCCACCCACAGCAGCAGCAGCATTTATGTTAAAAATCAGAGTGCTGGGCTTTCCTTGTTTGTTTTCTTTGTTGTCAGTTTTACTTGAGTGCCCCTGTGAAATCTTAGAGATTATGGTTTTCTTTTTCACCGACCAGATTATAAAAAGTTTATCGGTGTGCCTGGTCTTAAATACAATAAAACACAGTCTTCTTTCTTTGCTTCTGAACTCAGTGACATGAGAACACATGTCTAAAGCATGAGCTTTTGTTACTGAGTATTATCTGAATGAAGTAAAATATTAACACCTGGAAATCTCATCAGGTTCCAACTTTAGCTGTATGATAACATTGGGGATACAGGAAGTTGTTGACCCAGAGAGTGACTAGAAATTTTGCTCTTTGTCTTTTTTTAGTGTTTTGGTTTCTCAATTTTTCTTTTTTTGGAAGTCTAATCTCGATTATTTCTTAGGAATATCAAGAAAAACAGCATGGGCTATTGTAGTGTTTAAGTATACAGCAAATTAATAAACTTGATATCCAATATTATTTACTATCCAGAATTTACAAACTGGTTATATTTGAATAATTTTTGGCTTCCTTTGCCTTTAGAGTAAACAATTGATTACGAATATGGGTGTACAAAACTCATTTTTAGACTGCACCTGCTGCTGCAGGCCATGCTGAGATCCTGGCTGCTGACATGTTGCTTAGGGCTTTGTATCAGTGAATAACTATACCCCCCTTACTTTGCTGGCGCCACTGCCTTTCTGTTCAGTATGTAATGCAGTGTTTTGTGCAGAACCACACACACACACACACACACACACACACACACACACACAGAGATAATGACTTTTCTGTCATTCCTTAGATGTATTCTTGCTCTTCTCTCTACCGTATTTCATGACACTTAAGATAACTAAATAGTATTCAAGATTTGCTATTGCAGAATCAAGCATAGTACCACCATTGCATTTGCTGTCACACTATACAAACCCTGCGTGGGGACCTTTCCTTTCTGATAGGCCCAGGGGCTAACACTGAACTCTTAGACGCCTTAGTGTTTCTTACAAGGTGGAAATATTAACAGTCTCACTTTAAAAGGTAGCTATAGATAATCAGCGTTGGAGTTTGTAGTCTTTATTCTTCCTTAGGCAAGTTTCTTCTTCACCTTTTCTTCACTCCTGCCAACAGCATAAATCCCTCTGCGTGCATTGGTTATATGTACATAAGGATGCCATTACCACTTGAGATTTGCTCCAGAGCATGTC
The DNA here is from genome assembly GCF_903992535.2 of Arvicola amphibius. NCBI lineage: Eukaryota > Metazoa > Chordata > Mammalia > Rodentia > Cricetidae > Arvicola > Arvicola amphibius. The sequence goes on along the minus strand of NC_052057.2, from coordinate 1,971,474 downwards.
TGAATTCAATATTTATTGAAAACGTTAAATGATGTACCATCAGCAAATCAATTACTGATAAATGTTCGCTGTAGTATTGTACATTAAAGCCCCCTCTCCCGGCTTTGTATAGTTGATCGAGCATAGCTGAAGAGAAGTGAGTGCCAGTATGTGACCGCTTGCTCAAGATGGTTTTGAAAGGCCGGGAGCTGTGCTGCTCTGCAGGGCGAGAGTGCTCCCTCTAAAATTAAGGGGGCCTGTGACGTTCTACCCCATAGAGCAGCCTTTTCTCAAGAGCCCAGATCAAACTCTTAAGACCTGGATTTTGTCTGGCTTCCTTACTAATACTTTTGATGATCTTGATCAAGTTATGTATGAATGATGGCTTTAAGGCCCCTTAAAATACTCATTCAAAAGAATTCAATTTATCCTGTCAGAGAGAGGTACCTACAGAACTGGGACTGAAGCTGTAGAGGTTGGAGTTCGGTGGGATTTAGAATTTCTTAGAGAATTTGTATGCGGTTTTGATGCCTCCTTTGCCCATTCGTGTCGCTTTCTTTTTGCTAAGAGTACTGTTTTATTTGGGGGGGGGTGTTTGAGACAGGGTTTCTCTATTGCTTTGCAGCCTGTCCTGGAACTCACTCCATAGACCAGGCTGGCCTCAAACTCACAGAGATCCACCTGTCTCTGCCTTCCTAGTGCTAGGGTTAAATGCACCACCACTGCCTGGCCTTTTTTCTTTCTGATACCTAGTATTCTCTATATAGGATATTTGTCCCATGATTTATAATAGCATTTAAAAAGACCAGACCTGGGTTTAAGTTCTGACACTGGTGATTCTTTTCCTGGCATTGTTAGGTCGTTTGTTCAGTATTTAACATGGTAATTTTGGTGAGCAGTGTTTGGAAAGGCACTGCTGTCTCTAGTGCTCTGGCCTGTATTCTTGGTATGTACACTCCGGAGCCTCCTTTGTGGCTTGGGCAACTATAGGCTAGGCTGGATGAATTGGTGCTTTCGGACCAGGTTGCTCTAATAAGGACTTCTATGTCAGTCATTTCATTTGTGAGATGGCTACTCTGAATTTTTGAAGGGGCTTGTTTTGAGGTGGGATTTCTCTGTGTAGCCTTGCTCTGTAGAACAGGCTGTCCTTGAACTCAAAGATCCGCCTGCCTCTGCTACCACCGGCCAATATTTTTAAGATAAGGAGACTGAGCTGACTAAGATCTTGAAACTTTCCTAAAATCAGATGACTAGGAAATAGTATAGTCAAGGTTGAAGCTCTGCTTTAAAGTACTTTCTTTGTGATAAGAAATATTGCAACAAGACTATTTTCTTATACATTTCAAGAATTTTATCTTTGAATTAACCGTAACTGCAGATTGAAGCAAATATCTGAAAATAATCTTGTTTAATATTTATACCTTGCATAAGAAGGAAGTGGCATATTGGCTTCTTATTGAATAGTAACATGTATGTGGTAAGTATATTATACTGTATATTCTTTTTGGAGGGATGCTTCAAGGATTGCTTGGATCGATACCACTCTCTAGAAAGGAGGAAGGGTAAAAACCAGGGCCGGAGAGATACTCAGTCTGTCATGTGCTTGGTGGTTAAGCTTGTGGCCTGAGATGGATATGTGGTACCCAGTGTAAAGGCCAGGTTGCAGCTTCCAGCACTGGGGAGGCAGAGACAGGATTCCTGGGATTTGCTGACTAGCTACTCAGGTCTAATTGGCAAGCCTCAGGTTCCAGTGAGAGACCCTAGATTAGAAACAAGACGGACTGTGCCTGAGGAGAAACAGTCCAGGTTTCTCTGGCCTCCACTTGCATGTGCACACATTTGTAGTGTCTCTACGCACATACACATTATATCAGAAACCATAGGCAGAAGCTGTGTAATGGAATACAGGGATCTTTGTTCTGTAAAAAGCATTATTTCCGTGTCTGAGTGGGTGTGCGGTGCATTTGTGCAGTCCCTACAGAGGCCAGAAGAGAGTGTTGGATCGTACTCTTTAGATTGATTCATATGGTGCTGGGCACTGAACTCGGGTCTTTGCAAGACCAGCATGCACTCTTAATTGCTGAGCTCTCTCTCTAGACCTGGGTTCTTGTTTAAAGAAATTTTTTGCATCTTTTGAGAAACATTGATACTGAGAACGTACTCTGATTTTTTAAAACTTTTTCTGCATGTTGCCTACAAGTTTTCCTTTTTTTTTTAAGAATTGGTTTTTGTAAAGCATCAGACTTGTAAAATCATGCTTTGCACTGTTAATGGAGTTGAGATAGAACGGGCAATCTCATATACCGATAATCATTATTTCAGGGACATTTTTAAAAAGGAGAAAAACTTCTGATAAACTTTGACTCAGTAAATCTCCTGGGGATTTATTCTACGGAGTTAGTCTGAGGTTGCACAAAAAGATTGAACACAAGCATGTTTATGCCAGGTGAAACCTGGGGGCAGTTCAGCTGTAAGCATTGAAGAAAATGGTCAGTTCTCTCTATTTGCAATGGGAAGGTTATTACAGGAAAACATTGGAGTAATATGTACAGCACAAAAATGCCATGGGGGGGGGGGGTCAAGAATAGTTAAATATAAACACTTTGATGTAGTTCACCATGTCTTTGCATGGTGAAGTTACAGATGATCTCCTGTGTCCCCTTCTGCTCAGACATATTCTCAAAGTCCCTGGTAAGTTTTAAATATTACAAGATTCAGTTGTGTAAGCAAACATTGGCTTTTATGTTCTGTTATCTGTCTCCAAAGGGGTTTTCCTCCTCACCCTAGTGTGTTCTGGTTGTTTAATGTAAAAATTGTGGCTTAGTACGAGCATTATGTGCCATGCTGGTCTCCGCCCTGTGCTAGGCATTGGGCACTTTGTCTGTTTTAATTGTTACCTAAAACGCTCATTGGCTAGAAGCCTCATTTTAGAATTTATGAGCCTTTGAGACTTGGCAAACTCGATGAGATCATACTTGGTGGGTAGGTTTTTAACCCCAGTATCACATGACTTCAAGGCCCACTTTCTTATCCTTGATATTATCCTTAGTTAATTCCATCTGAAATTGTAGTGTTCCGAATGTGGGGAACAAGGGAAGCTTTAAATAAGGCTTCCTAATTCAAATTACACAATGAACAATTTTCATTTTTATTCTACCATTGTTAATGTCTGCTGATGAGGACAACTCATTTGCCCACTTATTGATAACTGGATAATAGTTAAATTCCCGTGCAAACAAAGCACTGGAAATGCTAAAACAGCAAAGGCAAAAATGGCTCTCGAGGTTGGTGGCCCGTTAGGAAAGCCGACGTTGGAGAGAACAGGTGTGCCATTGCTGCTGGCGGGGCTGGAGTGTGTTGGGCTTGCTTTAAAGTGTGTTGGCTTTAGAGTGTGTTGGCTTTGAAGTGGGTGGTGTGAGAGAGTCATTTCAGGAGAGAGCAGATTTTAATTTTTATTTTTCAGAAGGAGCCATTGATTTTATTTTTCCATGAGTTCTAGGACTCTGTCCTTGAAGCAGCGCCCTTGCCCTCCACGGATGGTTTATCTCCTTGAGTTTTAAGAGTCAGTCAGTCGTGCTGGTGGCACTGAGGTGATGAGCAGGGTGTGAGAGCCTGGGAGGGCGTGCAGGACAGAAACTGAAAGCAGCAGCACGGCAGGGAGGAGTGCACAGAGGGAAGGAGCCAAGTGTTGTTGAGTTGATCTGCGGATTGGGCTGAAGTGTATGGAAACCGTGTGTTTGAGCAGGGTGTAGTTGTGGGCGGAGCCAAAAGCCACAGATTTCACTTTTAGCTTGAGAAATTACTAGAGTTTGGTTGTTTTTTGGGGAGATGATGGTGGTGGTGATCAATTCAGATGGTTACTCTGGGTGTTACAGTATCTTCTAAGACAGAACGACACATATATCATGCATAACCTGGCAAGAGTAATTGGTAACTGGTTTCCACGGTCTGTTGAGAGCAGTGTAGTAAGTGGCATCCTTTAGAATCCAAGACTGGAAGTGTTTGGGATAGTCTTTAGTCATAACTTCAAGGGACAAATGTCTGTACACATGTATTATCTGTGTGTATATGTTATCTGTACACACATATAATATGCATGTATATATAGTACCTGCATATATATTATCTGCAGTATATATATTATCTGATCGTATATATTTTCTGCACACACTTACACATATATGTATATTATCTGTACATACTTGGAGCAGGACGGATGGTGGAAGCAGTTGATCACATTTGCTTAATACTCCTCCTGTGCCCTAAAGCACTGCACATGCTTTGATTCAATTTTTAATTCTTTGTATTGCAGAAATTAAGTTACAAATCAGTTTGAAAGTGTTAAGTATATATTATCAACAGAGTTAAATGCTAAAGTCAACTTTATCATTGTTTAGCTTAGTTAAAGAAAAGAGTCACCTATAACCAGAGATGAAGCACACCTATTTTGGATTTTCATGAAGAAAATAATTTCAGTTTCGCTCTGTAAAACTCTAAAAAGATGACTCCTAGGAGAACATAATCATTTTAATGGATGGTGTCTTTGTCATGTGGCATTATTATAAAATCGATGAAACTGACTCAGATTTTGTTTTTAAAAATGGACATTATACCCCAGAGTTGAAATTAATCTTGAGACAAAGGACCACAGATCCTAGCACTATAATTACATCTGTATTTCTAATTTTTATTTCATTTCATTTTTCTGAACATTTCACTGTAACCGTCTGTCTTCATGTTTCTTACACACTACAAACTGAAGTGGGCACTGTTAAGGTTGACTGGATGTGATTGAAGCGTGCAGCAGGAATAGGAGCTTCATCTCAGTGGAGATTGTCTTTGTCCCTTGTTACAAACATGGAAGCGGTAAAGCTAGACCTAAATAAAGCACCCGATAGTTCTGGACTGCCTTGAAAACTGTGACAGGCGGTTCTGTTATACACGCTCGGTGCTGCAAAGATTACTCAGTGGGTAAAGTGCTTGTCCCATAAACATGAGGACCTGTGTTTTGATCCAGCACCCAAGTAAAAAGTAAAGCTTGGTGGTATGTGCTTGTAATTCCAGGGCCGGAGGGGTGGAGATAGGATCACTGCGGCCTGCTGGCTAAGCAGTGAAGCTAAATTGGTAAGTTCTAAGTTCAGTAAGAAGTACTGTCTCAAGTGAGTACTTGGGAGGGAGAGGTGGGTGGATTTCTGTGAGTTCAAGGCCAGCCTAGTCTACATTTCTGTGAGTTTCAGGCAGTCTGAGTTGCCTAATAGAGAGACTATGTGTATGTGTGTATACACACACACACACACACACACACACACACACACACACATGGGAGAGAGACTGAGAAAGATACCTGATGTCGACCTGTACTCTCCACATGTATGCATGTGCAAACACACCTGTATGGACTAGTGCATAGACAAGCACACATATATTTCACATATACACAAATAACAAATAACAAACCATCTATCTTGCTCTGAAAAAGAGTGAAGTTCTATAAAACCAGCTTTGAAAATGGCCTTATGGCATCCAGAAGCTTCTGCACCAACAACGACCAGTGACAACTCATAAAACACCGGTAAACGTGGCCACCCAATGTCGGTTCTGAGTCTTAGAGTTTAGGACACATATCTATTAGGGATAAGACTGTTGAAATTAGTAAAGGTATCTAAGATACAGTCTTTTTATCACTACCTCATCCCTGTAAAAATAAACACAGAGGAAGCATTTCATGTCTTTATTTATACCCAAGGTATTGCTATGGAGTTTACCATGGAACACTAGTAGTTGAAGCCATTAGTCAGCTTGTAGTTGTCCTTTATGTAGATTCGCTTAGACCATTTGTTTGTTTAGTGCATGTTTGTGTGTGTGTTGAGGTGCATGCTGTGGTGCTGTTGGGGGTCAGACAACAGTTCACAGGAGGTGGTTCTCCTTTAGTTTTCTTCCTTTCTGTGTTCATGGAAAATGAACTCAGGTCATCAAGCGTGGCAGCAAGTGCCTCTTTGGCCCCTCGGTTTTATTCTTAATGTCATTGTACATTGATAATGCCCTCTTAGTGAGAAAACTTGCTTCCGATGGTGTTGGCTAATTTCAGTGTCAACTTGACATAGGCTGTTGTCATCTTGGAAGAAGGAATCTTTCCATAGGATTGATTTGTACACAAGTCTTTAGTGCATTTTCTTGATTGATGTGGCAGGGCCCAGCTTACTGCTGGTCGTATCACTCCAAGGCAGATGAGCCTGGATGATATAAAAAACCAGGCTAAGAAAGCCACAGAGAGCAAGCCAGTAAGCAGCTCTCTTCCATGGCCTCTGCATCAGCTTCTGCCTCTGGGTTACTACTTTGTTTTGAGCTCTTGTCCTGACTTCCCTCAGTGATGAGCTGTGATGTGGATCTGTAAGTTGAAATAAGCTCGTTGTTTCCCAAGTTGCTTTTGGTCATTGTGTTTTATCATAGCCATAGAAATTCTGGGGTAGATGTCTTTTTAACATTAGTGAAAACTCACGTGGACTAAAGTGACCTACACTATGCCAACTATATCCCTCAGTGCTGAGTGCATTAACTAATTCACACTACCGGACCACTTTATAGAGGCAAACTGTATTTCTAGGCTCATTGCTTTGTCATTGATTGTTCATGTATTAACATGGATTTATATACAATCCTCTATTTTTTCTTCTGCATTTTCTCCCATGTGAGACAAGGTAGAATAAAGGAAATAAATAGTTAGGCAAACTGATGAGCTGCATGTAGAAGCTGGCAACTACCTGGGTTCTCTACAAGAGTAGCAAATGCTTATGACCTAGGCAGATTTCATTTGAGTGAGGTTTGGTTATATTTTGTACTGCTTATTAGTAGGGTTCTTTTGAATATTGAAATAGTTTATAAAAAAACAGTGCAATGCTTGGAATACAGCTCGTACTCAGTAAACATTTTGTGTGACAGAACTCTGATTCAAAGACCACTCTATCCCCATCCTTAGTTGTATATGCAGAAAAATGAAGCCAAAACTTAGCTGCAGATTCAGAAATGGACTAGCCAACGCACGTACCTGTGTATACTCAGGCAAGCAGTTTCTCTTATTAAATTAAGACTTTTCTTTAGCTGATAAATGTTTCATTTGTTCATACTCTTTTCTGCTTTGATCAGGATGGTGGTGATGGATTGGCAGGAAACGTTAGTGTGCATCTTCCTCAAGGCACTTGCACTTGGGATGCAGGATGCTGTACTCGGGATGTGCCAGCAGTTTCATTCATCCCTATTTGCTCATTTCGAGTAGTGTAGGAAAATGTTTTCTTAGCTATGCTATAGTACTTATATAGTACTTAGTCATTGTTTACTTTAATAAAAAAATGGCATTTCTCCCAGTCTCAATGCAGCATACCGAGTGACTGGCTTTATCCTATGTGTCAACTGTTTGATTTTCTGTAATGACAATTTGTAAATTAATACAAAGTTAATCTGGTTACTATAAAGTTAATACTTTTTGTTTTTCTTTATTTTTTTCTAAAAAGATCGTTATATTATTGTTTTTTTAAAGATGCAACAACAAAAATGAATATTTTCCTTTCCTTGTCTTCTGGTAGAAGAAGAAAGTATTTCTAGATTAGAGATTTGTTCACATTGTCTGTAGTCATTTACCTCACAGCCCTGTTTGTTCTTATGCTAGAGGATATGCATAGTGGATTCACAAAAGATACTGCATGGCTTTATAGAGGTAATTATATCCTTTTATGTTCTGCAAATTCAAGAATTGGAATTCTTAGGTTTTGACATTGCAAAATGCCTGACTTCTGTTGTTTTAAATTATCTTATAATAATTTAGGTTGCATACCCAAACTTGTTTATACTAAGCAATGAGCTTTGAAAAGTTCTGTGCTATGGCTCTTTTCATGGTGGTTCTATTCCTGTGAGATTAAGTTCTAGGCCGTGGTTCTTTTCATGGTGGTTCTATTCCTGTGAGATTAAGTTCTAGACCATGACTCTTTTCCTATTTGAATGAGATTAAGTTCTAGGCCATGGTTCTTTTCATGGTGGTTATATTTTAGTGAGATTAAGAAACCTACAAGGTGTTTAGTTTCACAAATACATGATATTTAAATGCTGCAGTGCCATTAGTACTTGTGAAGAAATGTGTAAAGAATTAAAACATGAAAGAAGTCTATTCCATAAAACATGTCAGGCATGTATTCAAGTTGTGGGCCCTTGTCACAGAGCAAAGTCCACGTTATTAGTCGTTGAGTATCTACGTCAGTCATATGGCTTATATATGACCAAGATGGATAGTCTTGTTTATTCATTTGTTCCATTAATATTTATTGAATTGCAAGTGTAGAACTGTACACTCTCAGTCACATAAGATTTCCTCCTTCTTGGGCTTAATATATGTAAATCATAACCTAGTTCCAAGTAATTGATAGTGCAGGGTACTTAAAAGTCCCAAATAGAGTTTAAGCTGTCTTAAAGAAATGGCAGTTTCTGGTCACGCACCCACTTTATAAATAGTTGTTATTTTGTTTCTGATGGATTCTCGTGTTCCACTGCCTAATGCAGTAACTGTGATTTTAAGCTAAGCTTTGGTTACAGTGGTAGGAAAGGACGCAAAGGATACATGTCAAAAGAGCATCAAATGATCGTGCTTTAATTAAAAAATTAAATTTCAGAGTATATTGGCTTAAAGTATGACAGGATTTCTTTTGTATCAGTTACTTTTCCTGTTGCTGTGTTGAAGCACCCTTAACAAGAGCACCGTAAGGGAGAAAGGGCGCAACCGTGGCTCACAGCTGAGCGTGGTCTGTCATCAAGGGGACGTCCTAGTGGTCAGGCTGATTCTTAATGTGCAAACAGTGTTGAGCTCTTGCTGCCCAGCAACCTTCTCTCCTGTTCAGTCTGGGACCCAGCCTGTAATGTAAATGTCCCTCCCAGTTTGAGGGTAGGCCTTCCAGCTCAGTTAACCTAAGACATGTAGGGACAGGCATGGCCAAAGGCTGCTTTCCTGGGTGGCTCTGGGTCCTGTCACTTTGACGAACTACCACTCTTTTCAGTCGCTAGTGGAATCCTTGATTTTTTTTTCAAGAGATTTCATGATTATGGCCTAGTATTAGATTCGTGTGTGTGTGTGTGTGTGTTTGCACACACATGTAGAGGTCAGAGTTCAGCTTCATTCCTCAGGCTCTGTCCACTTTGTTTTTGAGACACTGTCTCCTACCGGTCTAAGATTCATGAGTTGGGCCAGATTGGTTGGCCAGCAGAGAGCCCCAGGGCACTAATCATGTCTGACTTCACTGATGGCACTGTCTCTTCAGCCCACTTATTTCTTAGGAGAATCTTCTGTTCCTTCAGAAGCCCAAGTGGAGACGATTTCCGACACCTTCCCATTTGAACCCCTGTGGGCTCTCACAGCAGTCCCTTCCCATGGTTGAATGCTGGTATAAGGAGGTGTGCGAAAGTAGACTGACTTGCAGATGAATGCTAGTGTGCTGCTGTAACAGTTTCCGTAGAGCCATCGCAGACATCGCCCGTTTTACAGTAGCGTGCTCATCAGTCTCTGCACCCCACTCTGCCCTACTTTGAGATCATGCGTACCACTGCTGTCAGGTTCCCCAGCTCTTTCTTGTGTGCTAGCTGAGAAAACTCAGATGGGTTTACATCTGAGAAGATCGCAGCAAGCCACGTTGTGACAGTAAAGTGACCGTAATGGACAGGAGAGGACTGAGCAAGAGGGCTGACCCACAGCTCTCAGGCTGTGAGGTTGGTTTTTGAACCGTGTCCACCAGTTGTGCCCCCTTCCTTCTTCTTTGATCTGTGGCTTTATAAAACAGGCTGTCTTTGTCGTCTGGTGTGTTCACACTGCCAGCTTGCTTGTGATCTGGTGTCCTGGTGATAGATAGGATCACGTGGTCATTTGTCTGCTCTGATAGCCTGTGGCCACAGAGCTGAGGTAAACAGTGCAGCCTTACCCAGACCCTCCCTCCGCTGCTTTCATGTGACTTCTGCCTATGTTGTGGCATCTGGGAATGAAAGTAACTTAAGTGGCACTGACCAGCCGGAGTGACAGGTCTTAGGCTTCGCAGCTGACTGTCACCTTTGCACAGCAGTGGCTGTGAAGTGGTGACTAGGTGCTGGCGTCCTGAGCCAGCTAATGCCAGTTTGACTTTCCTCTGAAGCAATATGAATTCTGCCAACAGCACAAAAATATTCCTATAGACAGAGCTCCAAGATACTCAATTTTAAAGGGACAGTGACGCTTCATCAGACAGGTGAATTGAAAAACATGTCAAATCCCTGTTCTAGTATTCATCTCCTTTGCATTCCAAAAAAAAAAAAAAAAAAAAAAACAGACGGATGGGGAAGAGTCTGAGTCTGTTTGACATGAAAAGGCAATGGCTTTTTTTGGAGCTGCAGAAGTGTGCTTGTTATTACATATGCAGATCTCAGAGGATGTCAGTTGGGTTAAACAAAAATAAATTCACACTCAGACCCAGCACATATTACTGCAGAACAAATAGCTTCAAGAAAACATTTAAAGTACAAATGGAGAGTGAAAGCAATTTACCTAAAAAGAGTTAGGTATTTCCCTGCCTTGTGAGGAGAATCCTAATGATGGTAGCTTCAGTGCTGAGAAAAACAGGACACAATGGGGACCTTCTGTGGAGGCAGAGAAGCAGACATGTAAGGATTCCTGCTGACACCTAGCAGACCCCTCACGTGACTGCTGCCTGCCACACCAGAGGCGTCAGAAGAGGAGTCGTCCTGGTGGATTACCTGAGCCAGAGGCTGAGAGCGCCTGCGTGGACCGCAGCGCCTTCAGAAAGCACTGCTCTTTGCTGTGCCCGCTGGTCCAGCTTTGCAGCATTGGGTGTTTGTTAGAACGTGTCAGCCTGTACACTGTAAACCACAGGTTCCTTTTGCCGGACAATTGCTCAGTGTAGTGCATTGTCACATCCGAGAATGTCAGCTTTTGCCACTCGTGTTAAGAGGACAGCTGCTTATTTTGAAAAATAGTTTAAAACTTCAACTTTGTTAGTTTTACTTTAACTTGGAAGTCCGGAGAGAGGTAGAGGGGGGTTGGATCCTATCCCTCCCCTCCCCCGACCTATGCCTACAAAGTAGCAGGATCCTACAACCTAAGACTCAAAGGCAGTTTTGTATTTGATTCAAGAATTTATTCCCAGAACTCCAAAACCATTGAGGTCTGTGTAGGATTGTGGTTTAGCAGAAAAAAACAAAGGGAATGGGGGACAACAGCAGAATCCCCAAATTACTTGCTTACTTGCAGTGTTCCTTTTGCCTCCAAAATTGCCTACTGGTAGATTTTTGTCCACAGTAATAGGGGGTCTGTAAAATTTGAGAAGCTGTTTTTACCAATAGACCAGTAGTATCTGGAGCTAAATGAACGCAAATCTAGTGTGTGCTGAGACCACACTGGAAGGTTCCCTGATTTTTGAGCTCTGTACTTTCATAGGAGAAATCTCTTGGAACTTTCTGGTCAATAAACAATGAACAGAATGATGAAGCTTAAAGTTACATATGAGAAATACTTTAACAAAGTCAGGTGGTTGTGTCAAGAAAGTAAGAAAATATCATGGTTAGACTTCAGTTTTATATGAGCCAGAGAGGACATACCAAGTAGAGCTCACAAGGGAGGAGATTTTAACTGGAGCAAAGGAAGAACTTTGTATGTAAAATGATTGAAGAAATGCAGTGTATTGCTTGGATGATAGTTTGTTTGCTCTTATAAGAGCAGTAATGTACCACCACAGCCCTGCCATTGCCTTAATCTTAAAAAGGAGTTTTTCCATGAAAGGACTCCTCACAAATGCTGCTTCCCCTGCTACTGTAAACTCTGTCTACGTGTTGGAAGACAGCTAGACTTCCCAGAGACCAGCAGCCTCTCAGAACTCGCTTCCTGTTCCACACACTGGGATCACTGATCTCAGCTCTGGATTAGATGAATATGTGGCCTAGATACTCTCTGTAAGTGCTTGCTGCTTAAATGGAAGCAGTGGCAATGGAAGCTGTTGCAGGGGAAAGGCCCACTTGTTTGTCCCAGCCGCCCGGCTAGCTTAGCCCTGAAATAACCACCAGAAACTGTATTAATTAAATTACTGCTTGGCCCATTAGCTCTAGCCTCTTATTGGCTAACTCTTACATCTTAATTCAACCCATCTCCATTAATCTATGTAACGCCACATAGCAGTGGCTTACCGGAGATTCTAACCGCCATCCATCTCAGGCGGAGGATCCATGGTTTCTCTGACTCTGCCCTTCTTCCTCCCAGCATTCAGTTCTGTTTTCTCTGTCTACCTAAGTTCTGCCCTATCAACTAGGTCTAGGCAGTTTCTTTATTCATTAACCAATAAAAGCAGCACACAAACAGAAGGACCTCCTACACCATTTCCTCTTTTCTGTTAGTTTCTTTACCAACTTACCAGTTGGAATATAAAACTGGCTTCGTGCCTGCTAACATTTTATTTTCTGTATCCTGAGTATCTTAGTTGGAAGTGTAGGAAATAGATTGATAGCATTTTCTGTACCATTGCTCCTTAATTGGTAACCTAGGAAGTAGATGGTGTTTTCTTTTTTGTTTCTTTCCTTTTCTTATTTTGAATTAGTGCTTAGATCTTGTCTAGGCGAGAGGAATAATTTGAAGTGGAGGAAATGGACCCAGAGATTTGGAGATCTGTATGCCAGTCTCGTGAGCAGATGTGAAACCAGTGATCTTGGAGGCCGCGACCTCTCACTGTCCCCTTTGCAGCGTGAGTGGCTGAGGTCAGCGGTGAAATTGTTTGCAGCCTCCACTGTAGTGAGGAGCTCGAGCTGGAGCAGCCCTCCACACTGCTGCCTAGTCTCGGGGTGACTGTACAACCAGTGTTGTTTGTCCGAAACTGAGAGCGTCTCCAGGTTAGCGAGCACTTACAACTTTTGCCTTGTTAGGTCGGTGCAATACTGCTTTGTAACCTGAAACACGTCTTGTTTGGAAAATAGATTATTACTATCAGGGTCTGTTGTAATGATCACTAAGACACCGTTGCTTTATTCTACACAGATGGGGATCTTTGTAAGAGCGTCATGGCATTTCTTGCCATTTAGAAAATAAGAGCTCAGATCTCTGTTAGAAAAACAATTCAAATTTATTATACATTGGAATTATAGCTAATGTTCTAAGTGGCTTTGGGTGGAAGGATTTTTATGGTAATGGTGGTTTGACCACTACAGTGTTGACAGATAAGAGGGACCAGACCAGAAGGAAGTGTGGATAACCTGATTTCTACCCATCGTTGTATTGTCTTTCCAAAGCTTTCGTATTCATCATGATGATGTCCAGCTAATGAGAAAACTATTTTCTTACTTTAGGTGCAGGGCTCTATGCCTTTGGTCAGGATTCTGTGCCCAGTGCTGGCTCATGACATCTACCGTTCTCTCTTTCAAATACATGCTGTATGAAAACACTTGTGTGGGGCAGTTAACAGTGTCGTCCTCAGTATGTCCGTGAACTCTCTTGCCAGAATTTTAAGGAGGGATAAGTGATTGTTTCAGAGACTCTGTGAATAGGTACTGTTTGGCATATTCATCTAAGCAGGTAATCTTTTTGCCTCAGAGAACAAGGAGAGAAATCCAGACAGGAGTTTTTAAAGGTGAGAAGTAGATGAAGTAAGAGCAGCATGGATTTGGTAGAGTTGTAGCTGCATGCATGCATGCATGCATACATACATACATACATACACACACATACACACAGCATGGATTTGGTAGAGTTGTAGCTGCATGCATGTATGCATACATCATACATACATACATACATACATACATACACACACACATACACACAGCATGGATTTGGTAGAGTTGTAGCTGCATGCATGCATGCATACATACATGCATACATACATACATACATACAGCATGGATTTAGTAGAGTTGTAGCTGTATACATACATACATACATACATACATACATACATACACACACAGCATGGATTTGGTAGAGTTGTAGCTGCATGCATGCATACATAATACATACATAATACATACACACACATACACACAGCATGTATTTGGTAGAGTTGTAGCTACATACTTAACAAATGAAGATTCTCAAGAGGGGCAGGCAGCAGTCACAGAGAACATGATTCTTAGTCTTAACAAGATCATAGAAAAAGATTTTCCCGTTATGTTTCACAACAGACAGTCACCACATTAAATCACTAAGTTGGGAACCCCGTTAAGGAAGCAGATTCATCTCTGTTTCTCTGTAAATACTGTGTTTTCCATACTGCACTGGTAGGTTTGTTTTGAAGTTCAAAATGTTCCTGCAAAATGATTGTGAGGCAAGAGAGGAGAGAACATCTGAAAGGATTTGAATCCATAATGGTTCCTTCCCAGTCCCCTGGTGATGGTGCTGAGCAAGACTTTCTCTAAAGATCCCGTCTGGTCGTCACTGGCTCTTTAGATGGAGGCTTCAGATGCTTCACAAGGGTGGTTTGCTTGTGTGACCCTCTCATACTCTCTGTCAACAGCTGCCTGCTAGGGACACTGACAGCGAACTGTGGGTTGACTCCTCCATCCTAGGAGCTGTGCATTTATGGAAGTCTGTCACTTTGTCTTTTGAACTGGAAAAATCTTGGGGTTTTATCCTGCTTCCCCGATGAGATTTTATCCGATGTTATTGTAGGGAAATCGTACTCATGAGGGCGTGGAATCCAAGGCCAACACCTTCCTCAGCACTTAGCAGCAGACTCCCAGTAGAAGAAAAGCACATAGAGGAGTTTGTATTGTATTCCGTTTCATGCACGAGCATACACACACACACACACACACACACACACACACACACACACACTTAAATTGAGGTGCTTTAACATCGAAAGCACAGGTGAGTCCTGAACAACATATACACTTATATACCTAGCGCATCAGTCAAAATATAGACTCCATCACTCCAGAAAACTCTTTTTTAAGTATATATTTTATGTGTATGTGTGTATCTGTATGTGGAATTGCGCTCATGAGTACAGCATCTGAAGAGCCAGAAGAAGGGGTTGGATCCCCTGGAGGTGGAATTATAGGCAGTTGTTGACTGCCCTCTGTGGGTGCTGGGAACTGAACTCTGGTCCTCTGAAAGAGCAACAAGTGCTTTTAACCTCACCGAGTCATCTTTCCAACCCCCAGAAAAGTGTTTTAAGCCCCATTTCAGCCCATTTCCACCACACTTAGAAAACTTATGTACTGTTTTAGGTCATTGTAAATAGCTTGAAATAAACGAAATGTGTCAATGAAATTTTACAATATTTCTTTTGTTTATGTGTATGCATGCTTGTGTAGTGTATGTGCCCATGTGTGTGCAGATGCACATTCCTGTGTATGCACAAAGGCCAGTGGAGGCCTGTGTCCTGTCCTACCATTTCCCACCATATTCCCTTGAGACAGGCTCTTCACCCAGTTTGGAGCTGGGCTTGCGGTAAGCAGACCAGGCAGTTTCCTTTCTTCTGTCCCCCTTGTTGGTTAGGCTGGCCGGCCTGCAACCCCAGGAATTCCTCTGCCCTGGCTTCCCCAGTGTGGGATTGCAAGTACGGACTCCCACACTCAGGTCTTCACAGGGGTTCTAAGGAAACGGAGGTCTGATACTTCCACCATTAGCAGTACACCAACTGCACTGTCTTCTTCATACTGATACTTGCTTTCATTTGTGGGGCAAAGTTAAACATGTAAATGTTTGTAATTTGCCATCGAGGTATTGACATTTAAGGTCCTTGCAATGACTCAGTGAGTGGACAGGAGTGATGGAGACACAGGGAGACGTGACTGGGGATGCTCTAAATTAAGTTCAGGTGCGCGACCTGTCTGCTTTGTTAAACAGGAGAGGTCTGAGGTTGATTGTGAAGCCAGCAGATACTTGAGCACATATTCGGGCGTTGTACCCTCGTGCTGGCACAACATGACTGAAAAGGGACAGCTTCCTCAGAGCTAGTCGGGGAGGCCATGTATATGAGCGTGTGGACAACACACAGGTCCGTCCTTCTAGTGCTTCGTGTCTTTAGTGCTATGGGGAAAGGCAAGACAGAGGGAGGGGGCACTTGGTATAGGGTCTTGTTACTGGTTTTAGTGGGCTAGTGAGAGAGTATGTATATGTATATGTGGGTGTTCGTGCCATGTAGAGGCCAGAACTTGATGCTGGGTGTCTTCCTGTATTGCTCTCCAACTTACTTCTAACAGGGTTTCTCAGTTACCTGGAGCTTACTGTTTCCTCTAGACTGGCAGGCTGGCAAATGCCTGGGATACCATTGGAGTTATAGGCTTGCACTTACATGTTGGGGTTTTACTTGGGTGCTGGAGATTTGATCTCAGATCCTCATGCTTGTAGAGCACTGAGCCATATCGACACCCGTCTGTGGACCCAGTTGGCACGCATTTGTCCCCTGCTTGTTTCAGTGCCGTGCCATAAACAAGTGTCCTTTTACTGGTCTGTGCTAACATTTCCCTCATCTTCGTTTCTTTTGTTGATTGCGTTGTTTAAAATGACCCCACTCATAACCAAATGACCCTCTAATGTTTGAGAAAGCTGCGTCACTACCTTATGGAGAAAATAATGCATCTTAGACAAGCCTCATTCAGGTAGGAGTTATACTAATAGGGCATGAGTTCAATGCTGAGTTCATAATCTGCATTAAATAAGGTGCCTTTAATCAGAAGTGGAGTTCTGAGTCGGCCAGGAGATGACAGTGTTGGGATCCAGAGGCTGATGGGAACCATTTTCCCCTGGAGCAGTGGCTCAGGATTTACTAATTCAGTGACTAAAGCAACTTCATCAGACATGATGACCACAAAGAAAATTAACTATTTAATTAACAGTGGTGACCGAGAGACGCTTTAGGGATTGTGAAAATTTTATTATCTTCATTCCATTTGAAACTGCTGTTTCAGGCATGTTTAATACTTCCTTGTAGCCCTGTAATGTGAAATCTTACTTTACTGTGGGTTCTATAATCAAAAACTGCTAAATGACATGCTTGGCACGTGCAGAGACATGTTTTAGGTTTCGTTGTTGTATAATTTATTCTTGGTAGTACTTGGGATTAGGTGAAGAAATAATTGTAAGTACTTCCCTTCGGGACACTAATGTGGGTCTGAAATGGGTTGGTGATCTGTGAGCACTGCATTGGTTCTGGATTGGTGATGAGGACTGCATTGGTTCTGGATTAGTGATCTGTGAGCACTGCTTTGGTTCTGGATTGGTGATCTGTGAGCACTGCATTGGTTCTGGATTAGTGATCTGTGATCACTGCTTTGGTTCTGGATTAGTGATCTGTGAGCACTGCTTTGGTTCTGGATTAGTGATCTGTGAGCACTACATTGGTTCTGGATTGGTGATCTGTGAGCACTACATTGGTTCTGGATTGGTGATGAGCACTGCATTGGTTTTGGATTAGTGATCTGTGAGCACTGCATTGGTTTTGGATTAGTGATCTGTGAGCACTGCATTGGTTCTGGATTGGTGCTCTGCGAGCACTGCATTGGTTCTGGATTGGTGATCTGTGAGCACTGCATTGGTTCTGGATTGGTGATCTGTGAGCACTGCATTGGTTCTGGATTGGTGATCCGTGAGCACTGCATTGGTTCTGGATTGGTGATCTGTGAGCACTGCATTGGTTCTGGATTAGTGATCTGTGAGCACTGCATTGGTTCTGGATTGGTGATCTGTAAGCACTGCTTTGGTTCTGGATTAGTGATCTGTGAGCACTGCATTGGTTCTGGATTAGTGATCTGTGAGCACTGCATTGGTTTTGGATTGGTGATCTGTGAGCACTGCATTGCAAGTTCTCACCTGGACTGAGCCTCAGTTGTCTGTTTCCAGATTGACAGTTGTGAGGTCCATCAGCATTGTTTACATCCCTGTCATATCAGTTGTCAAGGGAATAGTGCAGTGTTTGATAATTGTACAGTGTAGAAATATATTACACAGACTTCATTTTTCTGAACACCAGCTAAATCTCATTAGATATTGGTAAGAACATAAGATCTTTATTTGAATATATTAATATTATATACTTCTGCTGGTATGAAATAGAACATTTTAAAATTTTAAACTTTTTGAAATTTTCAACATAAATACAATAAAATACTGTTCTTTCATGTTTGTATTTTATATGAGTGTTCTGACACATACAAAGCTTTCTCTAAGATGTTCAGAATTAGTTTGTAAAATAATAATGCATTATTGACAGCTTAATTTCTGTATGAAAATTTCAAAGTTCAGGTTCTAGGGTTTTTAAATGTGTGTAATGTGAAATTATTTTAGTAAACTTGAGCTTTATCAAATATCAGCAAAGAATGTGCTCTATAATGAACTCATTGAAAATGTAACAGGAAATTTTAGAACCTATGCTAAGAAACAAAAGAAAACAAAATGTGTAAAATTTGAGAAATAAGTTTAAAGCATCAATAATGCCATTGCTTAAGATGCAAGTGTTTTGGAATACCACCATGTAGTCCTTATGCCATCTAGAAATTATACTGCAGTCATGTGCTTTCCATGTAAGGTTTTCCTTAGCGTGATACATAAAAACCCAGCGTTCATCGTGCTTTTTAAATGGATCGTGTCTTTTATCTTAAACATCTGGATTTTATTTTCATTCTCTCTCCCTTAACCCTTGTCTGCATCAGTGAACGTCTTCTCTATAACTTTTTCCCTTTCCTGTTTTAGGATAGATTTCCAGAAGTGGAGTTACTGGGTCAGAGGGTATGAACTTAAGAACTTTTTGCTTTTGTGTTCTTAATTACAGTTTTTAAATTTGTTGTTCAATTGGTTTGTATTCATTGTGGGAGATGAAAATCACAGAGATTGTGCTTCTTACCTGAAGGCAGGATTTTGTGATCGGGGAAGCTTGGGGAGTTGCCAGGATAATAAAGCTTTCTTGAAGAGGATTTACTTCAAGATTTCCTGAACCCAGCTGGGCACCTGATGGGTGTTTTCTTTTTGTTTCTATGGATATGTTTACTATTTAGTGAATAGTTTATCCAGGCTATCATTTCTGAATTAATGATTTAAGATTTAAAATTGTTTTATTGGCTAAGTTATATCATACTGATCAAGACAACTATCAAGCTTTTAGAGGTATATCTAAAAAGGTTGTTAAAGCTATGCATTTTTAGAAGTTTTATAACTTACTTAATTTAAAGAGCATGTGAATGTTTTCCACAGTCTTTGTTACTTAGACGATAGGCATAGGACTCAAAAGTAGACAACAATATAGATTATACAAATCTTGTTTATCCCCCATTTCCTCCTACAGAATGTGAAAACCTTTGCATCTTCTGATAGTCTAGCCAAGGTTCAAGAAGTAGCAAGCTGGCTTTTGGAAATGAATCAGGAACTGCTCTCTGTGGGCAGCAAAAGACGACGAACTGGAGGCTCTCTGAGAGGGAACGCTTCCTCAAGCCAGGCAGATGAGGGGCAGATGAATCGCGTGGTGGAGGAGCAGCAGCAGAGCTGTCAGGAGGAGGAACACACTGCACGGAATGGTGAACTTGTGGGGGCAGACCCCAGGCCTGGAGACCAGAGCAATTCCCAGCAAGGACACGTGGAAGAAAACAATAACCGCTTTATCTCAGTAGATGAGGACTCTTCGGGAAACCAAGAAGAGCAAGAGGAAGATGAAGAGCATGCTGGGGAACAGGAGGAGGAGGAGGAGGAGGAGGAGGAGGAGGAGATGGACCAGGAGAGTGATGATTTTGATCAGTCTGATGATAGTAGCAGAGAAGATGAACATACGCACAATAGCAATGTCACAAACTGTAGTCGTATCGGGGACCTGCCCATTCACCAGCTCTCTTCCCCATTCTGTACAAAGACGACAAAAGTGAGTATCGAACTACGTCGCTGTTTCGGGTGTAAGTGTTTGTAAGATTGCCTACTGTCTCCACTTGTGACAACTTGATTAAGTAAGCTTCCCTTTGTTAAAGGCATTCCCAGTGCTGTAGATAGAAGTACTGGTAGGAGGGAGCCTGACTGTGAAACAGGGGAAACTGGTCTTGCCTACTGCAAAACATTGCCAGCTTCAGGTCTGCTGCTAAAGTAGTGGTTTGTGTGAGTGTGCGGGGTTGTCGTGAAACGTGATGTGTGTAAATCAAGTAATGGAGTCTTTTTATTTATAAATAGCGAATGTATGCACAGGCTATGTTCCCAAGAGAGTTACTCCGATGTGTGAATTACTGGGAATCACTGAAAATAGTTGTGTTTTATTATTCAAAAATGAGCTGGGACTCATGGATGGCCATGTAGGACAGCCTTAAGGGTTAAAGTGTTGCGGGTGGTCTGTGAGCAATAGCTCACCAGTTTTACAAACACCATCTCTCGTAGACATCCTTTTACTCATTTGCTGTTTCTTAACAATGAATTTGTGGATTTTGTTCATAAATAGTTACAAATTTAATAGCATGTATTTCAATATAGTTTGAGTTGGAATGAAGTATCCGATACATTTGGCATGAATTTGATTTGCTGAATCAGTTTTGTTTTAATTTGTTGCTATCTCTAATTTTCACAGCCTAGTCACAGGTTATTTTATTGAGCTGTCAGTGTGACTGAGGAAGGAAATGGCATTAAGTAGTGGTTTTCTTTTATTCAACTGTCTCCATGCCTAGATGAAGGATTTGGGTCTGGACTGACTAGATTTTGACCACTCTCATTATTTCTGAAACAGCTTCAGAAAACCCCCTCACTCTGGACAGGAAGACCATGAGTCAAGATAGCAAGACGTTGTTTTGGGCTTTAAAGATATTTTAAAAGTTACCTTGCTGTATTGAGAGGACATCACATGTCTAATCTATTAATAAGGGAAATAGGAGAAATTTATAATAACTCAGTACTTTGTTTTGCTTTATTTTAAATCCCTGGTCTTTTTATAAAAAAAGAAAAAGAAAAAGACAAAAAAACCTCAGTATCCTGGAGTTCTAAACATTTGATCTTTGAGCCGAGTGGGGGCACGAAATGAAGAACCCTCCTTTAGAAGCCGGGCGGCATATACATCAACAACCTCAAAACTTGAGGCAGGAGGCCAGCCTCAGCTCTCTGGTGAAGAGAGCGTGAGTCTGGGGTAGGCTGTACAGCAAGACTCAAGAAAACATCACCCCCTTTGAAGTGTTAATAGAGAATTAGGTTTCCTCAGTTCTTCCTCAGTATGCTTTTGAAGTGTCCTTGTGGTGGTCTCTAAACAACCCGAAGGCAGCTAGATTTAGGTGCCATTCCTGCATCTTTTCTACATTAATGAAAAAAATGTTAGATTCTCTGTTGCTTTGGTTTATTCTCAGAACACAATGGAAACTATTAAGATAATCTCTAGTCATTGAAGGGTTCCTTTTTTTTAAGTGTAGAGATAGACAGCATTTTTTTTTTTTTTTTTCAGTGAAGTGGGTACCTTAAATGGTGTGAACAGTGGCCAAAGGACCCACTGGACCAGCCAATGTGTTGAGCTAGACTTCTGTACGGTTTCTTAAAGTTCCTGAAACTGACAGTCTTTTGAGGTGTTTTCTGCCCTGGTGATGAGCAGACCCATTTGGATGAACTCAGTTGTAGGCACAGTCTCTGTTCTTTACCTGAATTCTGTCTTCTCTTGGAGCCCAAGGTACCACTCCGTTCCCTTTAAGTTTTGTTCTTGTGGGAATGCACAGTTGAGTGACAAGAAATAAAGAAGAGAGGAAAGGGTGTGGTTGCTCCTGGGTGCGGTGGCGGTGGCGGAGAAAGTGTATTGTATGTAACTGAAAGGGAGAGCATAGGTAGAGTCAGGGCAGGGACATTCGGGGGAGTCCAGAGTGGACGTGACCAGACTGAGCCGGGCTTTGGGTGGAGAGGTGAGGAGAGGGAAACTAGGCACAGCAGCCAGGAGGCCAAAAGCACAAAAGGGCAGGAGACTAAAATGTGTGGGTTATATAGGGAAGGGCTCTGTGGGATGGGCAGCCCGGTGCTGAATTGGAGAGTTGAGGATAGAGAGTGAGAGTATGCCAGCCATGCCTTGTGACAGGTAGGGACTGAGGGATGCTGGGCGAACTTGGGGACCAGGTCCAGCTTTGATGTGTTAAATAGATACCTCAGCCAGTTGTCTTGAGTTTGAAACTTAACAGCAATAAACAGTAGAGATTAGAAATTCCAGGCTGCCCTGATACCAAAAGTCAAGGCTATTGGTGATCAAGATTTGCTCTTTATTAAGTCCCTATGAGAGATGAGAAAATTGAGGTTATAGAGAGCCCAATGGTTCACCCTACACAATGCTTGTTTTAGGTTCTTTTTTTTCATGTTTAGATCTTTTCTATTTTTCTTCTTCTGAGAGCAGATTCTTTTCATACAATATATTCTGACAGTGCTTCCCCTTCTCAACTCTCTAAAAGCTCTCTCATCTCCTTTCCCATCTGAATACACACCTTTTCTGTCTCTCCATAGAAAACAAACAGGATTCTAAAGAAAAATAATAAAATAAAACATGATTAAACAAAAACAAATCAACCAGAATAGGACAAAACAGACAAACAGAAGAAGAAAAAGAACCCAAACATCCAGACGCAGAAACACACATCTTCATATACATAGGGATCCCATAAGAACACAGAATTTTATATATATGTATGTATGAGATCTGTAAGATGAAAAGAACAAAGTGTGCCTTGACAAGCCTTGTGAGACAACCTCCAGAGATAACACTGAGTTTGTGAGTTCACTGCTGGGCAGGGTCCCTCCCTATCCATTGCAGATAGCTTCTCGGTTAGGGGTGGGGGCTTGTTCCTCTCAGCACTGGAACCCCATCTGGCACAAACCTGTGCAGCTCCCATCCACACCGTAAATAACAAAAGATTTTACTCTTGATCTGGTCTGTTTTGAAGAACCCTTTCTCTTTCCATGTGGTATGCTGCCCCCTATGGTAGGAAGTAACAAACTGTACAACCGTGTTTTCCAAGGAGAGGGGTTTCAGATTAGGAAGCAACCTAAGCTGCTCTTTGAACCACCTGAAACAGGGAAAGGAGCAGGCCAGAAGCCATGAATGGGTTCCCTTAGCACAGGGGGTGATAGCCCTTGGTATCTGCGCTTGGATCCTGACTCTGAAACATAGGTCTGTGTGATCTGGTATTGACTGTATCTGTCCCTTAGAGCAGTTCATTCTTTACAGCATGCATACACATGTGTGCGCGCGCGCGCGCGCACACACACACACACACACACACACACACACACACACGCACACGGTCTATAATGTTCAGTCGGTGTATCACCCCTAATGCACAACGGTTATAGTGGTTGAACTTAACACCCTGGGCTTCAATATAGTTTCTGCTGTCCTGACAATCCTCAAGAGGAGCCTGTTCTGTCTCCGTCCACCCAACCCAGGCAGCCAGCATCTTTTCACTGTCCCCACAGCATTCCTTTTTCTCAGCTGCCATATAATGGAAATCCTCGTGTGTGGTCCTCTGAGCTTGGCTTTCTAATAGCTGCTGACAGAGGCTTCCTGTCCTGCCTGGTCCCGCAGCCCTGCAGTCCCAAAGAAACACACAGAGGTCTACATTAATCATAAACTGATTGGCCCATTAGTTCAAACTTCTTAGTAACTCTTATAACTTATATTAGCCCATAATTCTTGTCTGTGTTAGCCATGTGTCTTGGTACCTTTTTTGGTGAGGAAGTCACATCTTGCTTTTCCCATGTCTGGGTGATGACTGCAGGCTGACTCTTTCTCTTCCCAGAATTCCCGTTCTCATTGCCCCGCCTCTACTTCCTGCTGGGCCTAATCAGCATTTTATTAAAATACAATTGACAGGGTACAGACCATTGTCCCACAGCAAATAGCATTTGCTAAATTTTTTTAGTGTATTTTCAAGGCCCAAAAGTTTTTTATTTTATGGTTGGATAATATTCCTTTGTCTGGATGGGCTGCTGTTTGTCCACCTAATGGAGACTATCTTGGTTTTCTAGATTTGGGCAACCATGAGAAAAGATACAGATGACGAGACCTGTAGCAGTATATTTCCTTTTGAACGACACTGCCAGGGTGTCTTCCATTGACTGCTGTTTTGCATTCTCACGGCAGTGAATGAGGTTGCTCTGTCCTTCCTGGTGCTTGGTGTCTTCAGCGTCCTGGACCTGGGTCTGCTCTGAGATGCATGCGCTGCGTCTCTTCCCCGTGCTGTATGATAGTGAACATATTCTCAGGCGCACACTCACCATAAACACATCTTCTGGGTGAGGTGTCTATTCAGGTCTTCTCTCATTTTTAAATTAGATTGTCATCCTAACAATGCTGTTCTTAGAATCTTACAAATTTTCAGTAAGTTATTTATTGGATGTGTTTCTACAAGAATCGTTTGTGGCTTGTCTTTCTCTATTGATAGTGACTGCTTAATTTTAATGATGTCCTTTCATCGTTATTTCTTTCATAGATGATGCCGAGGTTATCTGCCTAGGTTTTCTCTTGTCACTTTTTGGGGTTTGATGGTTGCTCGCTTTACATGTATGTTTGCAGTCTACTTTAGGGTAATTTTTGAAGAGGGTGTAGGGCCGTGGATGGTGGTGGTGACGGTGGTGCTGATCACGGTCTGTGTGATAGAGCTCCGGGTCTTGTTGGCCCATCTACGGAGACTGACTTTTCTCCACTGTATCTATCTCCTTTGCCCTTCCGTCAAAGATCACTTGGCTGCAATTACACCGGTCTGCTTCGGGCCCCAGTTGTATGTGTTTATCTGTTTCCTAACAGTGCTGTCTTGTTATGAAGACTTGAGACTGGACAGTGTCAGTCTCCCAGGTTTGTTCTTCCGCCTTATAGTGGCTCTTTCAGGTCTTCTGCCTTCCCTATAGGTGTTGGAGCCATTGTCACTGTCTCCAGATCAACTGCAGGGAATTTGGTCTGTGCTGGAGCATTTCACTTGGGCCCTACCTTCCCAGCCCACATTTCAGAATTCTTTTGCTGTATACTCAGCAAATAGATAGTAATTCAAAATAAAGCACAGCAGCATTGTACTCCAAAGAAAGTACAACAGCCAAGAAAGAGGTGGGCATGTTCAGTGTGTAAGGAGTCTTACACTGATGTATTTACAGTGTTCTTAGTCAATCGGAGAGATTTTGGTAGTAAAGCATGTAATCATTTAAGTTTCTTCATTGAACACTAGAGGGCCATGTAGCACCTTGTTGATGATGCTGTTTTCATGTATTTAAATATAGTATTGTCTGCTTGTCTCTTGTCTGTTATTTCTTGACCCACTTTGGAATAAATATTTAGGGCAGTTATGTATATTGTCCTATAATATTTTTGCATTTTTTAAAGCAAGAAACTAGCATATTCTCATTTTGCTATTTAATAACAAAATATACAGTGTATCTTTTCACTTGCTTTCAGAGGAGGAGTACAGCTTTGAAAACTTGTCATGAATTTACACAGAATCTTCAACCAGAAGACCTCCCATGACTGGATGCTCTGGGCTCCCCAGTGTGTGTGAAAAGGAGGAAGGCCCCTCTTGTTTTAGCACTAGTGTGACCTGTGAGCCTCCAGCCGTCCTGAGGTTGATTGGATTTTCTGGTGACCCGTCACCTCTAGGCCTAACTGAGTCGTGTGACTATGAAGAGGACCGTGGACAGTTTGTTTAGACTCAGAAATATGCACTACTGCTTGTTAAAGTCCAGAATTGTCCTTTCTCGCTATGTTCATTTGACAGAACCCTTCCCTCTCTCAGCTTCTGTTATATTTCTGGAGGACATAGGTCATTCTCACTGGTCTGTATTCACACTCTGTTTTTGAGAGTGGGCGAGGATGGCGGACAAGTAGAAACATCTCTGCATCTGAGGCCACACGGCCGAGAAGGGTGGAACTCTGACACCATCCACCGTGTGAGCCGCTGCATCCCTGAGCTCCCCTTGGGTGGTCATCTTATAATTCAACTACTTTCTCTGTTTACTTACTAGAATGCACTGGCAGTTTGGGGTTGGAGATCTAAATTGTATGGGTAAGTAAATCCCTTTTCATATGATGAATGTTAAAGTTATTTCTTGTGATGGCAATTCTTGGTTGTCACCCTGACTGTATCTGGAATGAACAACTATAAGCCGGATATGGAAGGCACACTTACGATCTGGACTAGAGGCAGGAAGACAGCACGCCTTGATCCAGACCTCGAGGCGCCCTTTCTTCTGTCCACACCTGCTGATGGAGCACTGTGTAAGGACGGGTGCTCTTTCCCATCCTAGCACACCAGCCGAGACACCCAGCCCCGTGGGACTGCAGAGCGCCTAGATTCTTTCCATTTATAACTAGCCATTGCTGGGCTGCAGCCTGTAAATCCTCCCGATAGATGGGTGTGTGTGTGTGTGTGTGTGTGTGTGTGTAGAGCCCTGACTAACGCGCACTGTTGACCGACTGCTGAGATCACAGCTGATGAGCTTTTGCCGTGAGCTTGCCGATTCTCTGCATCACCGTTTTTCTGCTCCTGTGGTTCTTTTTTTTTTTTTCTTGGGCAGATTAATGTGAGTTTATGTAACTAAACACTTTTTTCTTGGGTAATGATATGTGTGTCTGTGTGAGGGTGTTGGATCCCCTGGAACTGGAGTTACAGACAGTTGTGAGCTGCCACGTGGGTGCTGGGAATTGAACCCGAGTCCTCTGGAGAACAGCCATGCTGTTAACCCCTGAGCCATCTCTCCAGCCTGCCGGGACAGCGCCTGCACTGCTGCCTGCAGAGGCCGCCTGCTCCCAAAGAGGTGGAGATGCCAGGCTCGTCCTTTCACGATTTCTTAACACCCCTCCTGTTCTAAAACGTTAACAGAGCTTTTCTTTACCTTTATTTCCCTACAAGTCACCTTCATTTTAAATCATATACAGAAAAAGTGGGTGTTTATCACTCATTGCAAAATCAAAATAGTTTTCATCAAGTAAATAAACATTGACAAGAATTGGGTAGAAATACAGCACTGAGTGCCACAGTTGTGCTGTGTGGTATGTTTGCCTTTTGAATTATTATTATTACTGATTTTATTTTTATTTTTGTGTGTGTAATGTTAAGAGTGTGTAAGGCTTGGTAAGGTGCCATTCTACAGTGAAGGCTCTGTAGGTTCCATATCATGATGGAGCTGTATGCTTGGTGCTCTTTGTTTGTGTTTGTGTCTTGTTATCCACGGGCACATTGTACCTTCAGTCTGCACAGGTCGGAGTGGAGCTAGAACTGAAGCCGTGGGTCTGGCTCAGATGGAGGCTGAACAGTATTTTTCCCATCGTGCAATCTCGGGCCTTAGCCGCATGTCTTCTTACCTGAGCTGCCTTGGGCTTTATTCTGTGACCTTAGCTCACTTGGGCACAGCACATCAGTGTGAAAAGCAAGCTGAATCTTTTTAATGACAGCCAAGGTTGCACAGGTTGTTTAAAGACGGGTAAAGAACAGGAAAGCCTGGCAGGTGTTTTAAGTGAAGAGGATGTGGTCGCTACCTTTCCAAGTAAGCAGCATTAGGGCCGTACCTCGGGCAGAGAGGAGACGGGAACACAGTGGCTGTCTGGGACCCTGCCTGTTCTAGGCTGTCCTATCTGTGCTCCCCACTGTGTCTGCTCTAGGCTGTCCTATATTGTCTGTGCTCCCCACTGTGTCTGCTCTAGGCTGTCCTATATTGTCTGTGTTCCCCACTGTGTCTGCTCTAGGCTGTCCTATCGTCTGTGCTCCCCACTGTGTCTGCTCTGGGCTGTCCTATCGTCTGTGCTCCCCACTGTGTCTGCTCTAGGCTGTCCTATCGTCTGTGCTCCCCACTGTGTCTGCTCTAGGCTGTCCTATCGTCTGTGCTCCCCATCCTGCCCACCTTTTCTCGCCTGGAGGCTATACATAAATGGCGGGTGTTTCACTGAATCTGGACTTCGCTAGATTGGCTAGGATATTAGACGCTTGGGCCCACCTTCTTTATAAATGTAAACATGGCGGCTCAGGATGAACTTCTAGGTCTTCCTGTTTGCGTAGCAAGCACTTACCCAAACGAGCCATATCGCCATAGCCTCCGACTTCTTCCTCTTAACCGCCAAGGTCTTTCCACACTAGCACACTGGGGGTTCTAGAAATTGAGTTACTTTATCTTTTTGATAGCTA
The DNA here is from genome assembly GCF_903992535.2 of Arvicola amphibius. Classification (NCBI taxonomy): domain Eukaryota; kingdom Metazoa; phylum Chordata; class Mammalia; order Rodentia; family Cricetidae; genus Arvicola; species Arvicola amphibius. The sequence goes on along the minus strand of NC_052057.2, from coordinate 1,943,409 downwards.
ATTAGTGTTTTATTTATTGAAGAAATGAAAACTCAGATGTCTGCTATAAAATTAATGTTGAGATTTATGAGTATCAGTTCATCCAGGAATGAAACCCTAAATTAATTATTTTCTATAATTTGATTGTATATTCAAGCTATTTTATTCAGAGTAAATATTTCTGTACTTAAATTCTTTTATTTATATTTTAAAGGTATACACACATTCATACATATGCCCGTGCGCGTGCACACACACACACACACACACACACACACACACACACACACACCCTACTTTTCAGGCACACAGTAGTGTGACTTCCTGGCCTGCGGTCTTGAGGACTTTTGCAGGAGAAATAAATGATTTATAGGTATTATTTTAGCAGAAAGGTTGATGAGTTATTTATGCTTAAGCTTGCTTATGAAAGTAATTTAAGTGACAGACTAGATTTTTACATTTGTTTTGAAAACTGGAGGATGAAGTTGTTTGAGCCTCTCCCAGTCATCACATGAAGTTAGGATTCTTGCATGATTGAAATACCTGTAATTACAATGCCATTTTTGTCATAGTTGGCTTAAAGGTACAGCTATATTAATCATCAGCCGAATTCTTGGTGAGCAGCTGTGTAAGGCCGGTTTAACAGCTGGGGTAACCCACACAGCTTGAGAATTAGGCTCAGTCATGAGGTAAGTTATGTTATAGACGTAGAGGACTTCATACTGGCATTGCTGAGATACTTAGAACACTTAATCTGGAAGTTGGACTTTAGTTTTTTAGTCTCAGATATTTCTTTAAATGCTGAATAACGAGAAATTTGTTGTAAAGTTAACAGTTCTCAGATTCATATATAAGATGAAAATCTATCCATCTATATGCCTTGTATGTCACTGCCTAGGGCACTATGGCAGATAGGAGAAGAAGAAGAAATATATAATTCTCCTTGGGAATCTGAAGTGTGGGGTAAGCAGCAGGCTCAGGTTCCCAGTTCATGGAATCTGAAATTCAACTGGTGTTCTCTGTGTGTTGCACAGCTGCCTTCTGCTTTGGGTGATTCCGCCTAGACAAGGTCCTCAACCTTCCTAACATGGTGACCCTTACAGTTCCTCATGTTGTGGTGACCACAGCCATAACATTATTTTTCTTGCTATTTCATAACTGTAGTTGCTACTGTTATGAATCATAAATTTTTTTTCCAATGATCTATGGTGACCTCTGTGAAAGGGTCATTTTACCTCCCCCGCCCCCCCTACCCCCCCCCCCCCCCCGCCAAAGGGTCCACAACCACATGCTGAGAACAGCTGGTCACGAGGATGTTCATTGGGAGAAAAGTTCAAAGGGTAGTTGAGCTGTAAGTGAGTTAATAGATGTTTACTTTAAATAATCAAAATATCTGGTGTCCGATGGCCTGGTTTCTGTCACCTTTAAACTGGTCATTTTGGCGAACTTTCTGGCCTTTTACTTCTAATTCATTACTTATTTTCAGCCAATCACTTGGGCATAACTGGGAATTTCCAGTGGGATTTGGAGCAACCACCCTGAATACATAAATCACAATAGCTACAGTACCCAGGATTCTGGGATTTCTGTTGGTTTAAAATACTGTGTGTGTGTGTGTGTGTGTGTGTGTGTGTGTGTGTGTACATGTACGTATAGCTTTCAGATTGTGAGTGTGTAGCCACCAGGTCTGTTTGTAGACTACTTTTATAAACTGTGTGCTGTTTCAGAACCCGTGCTACTGTCTGCTCACGTGGTTAGGGCTTGTCCTTTGTGTTTAGATAAGGAAATGTCTCAGGGAAACCCAATCATACATTGTGATCCACATGCTGTGATGGAAGTTGTGAGCTTTATGATGGGCATTTTGAGCATTTAAATGCTGTTTTGAACTTCTCTAGAAATAATTCTGGATGGAACTTTAACTTTTCATAAAAAAACACAGTTCTTCTATTTGATTTCATTTTATGAATACTAAGGGTGTATGGGACACACCATAAAATTAACTTTTTATTTCATACTGAATGTCTTTTTCTACAGTTGAGGTATTACTGATGCAAGCAGAGAACTTGGTTTCTGACTGCTTCCTGTTTGTCTTAGCTTCTTCATCTTCATGTGTAAATTGTTTTGTGGGTAACAGTGTGACAGTCTCCCCTCTGGCGCTGGCCGTAAAAGACTGAAAACTGATCCGGCCCAGAAAGTAACTCTTAGGACAGACCAGAGCACGGCTGACAGTACTAACTCTTAGGACAGACCAGAGCACGGCAGACCAGAGCACGGCTGACAGTACTCTGTTCTCTACTGGAAGGGTAGTTACTCTGACTTATTTCACTTTAGCAGTGCTGTTAATTTTAAGTTTCTAGAATTTTCTATTTCACCAAGAATTAAATTCCTTTTGGCTTAAAATCACAGAAGCATTGAATACCACTAAGATTCATGGCATGTGTTATAATATTCTCTCCTTAGAAACATGTGAAAACCCACGATACTAAATCAGTTTATGCCTAGCTGCTTAGAAGCTGAGGCAGGAGGATCCTTTGAGAGAAGACTGCTTCAGCCAGGATTGTGAGGCTGGCCTGGCGATGTAAGGAGACCCTTTAACACTTACTGTGTAACCTACCCTGTTACAGTCGGAGTGCCTGCCATACCTGGTGTCCACAGTGACCTTCGTCGTGGTTTTCTTGTTTAGTCAGGCACATGGCACTGGCTCCAGCTTAATGTGTTAGCAGTTGAGATGACGTGTACGTCCTTGGTGTTCTTTGTTAGCCAGGGGGTTCTTGTATACTTCCATTCTAGATTGAGAGCATGACTTCAGAAATCAGAGTTTCTCAAAGCACAGACCCCTGAAAGTTACACCCCGCATCGGTCATCACTGAAGGCTTGGCTGGGCACACTCCATTTAGTGTTGTTTCTTGGAGTTGCAGTGCTCAGCACTAGCCAGTTGAGGGCAGCTGCTTACCGATTTTAGAGTTTAGAATGCTTCCACTTGGAGCTTCTGGAACTGTGGTTTCTGGTATACTACAGTGTTCATTTTCTCCCTGTGTTTTTCTGTTATAAATAATCATGGGATCATGGGAAGTCTGGTTTTCCTTATAATTGTTTAGTTCTTCAGGAACCAAGGGAGAAAATTTGATGTTCATTTAAAGTTTTTCCCAGTTTCAGGTCCCTTAAACTCCCAAGTTTTTCCACTTACGTCAGACTTTAAAATTGCATAGATGGGTTGAATCTGGGACTCCAGATCTTAAAAGTACACACATGTAAACAATGTGGCTTTACCAGTCTTTAATTGTCAGTGTGAATACAGACAGTGTTTGGTGTGCTGCTATTTAATTAACTGGTGGCTTAAGTAAAAGTTAAATTGCAACTGAACTGTTCGGTATTTTTTATGCAGAATGACTGCTAAACTTACCGAATATACTGAGCTCTTTATTTTATTTTTAGTACTGAAGTATCATTTAGTTTAGATGATGTCTTCTGTGTGGTTCAGAAAAAAATTAGAAGGACCAATTGTTTTCAGAAATTACCATTGAAATAAACTGTTTTGAAAATAAAGATATCAGTTTGTATAAAATATTGTAATATTAGCAAATAGGTAGTGGTTATTTCTAGGGATACATTGACAAAGGGTTGTTGTAAGGAGACAGACAAAATATGAATGAGGGTTATTGTATATGAACAGAAACGCCAGTCTTAATCTAGAGACTAATATGAGCATCAGAGGAGATGCTGAGACTAGGAGATTGTGGCATTTGTTCTGAGGATCTTGAGAGGCTGCTGGGACCATAGACATGGTGATCTAAGCTGTTTCAGCTCCCCCCACCCCAACCATGGCAGTTTGTAGATTCCCAGTGTCCTTATGCTGTCTTCTCTGTCCTAACCCTAACTGTTGTTGGGGATTGATGCCGTGCACACAATACCATGACCGTTGTTGGGGATTGATGCCGTGCACACACTGCCATGGTCGTTGTTGGGGAATGATGCCGTGCACACACTGCCATGGTCGTTGTTGGGGAATGATGCCGTGCACACAATACCATGACCGTTGTTGGGGATTGATGCCGTGCACACAATACCATGACTGTTGTTGGGGATTGATGCCGTGCACACACTGCCATGGTTGTTGTTGGGGATTGATGCCGTGCACACAATACCATGACTGTTGTTGGGGATTAATGCTGTGCACACAATACCGTGCATTTCTTAGAGCATGTTCTTGTTGAGAAGTGACATGTGACTGTGATCGTTGCTCATCATAGATTATTTTATAAATAATAAACATAATGTGCATGTGCTTGTGTGGGGGGTGTCTATGCATGTACTCTCATGTAGAGGACAGAGGAAGAGGAAGACATTGGTGTCCTATGCAGTCACTCTTTGCCGTATTCCCTGAGACATCCTCTCATTGAACCTGGAGCTAGGCTGAAGTGAACCATCTCCAGAGGTCCCCATCTCTGTCCCCTGCGCTTCGCTGAGGTTACAGACCCATGGGAGCACACGGAGCTTTTTATGTGGCTGGTGCAAAGCTTCACGCTCAGGTCTTCATGCTAACGCAGTGAGAACTCTTAAGCTGAGCCTCCAGCCAGGGGCTAGGGCTTCTGGTGTGTGCTTTATCCTCATTTGCCTCCTAAATTTGTTGCTGTTGAATACCCCTAACATAAAATGTAATGTTTGTTCATGTGTATTTGGTGGCATTAAATACATTCACAATACTGCATAACAAATGCACAACTCTCTGGAACACTCTCATTTGTTTCTGACTGAAACTCTAGCAGTGCTGACACATTAATTTCTACACCTTTGGGACCTCCCTTCTGCTTTCTGTCTCTGAACTGAACTTTCGCTCCACACTGCCTAAGTATTTGGTGTAAGTGGAGTCATGTGGCATCTGTCTCCTTGTGGGGTGCTTGTTTCACTTAGTGTGATAAGACTCAGTTTTCAACAGCGCAGTGAGGCAGGAATTTTCTTCCTGAAGGCCAAACAGCATTCAGCTGTATGTGTGCATGCAGCACTGTGTTTACTTGGGTTGTTTTCACTTTGGCTCTGTTGTGACTAATGCTGTAGTCGTGGTTGTTCTAGTCAGTCTCCTACTTCTCTGTCTTGGGTGTGTGTCTAGACGTGGAAATGCTGAGTGACGTGCTGGCTTTGCTTATAGGTTTGGGGAACTGTCAAACCATTTTTTCATGACAGTTACAGTGATTTCCGCCATATTCCAAGTCCCCTGCATACAGCCAGTGAGCTTGTATTTTCACCTGCATTTCAGATTTTGATATTAGAGAGAAAGATCTGGTTTAAGAACATAACATCAGGATAGGGCGGGGAATATTTCTCATTTTAAACTGTCTTTTCATCAGTCTGCTCCTTAGAGAGTAAGATCTTTCCAAAGTGTGTGGGAGGGGGTTGAAAAGAAGCCAGACACAGTGGCTCACCCCATAATTCTAGAATGTGGCGTTAAAGGCAGGAGGCTCAGGAGTTCAAGGTCATTCTTGGCTGCATAGTAGCCTTAGTTGTTAGTTTAAGGAATATTTGAGATTCTGCTGCAATGATCAGTTTAGGGATACTTTGAGGTAGAGTCTTTGCCTCCAGCTGACCTTGGGCATTAGGGAGTCATTGAAAGGTCTTTAGAAGTAGATTGTACAGGCTAGTCCTTTTCTGTGTTTTTAGGAAGATTGTCCAACTGATATGTTGGAGAAGTTAAGCCCTGGGAATTTCCACGTACCAACCAACGTTTCAGGCACTTAATTTATGTCAGTGTGCTCGATGCCTGTCCCTGCTGATGAGAAGTGGCACGTGACCATGATCACTGTCTATGATAGGTTATTTTATAAAAAATAAAAACTTAAGTGCCTCCAGCCAGTCTTGTGACTGTTATAATAGAATCAGGGACTTTTTCCAAATTACAGAGAAAGTGAGATTGGTGATCCCTGGTAGAATCCTTCAAGGTTATTAATAGCTCAAGAGAAGTAGGGCGTGCCTACTGTCCTGGTGAGTGGGGTAAGGAATGGTTGCCTGGAAAGGGAAAGAGCACGGCTAATGCAGACAAGGTGGGAGAAACACGTTGTTCTTAACACATGGAAGGAAACACTCCTTAAATTTGAAGCAACTCAAAGCATTATTCAGATATTTATGGTGACATTTGAGAAAGACTTAACAAGAGAAAATAGTTATGTGTGTTTGGGATTTTGTAAAGAAAATCTTAATTTTCACTTTCCAGGGAGCACCTTGTTTAGCTGAAGCATTCCCAGGACCTTGCAGCCAGCCCTGCCCGCTCCTGTCCACACCACTCGCTTGCTGTGGGAGCTCACCAGCTGTTTGACTGGCAGGAGCAGGAGCGCTCACTTCAGGAGTTTATAATTCCTGGCTATTCTAGGACAGTTTGCACTTCACCAAGCCTCAGACAGGTCAGGACACTCGCAAAGAGAAGGTCGAAAGACAAAGCAGCAGCAGGCCTTGGGTTCTCAGCCTTTAAAACTTGTAGTAGTTTCTTTGGATTTGGTGGTTAGTGTGTTAGTAATGTGCCTGCATTACATGTAGAGCGTGTTTATCAACCAGGAGGACTTTAAAATGTCCAAGCCGGGAAAGGCTCCTGTGAACCATGGCTTGGTTCCTGTTGATCTCAACACTGCAAAAGAGTCCCTGCCGCATCAGACGGTGATGAAGATCTTTAGCATTAGCATCATCGCCCAGGGCCTGCCCTTCTGTCGACGCCGGGTGAGTCCGTCACACTGGAAAAGCAGGAATGTTTGTCTAAGTGCTCGTTTGTTTCTCTCCTAGTAAAGCAGTGCCACAGATTTCCGTGTGTGTTTGTGAGGCCAGCAGTGCACAGTGAGGCCAGGGAGAACTTACACAGCACTAGCTTACGAGGTGATCTGGAGCCTGGCAGGGCCACCCGCTGTGCCTTTTTGTCTCATTTATCTTTTCATGAGATTAGAATCCTGTAAACTCATTTCAGACTGGTTAATATGGAAAGATATGTCTTGAAATATGTGAATAACAATTACAATCTCAATTTTGAAGCTCTCGTTTTGATGGGATCCAAAAGCTGCTGCTGGTGTATCCCTTACATGTGGGAATGCAGCATCTAGTTTAGAGAGCATTCCAGGTCCTTAGACTTCTTTGGCCCTTAAAGCTGGGTTATTTTTAAAAGCTGTTTCATGAATTAAAACTTAATAAATTAAGAAAGATGTCACTTTTTTGCTGAAACAGAAGTAGCGTGCTGCTGTGTGACACAGTTATATATAGACATCTGAACTAACGTGCATTTTGTGACTAATGTTAGTGTTAATCAAGATCCATGGATGTTTTCAGTGTAGCCTACTGAAGCTGTTAGGATTCGCTAGCAGTACATGTTTCTTCTGACTTAGCTGGTGTTGCCATTTTTAATTATTTACTAGAGTGATATATTTATGGAGCAGAAGTACATTTATGACCCTGAACATATTAGGCCCAAACACATGTGTATTCATGTAGGAACACATTCATGCTTGCTCACAGTCTCTTTGGAAACAAATCAGAACTTTAATCGATGTTGTTGGTGTCTTACATCTCTTATATAGTTTCTTTTTTTAAAACTGTAGAAGACAAGTAGAATAATTTGTAACACTAAAAAAATAGTCTTGTCTCTATAAAAAGCCTTTTCCTTTTGCTGAGACTTAAGTAGGTTTTGTAATATTTTTTTTCTAATTGCTTAGTTCCTTTACATTGATTTCAGCTTCTGTCTGAAGTAAATGGTAGCTGTGCTGTAAAACAGAGTTAAAGCCGTGTTTTAAGGCGAGAAACAGAAGTGCCTGTCTTGTCCTGTTTCTTCTCCCTTTCCTCCCTGGTCTTCCGTCTTCATGGCTCCCTTGTCTCTCACCTGTCACTTTGAAGCTGCTGTGGACTGAGGTCAGCATTCACGTTTGAATGTTTTACAAGAGGCCTCTAGCAGCTGTGAAGTCATTCGTAAAATAGCTGATTAATTTGGTCCTTTTGTAAAAGAAAATACCACCAACACAAAGAAGTTGGAAAGACAAAACCTAAACTTATAAAAACATGAATTCTTTTTACACTAAATACTTAAAATATTAATAACCAAGTTAAATTTATCCTATTCTTACTTTTGGAGTTTTAGTAGGTGGGAGACTTAAACTGCGTAGCCGCTGGTCCTCTGGGAAGAAGGACCTGAGACTTTCCTGGAGGCTTTGTGATGTCACCTGACTTTCCTAGGCTGCTATCCTGGTTACAGCTGTGCAGCTGCAATGCAGTGATAAGACTAAGTCCGAAAATAAAAGTTGTACTGGAAAATTAGAAGTAAAAAAGTGTCTAAAGAAATCAGTACGTTGAGTTCTTGTGTGCCTGCTGGTAGCTGAGGGTTGCGTGTCTCGTAGGCGCTGACCCCGAGAACAGCGGTGCCGGGAGGCGCTCTTCCCGCGCTTGCTTTCGTGGACTTGCGTCGTCCGTGGTAGTTCACTAACTTCCCTCCCGGTACAGCTCGGCAGATATTCTAAGTGTGCTTTGTTGGTGAGAGAATTCCTCTGACGTGCCATATTGTTGATTATATTTTATGCCAGATGTTTGAGAGAACATGATATCCCTTTTATAGATGCTGAGTCAGTTCATGTTTGCAGGGCTAATGTTCTGAACAAAATTGAAAACATGACATAAGAAAATTGTGAAAAATTCTTTAAAGCCATAATCATAGCCACAGTTTCAACCCCTCCCCCTCTTTAGAAAATGTACTTGACTTACTATCAAGTATCTTATCAGTGTAGATAGTCCGATTTATCCATTTTTCTAGACTCTCACCTGAAGTTTATGAGCATTAAATTTTTGTAGCAGTAAATAAATATCAAACTAGCTACTAATTAGCAACTCTTGAGTTAAAATACTTTAGCATTAATGAACCCATCAGCTAGACTGTTAACAACCAACCCTGCGGGGGCTGGAGAGGTAGTTCAGGTGTTAATAGTGCATAGTGCTCTCACAAAGGGCCGGAGTGTGGCTGCCAGCACATCAGATGGCTCACAACTCACCTGTTCCTGCTCCAGGAGATCCTGGCCTCTTCTGGACTTCTCGGGCAGCTGCACTCAGATGCACAGACCCCCTTCCCTGCTATACATACACATGCATATCATTTAAAAAATCTTTTAAAAGATAAGCTCTATAGGTAATTCTTAGTATCAAGGAAATTTAGGAATAAGCCCTGATTATCCTTTGGGAGAATGGAAGCATTACACAAGTTTCTTTGAAATTGGGATGCCTTTAATTATAATAGTAGTATGTTTCTGATATCCCAATTTCACTATTTTTCCATATTTTGAGGATATCTAAAACAACGGTGCAGAATTGTTTTTTTTTTACTAAGAGAAATATTGGTGAATCTTACAGTTGCTGTATTTAAAGAAAGCCACTCTTAATGTATAAATCTCATTTACTGATTTCAGCTTTGGAACACCTAAGTATCTAGACTATTCTTGTAGAATTATTTTGTCAGAAATTTTGGAATGATATGCAGTTGTTGGTATAGGTAAGATCCCTCCCCCACCCCCAGACAGGCTTTTCTGTGTGTAGCCTGGCTGCCCTAGAATCCACTCTGTAGAGCATTCTGGCCTTGAACTCACAAAGATCCTCCTGCCTCTTACTCCTGAGTGTTGGGATTAAAGGTGGCTACCACCTGGCTTAGATCTTTAAACACCTGGTTGTGCTGGTTCCTGGCCAGATCATGACCTCCGAGCAGCTTGTGTGTTTTGGGTTTGATTGGCATAGGTTTGAGCAGCATGGAAGACTGGGTGGGGTAAAGCTTGGTGACAGGCAGGTGTGCGTACGGGAAAGGACCCCGGTTCCTTTTTTGTAATCTTTGTTTCTTAAGGCAGTATTGCTGTGTAGCTCATGCTGGCCTTGAACTGGAGATTGTTCTGCCTCAGCCTTCCTAGCACCAACATTAGAGGTGTAGGCCGCCATGCTTGGTACTGCTCTTTCTGAGCCTTTAGTCCGTACATGACTTAGATGCACGTGAAACACTGTAAACCAATAAGCTTCGCCAGTTGGTAGACACAGGAGTGGAGACTCCAACAAGTGAACTCTCCCAGGTTTGCGGTGAATGGCAGAACTGGTGTTTCGTCTCGGGATTCTGGTCTCATGGGTACCCGCTAGCCTTGCTCTCATCCTTTGTGGGCTACACAACGCAGACTTTTCCCTTACAAATGTGACACTCTTCAGTTTTTATAACCTTAAAATGTCTTGGGTAATCGCCTTTAAGATTTTTAATTTAAGTCACACATTATGAAACCGTTTTACTCAATGAAAATCTTGAACTGTTCGTGTCACTTGCTGGTCTGTACCGAGGTGGCTGTTCTCAGCTGGCAGCCATTGAGACAGGTCTCCATCACCCTGGTGCGGTGTCCCTCCCCTGCACAGCCTCCACCAGTGCTGTGCACCAGGACAAAAGTGACACCACAGCCCTTCAGCAATATTGCTGTGGGTGTGGAGTTTTTCTTAGTCATTGTGCCATTAATAAAGTCAAAGCTGTATTCAGATTTTTAATGTTCTTTCAGACATAATTTAATAGGTTGTTTTGTATGCATAGATGCATTAGTTCAGGCTGTATGTAATTTTAATCATGTTCTTTTAGTGGGCTTAAACCAGGCAGTTAGACCTTTCCAGCAAAGGTCTGCCACAGTTGTTAAGCAGTTGTGTTGTTTCTTAGGAAGAACGTCTCTGGGTATTCCTTTTGCAGTAAAATCTTCATGTCTGTAGCCTATTCCTAAAGACTATGCCATAATCACGATGGCCTTTCTTGATAAAGCAAATGTATAAATTACTACCATTCTGAATTTAGAAATGTAATGTCTCCCCAAATTATCTAACTGAATAGTTTATATAGTGACATTTTGTTTACCTCTAATATTTAATGCCTCTTATATCGCAAAAATAAGACATGCTTATTATATGCAAAAGGTTTTTCTTTACTTCCTAAATTGTTAGTAATTTTACTACTCATAAACACCCAAGTCCTTAATTGAAGCCGGGCGATGGTGGCGCACGCCTTTAATCCCAGCACTCGGGAGGCAGAGGCAGGTGGATCTCTGTGAGTTCGAGACCAGCCTGGTCTACAGAGCTAGTTCCAGGACAGGCTCCAAAGCCACAGAGAAACCCTGTCTCGAAAAACCAAAAAAAAAAAAAAAAAAAAAAAAAAATAAACACCCAAAACACGTTTTAATTATTTAATTATTTTTAAACCAAATTGGCGGCTGTACCCATTCTTAATGAGTTGATAGTGTTTCTCCAAGACCATGAATACTGGAAAGTGTCTGATCTGCACATAAATGTGCCATAAGTGTGCCAAGTACATGATACTTGTACAATTGTTAGTTTGAATAGTGACACGCTTTGGCTATCCTACACACACACACACACACAAAAACACATACACAGAGACACACACACAATTTCTAATCATATTCTTACATACAGATTTGTAGCTGTAGAATTATTTGGTAAAGGAAATTAACTTTATTCCATTCTTAGTGGCTAGTGATAAATCACTTTCCAGAAAATTGTACCAGTTATAAAAATACCACAGGAGCTTTCTAATATTATTAAAACATAAGGATAATACCAAGCCTATTTATTCTTACTGAAACATTTTATGGTCATTTACTTAGGTAATATCTGTCCTGGAATTTTCATTAAGTATGTATCATTTTTTATCAGAAAATGTGAAAATAAATTCAAAATTATTTGTTCACAGTGATTGTTAATGTGAAAGGGGATGTTTGCCATAGGCTTGTCACCTGAATTTCCAACTGTTCAGGATTTTCTGCTTTCCTCATGTTCTGTTGTTTTTGTACAAATAGATTGCTTACATGTGTGATTTTTAAAAACATATTTCTGATTCAGTGTCTTCTTTTTATTGCTGGTCTTCTGATAGGTGCCTTGGCTTTTATGTCACATAATACTCTACATTTCTGAATTTTAGTGAGGTATTTTTACAGTATAAATGCAGCCTCTCCCAAAGTGTCCTGCTATTAATAATCTCTGCCACGAGAGTCCTTCTCATGCCGGCAGCAGCTGCCAGAGAGACTTGCCTGTGTCTTACACAGTGTCACTTAGGCCAGCATTTTTGTCATAGCTTCACCAATTAGCCACTTTCTAGGCTTACCTTGCTCTCCTCTTCCTTCTGATTCCATTCTTGGCAGAATTAGCTTTCATCCATTGTGGTTGTTAGCCAGTCTTCTCATCTGAGATGCCTCGGTAGGCAAATCAGTTTCCACTCAACATCTGTTTCCAGGAACCTTCGGGTGAATATACAGACATGTGTGGATATCTCTTTAACAGAGATATAAAACCTTTAAACACGCAGCAACCCCTTGTGTTAGCTGTGGGTCTGTGGCTCCAGGTCCTTCCTCCAGGCACTGGTTCTGCCTTAGGAGTCCTCGTATTCTCCTCAGCCTACTGCGCTTGCTGTGTTACCTTTGCCCTTGACATGATTTGTCTTCTGTGTGGTGCTGTGTGCCTGCTGTGTAGAAACTGGTGGCTTCAGTGAGGCTGTCAACTCTGACTACAGAGGTTGACTCCAAAACTTCTTTACACTGCAAGTGATGTTCAGGAGGAAGTTAATATAAATATTTGTGAGGCTGGCTTGTTGAAAGAGCTGTTAAAGTTTAAATTTTTTCTAAGAGTTTTTGTGCCGTTGGAGCATAGCATGTTTTTATTTACTGTGTTTTAAAATGACTGTGCAGCTGTGATTTTGAATATTTCATTTCTAAATTTAACCAAACTCAGAGTTTGACACTTAATTTTAAAAGTAATTACTACTTACCGAGTTTGAAAGCGAAGGCGAAACAAATACGCGGTGTAGTCATCTGGGAGGCCCTTTCCAGAGCCATGTGGGAGGCACAGGGGCACGAAAGTGTCAGCAAAGGTAAAAGAAGGAAAAGCATACTACTTAGAAGAGGAAGGTGAGGACTGTGGGAGCCCACCTCGAGGGAGCTTTAGAGTGAGCGATAGAGCTCTCCACTCCCGCGTCTGCAGGTCCTCTCTGTCCTCTAAGGCCCCAGTTAATGACTGCGTCACAGCATGCACGTTAAAATCCCGCCAGTCCTTTCTTCCTAGAACTGTGCATGCCTCCTGCGCAGCTGTGAGTAAACACAGCAGAAGCCATGGTTTCCGGGGAGCTGCGCTCTCGTAACATGCAGCACTTACATCTGTGGCAAAGCCTCACGCCATTGTAACACAAAAGGGAAGATGTCTGGATGAGACTGTACAAAGACGGGCCCTCAGTAGTTAAGAAAGACTTCAGAGTAGCTTTGCTTTCAAACATGGCGTTTGCTGAGCTGGCCATACAGGAAGCGGGGCTGTCGCTTTGCATGCACCTTGTTCCTCACCTTACGTCTGCTGCTGCAGGTTATCCGCCTGCAGAGTGCCTGGGACCAGGTGGAGAGCGTTTCCCTACCCTGGGATTAAACAGGACTAGGGAGAGAAATGCTGTGCTCTTACAGAGCTTAAACTCTAGTTTAAGGAAGCCAAAAATACTCTTACAGATGCTCATGTTTAATGCCAGAAAATGAGGTAATGACGGGATACCATTCAAAGTATTTCTACCAAAAAACTCATATAATACTTAAGATAATCACATAAAGTAGGTTGAGTTACATCGTTTCTATTTACATGTGTGAGAGCTCTAAGGCACAGGAAGGTTTAATAACGTGTCTTACAACTAGGAATTACATATTTCTTCTCAGCCAGGAGGCCAGGTGCGAGGCACAGCCACTGCTATGCCCGCGGTGAGGACTCACTCACTAGTCCCGTGTCAGTCACAGGAGGCTGGGTTTTCCATCACACCGCTGCTAGTTACGACTTTTACCTTGCCATTGGCTTGGTGCCAGGGACCACCAAAAGATGCTGAGTACATGGGACAGAGTTGGGAACTTTGAATAAATCTGTCTATAAAGCAGGTCATTCTTATAGTCTTCACACAGAATATTCTCAGTATGTAATTATGGCATTGCTTTCTAAACATTTTTGTCATTGCGTTTTACTAGTATTGGGGTTTTACTTCCATTGTTAAATCTAGGCATAAGACAAATTAAATTAGCACATGACATACAAATCTACAACCACACTGAAGAAACACTTAATCTTATTTAATTACCCACAGCAAGCTGTACAAATGGTTAGTAGCCTTCATATCAAAGGGCAGGGCTACTTATGTTTGTAACTCACACTTTAAGAAACAAATTGAATAGTGAGCAGCAGATGAAAAATATACTAAAAATAAACTTGCAAGTAAGTTCCTAGCAAAGTAAATACTTTGAAATAAAGCTGCACAGCCCCTTGCCTGCTTATGGGAAATCTAACAAGCCCTGAAAACTAAGATTTAAAAGACTTAACTTAAAGCTCACATGTTATGGCCTTCTTTAATATTAGCTAAATGATTATTTATTTTGCTGCAGAAATAACTAATGTAACGGGCTAGGAGTTTTTATAATATGTAATATATGTGCCATATGACTGTTCTAAAATCCAGAATGCACATATAAGAACTCAGCTGTCTTCAGAGTTAGAGAGCTCAGTCTGTTGAATTGTAAGATTCATAACTATAATTTACATATAAAAATGGAATGCACTTGGAAATGTTAGGGTTATCTAAGCTTTATCTTAAGTCCCTGTACAGATACAATGCATATTTAAAGCATGCATTACATAGATAAATAACCTAAATTTTATTACCCTAGTTATAGGTAGGTCATTGTAATATAATGATAGTTTGGAGTTTAAATATCGTCTTTCATCAGTGATTAAGATACAACAGATGTATACATTAAATCATGGGAAAGAATCCCAACCACACTTGAAGATCTGTGTACATTAAAATAAGATCAAAGCTAATTTCACTGCAACCTTTCATTACAGATTTCTCTTTTGTTGATTTTGCTAGTATTGTAAAGTTGGGTAAGACAGAGCGGCTTCCCCTAAGGAGACCACTGATGCCTTTCTGTCTCTTGAGAGATGAACCCCTGTTCTGGTTCTGTAGTCGTACGTCAGCACCCAGAACAGGCTGACACGGTGTGCATGCCTGCAATGTCATCACTTGGGAGACTAAGACTGGAAGACGTGTGAGCTCGGGGCAGCCTGGGCAGCATAGTGGGGCCCTATCTCAAAACAAGAACCAAACCCACAGGCACGTGGTTTCATTCATTCACCAAATAGGGATTAGATAGACCAGACACCATTGTACTTAACGGTACACTTATATTTGGACTGTGCCAGAATATGGTGTGTCAGCAGATGCTTTTTATTTTCAATTTATTACTTTTTATGTTATGTGTATTTGTGTTTTGTCTGCATATATGACTGTGTTAGGATGTCAGATTACCTGGAGCTGGATTATAGACAGTTGAGACCTGTCATTGTGGGTGCTGGGAATTGAACCCGGGTCCTCCGGAAGAGCAGCCCGTGCTCTTAACCACTGAGACATCTCTCCAACCCTCAGACTCCTTTAAAAATATTTGAGAGAGCGAGTGAGAGAGAGAGAGAGAGAGCGAGAGAAAGAGAGAGAGAGGAGAGAGAGAGAGAGAGAGAGGAGAGAGAGAGAGAGAGAGAGAGAGAGAGAGAGAGAGAGAGAGAGAGAGAGAGAATGCAGGTCTCCATAGAATCCAGAGGTATTGGATCTCCTGGAATTAAAATTACAGGCTGTTGTGAGCCAACTAATAATGAGTCCTTAAATCCAAACTCAGATCCTCTACAGGAGCAGTACACATACTTAACTGTTAAGCCATTTCCCAGCCCTCTTTTATTATACACTTTTATTTTAAAATTAGTTGCAATAAATTATAATAAAGTTTTTTTGTTAAGTGTACACTCATAACTACACACACACACACACACACACACACACACACACACACTTTACCTAAAGAGTATATGTGATTTTATCTTAATCATGTGTTTATAACAAGACTTTTGTTTGAAAGTCTTTAATGTCCTGTCA
The DNA here is from genome assembly GCF_903992535.2 of Arvicola amphibius. Classification (NCBI taxonomy): domain Eukaryota; kingdom Metazoa; phylum Chordata; class Mammalia; order Rodentia; family Cricetidae; genus Arvicola; species Arvicola amphibius. Next base: position 1,927,469 of record NC_052057.2, on the reverse strand, counting down.
ACCACATCCCGATAAACTTGCTTATGAATTATTCCTGGGCCAGAACTGTGTTGTCTGCCCTCCATCTCTCTGACTTTCTCCGAAGTTATATAAATTAATTGTCTCTAACACATAAATCATTTAAATAATAGAAATAATCTAAGTTTTTGAAATGTGATGTAATTTTTTTTTTCTAAAGTAATAGCATCTCCCTGCCCAAGGTAAATAAATGTAGGCCTAAAGAAACCCAAGATGGAAAAGTTTAAATGCTGACCCTCAAACACACAGACATGCTTGTCATGGGCTATTTTGTGATATCTTCATGTGATGATATTGAGATCTGTTTTGAGAAGAAAAATACAGAAATGTTGAATAAAATTTTGTTGCGTTAAATTTCTTCTTTACTGTTCTTGCCTGTGGAAATTGGAATTTGTTATTCCTGTGCTTATTTACATTGCTTGTGAGTGATTCGTATGTAGTAGTTCATGTATGAACAGTTACAGCTTTTCGGTCACCCGCAGAAACCTTTACCAGCTTAGACTTTTTAAATGTCACTGTTAGTACTGCGGTGAACACGAAGAGGCAGTATTGCACTGTTCTGTGAATATTGTCTGCATTTGGGGATTTTTAAGCTGCTGCAGTTCCAGGCTTGTTCTCGGATGGATGATGACAGTGTATCTCACCTTTCAATGCACAGTTGTCCTGCTTTGTTAAGTTGAATTCCAGTTCTTATGTATATTATGCAAAGCTCTTGTTTTACAAAACTCATATTCTTAATTTGTATTTGAAGTCAAGGAATATGTTTTTAATTAAAAGAGTAAAATTCATTTGAGTTAGACAATAAAATGTGAGTAAACTGATTCATGAAAACAGGCAAACTACTAAAATCAGTGCAGTTTGTCCCAATTGTTTTAGAAAGAGCCTTCTAAGGCTGTGAGGAAAATGTTCATCAGCTGTCAAACAAACAAACCTAAGTTAATAGGTGATCTTACTTTAAGATTCTTTAATTGTACTATTTTTGTGAAATGTATTTTTTAACATTAAAACAGTAAGATTATTACATGCTTTGTTATAAATTTTTATAGTTCTTTTTTCTTTCTGACTCTCACTAAGAGAAAACTGAGCCAGTTGTATTTCCATATATTGATTTGATGTTTTCATTGCTTCCTGCGATCCCCAAGGACTGCTTTCCACACTTGGAAACACCAGTGAGCACAGCAAACCCAGTCTTCACTACTGGTTCATGTCACAACATCCAAGGGCTTAAGGAAGTGGAGGGTGCACTGTCCGGACCCGGGCGTGAGCTCACCGCATTGTTTACCCAGTAAGCCTTACTAAGTGCATACTTAGCAAGTGAGCCTGTGTAAGTGGACACAGTTAGTGCCTACCTCCTAGGGCGCTGTCGTGGCCAAACAAAAGAGTCCACAGGAAGCATGGCTGTGTAGCCAGAGCTCATGATCCTCACGCCCATGTGGCTAAGGAGTGTGATCAGTTCTCAGTATCAATGTATCTTACTTCTACTTCTGATTTTATTTTTCACATTGTGAAAGAAAATGCATAGCATCAATTTTGAGTAGTCTCTCTCTCTCTCTCTCTCTCTCTCTCTCTTTTGGTTTGCTGCGTGACTGGTAATTACTGCCTATAGAAAATTAATGTAATTTGGTTCTACCTTCATTATGTAGATTCATTCAGTGTGACTACCCTGTATAAAAATTAACCCCATTATGTCTATATCAATGAGAAAATGATATGTGACATCTTTGTATTTTGTCTGGTGTTGGGTTGAAATGCCGTTAAACAGAATTTATACAAGTGCTAAATAAGAATTGAAAATAGTTTACTGATTCATGTGTTCTGTCAGTTCCTTCATGTTTCCAGTCAATCCCATGCAGTATGAGTTTAAGTTGTGAGCCCTTCTCCCTTCCCGCAGCCCCTCAAGTTCAGCAATTAAGAAATGGAGTGCACTTGTTGGCATCTTTGAAAATGACCTGATCAAAGCAGCACTCATTACCTTCCAGGAAGAGACTCTGAAGCTCTTGAGGAACTGGGCTCCAGATGCTACACATGTGCCTACACGCTGAGACTTTGCTTTGCAGCTCTGCTTTCTTCATCCTTTAGTGTTCTAGTCCTGTGGGGACCATGCTTTAACATGCTTACATGTATGAAGCCTCATACATACACACACAAACATTATTCTGGTCTGCACCCCTGTTTAATAGCTTATCAGCTATGTTCCGGCTGCAGCCGCTTCCCCGGGAAGTGTTGCTCTGCTGTTCTCGTGTTGGCTTTGTTATCATGCAGTATTTCTCAGCTGCTCGTGCTCATTACCATACAGCTGGTGTGTAGAGATGAGGAGGAAGCAGGCAGGAGTTGTACTGGCTACAAGAATAAGAAGCTCTTTTGCAGATGGGATGCTGGCAGATGGGCATGTGTTTGAGCAGGTTTTACTAATGACAGAGAGTGTTAAAAATCCTTCTGAGAAAGTCCAAGGTCATTGTCATGAATTTAGAGCTTTCGAGGTTGTTTAGCCTTGTATAGAACAGACCTTTTGTAGAGTCTTAATTAATACACAAAAACATCTGATGAACATTATTTTAGTATGTTTTATTTTTCTTTACCATGATCTAAGAAGCACTGATTCCATCAGTTAGTGTCTCATCAGTTCGTGCTGTTATATTCAAGCTTCATAAAAAAAAAAATCTGCTTTGAAAAATATAATAGCATTCAGTTTTGCTATATAATGTTAAAATATTAGAAATGAAAATGACAGAAGAATTGGAATTGTGAGTGTATGGTGTTGGGTCTACTGGAGATTAAGCGTGTAACACATACTTGTGAAGTTAGGCAGAAATGAGATGAAGAGACGCATGTCTTTTGCTAAAACATCCTGTGTTTATTTTTCATACCCATAAAACCACATGAGAGCGAATCGAAATAACTGTCAATACGTCCTTTAAAAGTTCTGCCACGTGAGGTAGCACACACGTGAGTGTGCTGCTGCTCTGCTGCACAGTGAGTGCCGGCAGCCGGGGCTACGCAGGGAACAGCAGCAGCAAGCCTGCCTCTGCCTCCTAAGAGCTAGGATTAAAGGCGTGAGCCACCACCGCCCGGCTTGACCCCTTCTTATTAACTCAATTTTTTATATATATTCTGTCTTAGTGCAAATAATTAAAAAGAAGAGCTAAAGTAAAGTACAGCTAGGAAAGGCTGTGTAAAATTGCAGGGTCCAAATTCTTTTCTTAGTGGAGATTAAAATATTTGAATGCTCGTTACGTATAAAATATAGATAGCAAATTTGTGGTTTGCGATTATATTGTGTTTGCTTATAAATTTTCATGTTTGTATTGGGGGATTGGTAAAGTAGAGGAACAAAATTCTGTTAATGCCTGTAAATAAATAAAACTAAGATTTTCAGGAAATGTTGTGCATTAATAAACATTATTAAAGTATTTTTCTCTTATAGTAAAAATTTTTATTCAGTGGGGCACATTTAAAGGTATGGGAAGTCCTAATCCATTCCATTTCATTTTCATCATGTCTCAAATTGTGTTTCAGACACAGCATTTTCCTAGGAAGAAAATACATAAATAAATGAAATTATAACTACTATATAATAGAAAAATTAAATAACTAGCATTTTAAAATTATTTCTGTAGGTCTGTGTTTATCTGCTAGAGTATATCTTACGTTACCAATAATCTCTTAAAAGTATTATTTGTTGATACACTGCAGACGCTTCACAATGGAAGTGGTCACTGCTGCCGTGAAGCCTGTAGTCTGGGGGGAAGACAAATAAATGAAGTATTCACACTGTCACTATGACTGACAGCTTTAGAATGGGGAGGTGGTAGGAGGAAATTAGAAATAGCCTGTGCAGATGGCATCCGCTATTTCCTCTTCAGTACCGAGCTCCTGAGCTTCAGGGCCAGTTGGTACATGATACATCCTAGTTTGGATGTCTCAGAGATGTCTTGTGCGCCTTCGCTCCCATCCCCCAGAAAACAGAAACAGTCAGACAGCAACAGCAAAGACAACAGAAACAGTCAGACAGCAACAGCAAAGACAACAGAAACAGTCAGACAGCAACAGCAAAGACAACAGAAACAGTCAGACAGCAACAGCAAAAACAACCCTGGTTTGTCATTCACAGTCAGACAGCAGCAGCAAAGACAACAGAAACAGTCAGACAGCAACAGCAAAGACAACCCTGGTTTGTCATTCGTTGTCTTCTGTCCGGTCAGGAAAATGGTGTGATCTTTGATACATCCTTTTCCTTTGTTTGTATCATCTGTCGGCTTTGTGTCCAGACACCTCAACTGTCCACCCTTATGCACCTGTTACTATCCACGTAGTCCAAGCTGCCGTTGCCTCTTGCCTGTCTGGTGACGGTGACAGATCCGTCACAGTGTGTGCCGTATCCTCTCTGAGTCACTTCACTGCTTTTAACCTCGCATTCGAAATTTAGGAAGGTTCTCCGTTCACGTCTTTCTTGATGGACACCCAGTAGTAACTTGTCATGGCTTTTATGTAAAGAAAAAGTTCTTCAGAAAGTTTTGTATAATTCAGTCTTATCTTATTTTCTACCCTTATATTCTATGCCACTAGCCATCCAGGGTCCGGTCGTCCTGCCCTGCCCCCACCATGATCCAGCCCAGTTCAGCGACTAGCCGTCTCTGAACCCTAGACTAGAGCAGATCTCACCATTATCCGCACGCCTAGCCTTCCGCAGCACACAGTTTCAGAGCCTCTCCGTTGTCTTCCCTCCTGCAGTATAACCCAAGCCATGAGGTTGAGCCCATGCTTAGCAAACACAGAGTAGGCAGCAGAATGAGTACTGTATCGAAGGAATGGGTGTCATTGGAAATTAAAATAGCCATATAAATCTGTTTGTCAAAATCATGCCGTCTGGCAGGATGAAGGTAGAGACAGGATAATAAAATACTGGATAAATTTGCAGAGACACACAATTACTAACAGTGATGTTTGCTGTGAGGAAGGGACAAGCATGCCTGGGTCAAATCTCGTTCAGCTTTACATCTTTTCTTTTGTTAATCTTGACTGAATACTTGGTTAGATCTAGATTTAAAAAAAAAATGCTTAACCCTTAATTCGTTTACCACCTTCTCCTTCACTGTTTATAAAATAGGAAACCATTGACCCAGAGTGTGTTTGTCAGAATTTGATCTTATTGTGGAAGGGTTTGTGTGAGGTTCACAATGTAAATTATTCCCAGTAAACACCTTTCCTTGTGCTGCCTATGTATGAACAAATGCAATGATTTCACAAAGTTTAAGTTATGGGATGGACATATTAGTGCAGTAAATTGTAAGTTGGCCTGGCAAAAGCCTGTTCCTTGTCGTTGTTAAATAAAAGCCGGTGAGTAAAAATGTTGGAGAAAGTAGCATTTAATTTTAATCTTTGCTGCTGGTGCTATAGTGTTGCTGATCAAAACTTCATTTATTATCTCTTGAAATAGCTTTAAGATGTCTTAATATGCTGTTTTGTTTCTCTAGGATATTTTTTAAAAGGAGAGGCTTAGCATAAAGAAATTATCTGTGAGTGTACATTTTTATCTTAAGAACTAACTAATACCATGCTTTTAAGGTTTTGCTCAAGTTTGATATCTTTGCTAGTTTTAAGTTTGTATTTTAACGGTGTTCCTGATAGGGTTGTAATTCTTGTAAAATGTATACACACATTGATTTGTAAACTTAAATTTTTTAAAAATTAAAATTCACTTTTCAAAAGTCCTCTCAAACCACAGTGTAGGTTCTAGCTGTTCACCATGTCCAGAGCCAGAGTGGGTCTGAGCTCACCCTCAGCATCTGCTCATCCGTCCTTTCATTCCACGCCTTCATTTGACGAGTAGAAGAAAATCAAGATATCATTTCACAAAAAGAGCCTTTTGAAGTTAGATATGACAATTATTTAAAGTTAGTTTTTAGACATTAACTGCATTAACTGTCTTTTTTTTTTTTTTTTTTTTTTTTTTTCCGAGACAGGGTTTCCCTGTAGTTTCTAGAGCCTGTCCTGGAACTAGCTCTTGTAGACCAGGCTGGCCTCAAACTCAGAGATCCGCCTGCCTCTGCCTCCCGAGTGCTGGGATTAAAGGCGTGAGCCACCACTGCCCGGTATTAAGTGTCCTTTTGTGCTTATTGGAATATATCTTTAGATCATGTGCTAATTTTTAAGTGAATAAACAAAATGAATTTATAAATAAAAGATTATGTCAAACTCTACTAAAGGTCTGTCTATTTCCAGCAATATGCTTTTGTATTCAAATTGTCTTTGGAATCTCCTGCACAGGTAGGGGATTATGTAAGTATTATGCTACCCATAATTCTTGCAATTTGTTAAATTATACACGCAGTAACTGCTTCAAATGTAAATTGATGTTTTTGATATGAATATTTAGCACCTTCCTTTCTTTCTAAACATAGTGGGGTGATCACTGGGTTCTTTCCTGCTCACTTGACAGTACATCAAACGCTTGAATACTTGGAAGAGCAAGTAAGCTATATTAAAAGATCACTCTGATGTACATTTCATAAAGCAAGAACGCTGGCGGTGTTTTATTACCTACAACCAATGCAGAATAGGTACTCAACATTTCCAAGTAAGTGAAGTAAGCTTGGATTCACAGGCATTTTTTGGCAGAAGCTGCTTGTTCTTTTCCCGGCTGCCCAGACCCAAAATAATCAAACTGAAGCAATATTAATTGCAACACTGCTTAACCAATGACTCTAGCGTATTCCTAGCTAGCTCTTACGTCTTAAATTAACCTGTTTCCATTAATCTGTGCCATTAATCTATTGCCATGTGGTTGTGGCCTACCAGTAAGGTTCCTTCTGGAGTCCGGCGTCTGTCTCCTGCAGTGGCTATATGGCTTTTCTTTGACTACGCCTACTCTCTCTCTATATCTTTTCCAGCCTGGCTATATTCTGTTAAGCCATTGGCCAAAAGCAGCTTCTTTATTAACCAATGGCAGTAAAACATATTCATAGCCTACAGAGGGGAATCCCACATCTGGCATTAGAGTTTTAAAAATTTGCTTAACAGGCCACCTAAGGCTACAGAGTAAGACTGTCTTGAAAAATATTGATTAAAACTATGTTGTTATTTTGAATTCTAGAAAATCATTGAGTTGATAAGTAGAAATGCCTGCTTCTTAAAGTTCAGTGTTTGAATCTGACTTTATCTACTCAACAAATGTTGGCAACTGAACACAATTGTCAAAGTCAGGGAGTTGTGAAGCAGATCTGATGACTACCTGTTGGCCACACTGTGTCTGTGGGTAAGAGGAGCTTTGGCTGGAGGTCTTCTTTAACTTGGTGGTTGTGTGATTATTCTCTGTGTTCCTTGATGGTCATAGAGAATAGTTTATGATGAAATGTCCTTCCAGCTCCAATAACTGAAAGTAAGGACATCTCTTACTGTAGTAGACATTAGCTGAGACGAATCCTGCCAGACGCAATCGTAGTCATTGATTCTCTAACCAGTCTTTCTAAAATAGTAAATTATCAAATGTGCAGTCAAAGGAGAGCAGAGAAAGCAGAGAAGCAGTGTGGTAGGGCACCCAGAATTGGCTGAGTAGGTGTAAAGAACCCCAACTGTTGCTCTACAGGTGGAGCAGAGTAGCCGGGAGTGGGGTCATCTGCCCTTCAGTTCTCTTCTTGGTCTCAGTTCACTGGACTTTGAAATCGGTGCTCGATTTGAGAGATGTTTGATGTAGTAAGTCTAGAAAATGGAGGAGTAGTTTATTATTATTATACTTTTCACCACATGTGCCTGCGGGTGAACATGGAAGCCGGAGTCAGCATCGGGCGTAGTCCTCAGTAGCTCGTCGCTCACTGGCCCTGATGCTGACTTCCGGCTGGGTGCTCTAGGCAGCAAGCTCCAGGGATCTTCCTGTCTTCACCCTCCTCTCCCAGCGCAGTTACGGTCTCACTTTGCCTGGCTTTTATGTAGGTGCCGATAATCCAAACTCAGGTCTTGTGCTTGCATGGCAGATTGCATCCCCTATTTCAAAAGGCAATGATCACTTCATTAGTGGTCTCCAACTTTACATTGCTGAGAATACACGAGAGTATGGGTGGGCATTCCACAGGAAAGGTGTCCGGTCGCTAAACGCCCATTCAGAATTCTCTTAGTGACTTCACATTGCACTCTCAAGCTCTTAGTAGTGGTCTGACCTGTGTTCACCTCTCTGACGTCATCCTTCACCCTCGCCTCGCCCTAGACAGACCGCCATATCCTTGCGGAGCCACCTGACCCTATCATTTTGGCTGAGAAGTTTCTCCTGGGTGCTGCCTTTCCAAATTCCTCTGTCCTCATATCTGCTCGCTTGTTTCATAGGGCTGTGCTCTGTCCCTGTAGCTGACACGCGTGTCTTGGGTTCGTTCCTAGTGTGTTTGCCTTGCTCCTCCACAGAAAGGTGACCCTTACATGGCCACCATTGACATTTTCCTTCAGGTTTTCCTTTCCTTCCTTGCTCTCCCTCTCTGCTCTTCCCCCATCTTGGCCAGGCCTTTCCCTCACATTCTCCTCCTCCTTTCCCTTCCCCCCCTCTTCTTAGCCCCTCCCCCAATTTTCTCAAGCGTTCCTGTCTATTTCCCCTTCTCAGGGAAATTCATGTATGCCTCTCATAGGGTTCTCCTTGTTACCTGGCTTCTCTGTGATTGTGGGTGACAGTTGTGTGGCTGGGGCAGTCAGGAGCTACTGGGAGTGGGACCAGGATTTATCCCTAGTGCTTGAACTGACCTTTTTGGAGCCCATTCTTTTTGAAGGAATACCTTGCTCAACCTAGATGAGGGGGGGCTTGGTTCTACCTCATAGTGATGTGCTAGACTTTGTTGACACCCATGGGAAGCCTCATCCTATCTGAAGAATGAATGCGGGTCGGGGGAACAGGAAGATGGGGGGAGTGGGAACTGGGATTGGTATGTAAAATGAGAAAAGTTTTTTTTTTTTTTTTTTAAAGTAGCACTTCCCCAGTTTGGCATCTGATAAATAACAGTGAGGTACGTGTTTTAGAAAGAAACTTTTGAGTCTAGGGGCATAGGAGAAAGGGCTAATGGTAGAACAGAATAGAAAAACATTCCAGACAAATATCCATTTCTGAATAGTGTTTCCAACTAAAATGAAAAATTCAGTCTTCATGCCTGCTTATCCTTCCTGTAAGTTCTCCTTGTACAGAAAGGCCTTGTGGGGGCTCTTAAATGAATTAAGGTAGATGGCTAATAAGTTAAAGAACATTGTAGCCTCAGCATTAGGTAGCTAAGTCAGTAGATGGGATGGTGCATGGGTTACCCTGTAATGAGTCCTTTAAGAGCCGTGCTGAGAAGTCTTAGTAATGACTGTATTTCCACATTCCAGTCCACAGAAGGGGTAGTTTTTCTCCTCAGCATCTACCAAACCTTTATCTTCTCGACTAGGTTTAAGGATCCATGGGCAGAAGATTTAATGTAGTATTTTGTCTTTAGTAGCATTCTGTAGAGACCAGAGAGATCATTCTGTTGCACTGAGGAAGATTACTTGTAGCTTCCATCTGTAATTATTATCTGGATGACAGAGCACATCTTTTCTTTAGCAGCATCTGATTTTTTTTTTTTTTTTTTACTCAATTCGACCCACCTCCTATGTAATGGGGATTAGAAATGTTGAGCTCTGAAACCAGAGCCAAGTCGAGTTGAACCTGAGTAAGATACTCGGTTCTTAACCCTGTTCACCTGTCAACGGTCACCATTTGTAGAGTATTTGCTCCCTTTGGATGTTCACAGAGTCCTCGCTGTGACTGTAGGGTGCGTGAGCAATGCCTTTCCTAGCTGAGCTCATAAGGGCACAAGGGCACTCAGGTGTTCAAGATGAGGCTCCTGATTCTTCTCTCACTATCGTCCCCACACAAAGGAAGGCTACATTAGATGGCTTCCAGGTCCGTTCCATGGCGTAGGGATGTCTGCTGCTACTCAGCTTTTTTATTGGTTCAATAGATAACACTGCTTTTACTTCTTAGCTTTTAGCTTTTTTAATGCCCCAAACTTTGTCATGACCAATAGCTAATTTAACTCCAGAATTTTAAACAACTTGAAATGAATATAAGATTTGTATTAACACGTAAGATTTCACGTACATGAAGACTTTTCTCAAATATATTTGGACATCATAGACAACCTCAATAAATATGTAAGTGGATAGAGAAAATAGAAGAGTAAATTGGGTTATAAAAGCCTTACATTAAAGGAAAATTGATCTTATCATTTCATCCTTTCCTGTATGTTAGTTTGCTATTTTGTTTTTCTTAAAGTCGACCTTTTTTTGTGGTTTTTACACGACATCTTCCTTGTTTCACCTAAAGTAAGGAGGGGCCTGGTCTGTTTGGATGCTCACCTTCCTAGACCTGGAGGGAGAGGGGAGGACGGTGGGCTTCCCACAGGGCAGGGAACCCTGACTGCTCTTCTCTGGAGAGGAGAGGAGTGGGGGTGTGGGGGGAGGGGAGGGGATACCTACTACTGTACAGATTTGAGACACTGGCACTCTGTTTTATCGGAAGTTCAATGAGATGGAGGAACTGGGATGTTTACCCCAGACTACGTCCCCTGCAGTTCCACAGAAATGTAAACTCTAGGAAAGTGGTTAAAACTTCTGCCTTTATTATTTTTTCTGTGATTGTGCTAAATGGAACTATTAATTTTCTGTTTGTGCACGTTCTGTATGTGTGGACGTTTATGCACACATGTGCTGTCGTCTCTGTATTAACTGTTGTGATTGCTTGTGTGAGTTACCAGGGGCTGGGCCTCTGTAAAGAGGACATTACAGAGCTTGAACTTAAAGGGAAAAAAAAGAAAGAAAGTACCACTTTTACAGTTATGCTTGGTTAAATAAAACCTTTAAAGTCAGTTTGATTTACTGTTTACAACTTTCATATGTTATAAAATCTTCATTGTGTAAATTTTTCAGTTTTATTTTAAATTATGTGTTATGCTGTTTAATATTGACAGTTTTTAATTATACATTAATATTATAGTGTTGGTTTAGTTGGAAAATAGTTTCAGGGCTGGAGAGGTGACTTAGTGGTTAAGAGCACTGGCTGTTCTTCCAGAGATTCTGAGTTCAATTCCCAGCAACCACATGGTGGCTCACAACCATCCATAATGAGATCTGGTGCCTTCTGCTGGCCTGTAGGCACACATGCAGGCAGAACAATGCATACATAATAAATAAAATCTTTATAAAAAAGGAAGTAATTTCAAAAACTAGATTTTTTGATTTTTAGAACCAATTCTATTGTGGATTCTAAGAGTTCTCTCTCCTCTCTGTCAGTCTGTCGGTCTCTCTCTCTCTCTCTCTCTCTCTCTCTCTCTCTCTCTCTCTCTCTCTCTCTCTCTCGTGTTGTGTGTGTGTTACCTTATCCCTTCTTAATTTACTATACATAGAAGAAAAAGTCTTATATACTGTCCTGTGCGTGACCAACCGGAAGCCAGCCAGTGTCTTGCTGAACTGCGGTAGCATACATTCAGACCTTGGGGCCTTCAGTATGAACCTGCATCCCAGAAAGTTAGTGGCAGTGAGTTGGTAAAGATTCAAAATGTTTGTTACAGCCTCAACATGCTTGGAATTCCTTTCTTTGATGTAGAAAATTTAGACTGTCTCTGATCTAAAGTCTGTGCTCGGGGCAAGACAGCTAACTGTGGTAGGTAGTTTCCTGTTCCTTCCCAGAGTAGAGTTATCCTGAGGACAGAATCAGTGGCATCAAAATGCAGACAAATGTTAGCAAGGTAACGAAGAAAATAATGCCCATTTGATACATAAAAGTTTTTCTGGATGTCCTTCAAATAAACTTGAGTGAGATATAAACCTTCAAAGAGCAATTAGTAAAAATGAAGGTGTACAAAAATATTGCCACTGTGCTGTGCCAGAAGCAGTAACAGGACTGGTTAGTAACAACGTGGAGCAGCATGGGACTGCACTGTGGGGGAGTCAGGAGCCTGATGGTCAAGGCTAGGAGGTAGAGCTGATCTTTCTTTTGCTGACACCGCATGCATACTCTACTTGCATCACTCACAGAAGACTGTTTTTTTCTCACTGTACATAGACTTTGTTTGTCTCTGTGTATAACCCAACTTATTTTTACCAAACTCAGTGATTGCAGCCATTTGCTCAGAAAGAGCACCTTCTCATGGACTAGCTGCATGGGTTAGCAGTCTACAAGCATTATCTCCCCTAGGCCTGGGCTCTAGGACAGAGCATGTATCTTTCTGCTGTTTGTTTCTGGGGTTACTGCTGGCATCCCTTTGTTACATCCGGCTCAAAAGGTGTTTACATGGCTAATAGAGTTGAAGTGATGCTTGAAGTTTCTTAGCACAAGAAGTGTTTCTAAAGAATGCAAAAATTATTGCCTAGGTGAAGTTACATGAAAATTTGCTTTGTTGTAATGAAAACATATTTAATGTGTTGATATTCTAAAATTTTGTTCAGCTCCTATTAGTATTTCCTTACCTGCAGTAGTAGCTCTCTAGCTAATCTTTTTGATGAACTTACTACTTAATGTTACAGCATAAGGCATAAAATACAAAATAAGCTTAGTATTGCATAGATCGTAGACTAAAGTTCTAATGTTTCTCTGTACCCAGGTGTAATATTGATAGAAACAAAGGACTTCTAAAAATGTATTATTAAAACAGCCAAGTAAGAATAATGCTTGAGACCATCAGGATTTAAACCAAAACAACCAGAAACCAAACTGTGTGGTTGATTTCCTTTACAGTGGTCCTGAGTGATAGATTCTAATGAAAGACACAGCATGATTTTCACCAAAAGCACTTAAAAGGATGTTGGAAAATTTTTACTTTGTTACTTTGAGAAAATTGATAAACTAGTTTCACTTGTCCAATTAAATTAGCATTGTAAATTAAGTGTTGGGAGCAATGTTTAAATACTTGGTAAAATGGTTATCATTAGCAATTATAACCATACATATTCTTCACAAAGGGATGAGCTAGTAGAAGTCTTTCCCAGGTAAGAACCTTGATAGATGAAGGGAATGGGGAAGGATAGCCTTCCCAAGTGCTGTTTTGACAAACCTTTGTGAACAAGTTCTCTGGTAACTTCATGGCCTAAGTAGCAGCTTTGTGACCATGGGGGCATTGCCTTGACTATGTAGACTCAATGGCAAACACTTGAGACAGGGTTCCATTTTACTAATTAAAGTTCATCTCTGCTCTTAACTCAGTGCTTGGAAAAGGTTAGTTCAGGTGCAGGGAGGCCATAGTTTGAGCTGACACCGAAGGGGACACAAGCCTGTCCTATCCCTGGTTCCACTAAGGTGACCCAAGAGATTCCAGCTAGTCATTCATTTTCTCCGGGAGCCTCGAACAAACAGACAGTCATATTTGTTGGACTTTTCTTTCCTCCTAAATATGAGGCAACTTATAGTAAAGGTCTGTGTATCTTCCTAATTATTGGATTTTCCCCTCAAAGAAAATCAATTTTAAAATAACGCCCTTTGAAGAGAAGGAATTGATTGCTAGGAAAACTAACTTTTGTTGAATATTTGTGTATGTGTTGTGTCTGACGGGGGAATGACGAAAGAACTAGGTAAATGTCTGAGAAAATAACAGATAGCAGGACGTAATTTCTAGGAGAGAATTCAAGATGTGCATCTTCATGGGATTTATATTATCGTGCTTTCATTTTAAGATAAGCATTACATTGAATGTCTTAATTCTAATGGTAAACATTTTTAAAGTTGATATTTCATGCAATATCCTATCACTATGCAGAACTATTAGATAGTGCTCAAATTGTGGTTTGGTTTGTTGTTTTTTTTTTTCTGAAAAAATAAAACTAAGTACTTTAAATAACTATAGGCACAAAGCTTACATATAATAACATTAGTGGGGAGGGTAGGAGTTAATTAGCTGGGCACTTGATAATAGACTCTTCTTATCCAAGGAGCCTTATCACCGCCTCCAAGGGCAGTTGTGTAGCAGGTTGCAAGATGAATACATAAATTCGTACAATAATCATTATAAGAAGAAATGTTGCCTTTAGGCAAACTTAGTTTCTTTATTATGGCATGAAATTTGTTTTTGGTGTTAAGGGATGTGCACTGCCAGTCTGTGTTGATGTGAAGTGTCGTCTGCCTTCCGCAGACCCAGGGTGGGCGACTGTCAGGCGGCTCCCCGGAGCACGCTGAAAAAGTAACCTTCAGACACGCGTTAGGTAGAACTCAGGACCACTGGTGGTTATCTTGAAAACTATATTTTAAAAGAATGTAATGATAAAGCATAAGAAATACTTTCATTGAATCTTTATATAAGAGGCATACCAACTGAAATATATTTCACATTACATAATTCCTGTTATTTAAAAAAAACAAAACTATATGCTCCAAACTGATTTACTTTATTGGTAATTCCCCCAAGAATATTTAATTTCTCCCTTTGAAATTGCCAAGTCAGTACTGTCCAAGCTACATGACGAGCCTGATCAGCCTCTGCCCAGACTGGACAGTAGGGTGACAGTTAATGAAGTAGCCTGCTTTGCTGGGGGCGGGGGTACCCAAATACATTTCATTTTCAAAATGTTTCTGGAAGGACTTATTTGTGGTAACGCTGTGAGCTATTTAAAACTCGTCAAAAATGTGGGTTTTACAGAACACAAAAATAATCTCCTGAAAGTTTGGAAGGGGAGAGGGGCTGTGGTGTGGGGGCGGTCTCTGCTGCCCACGTCCGCCCGCCCTCTGTTCAGTGCGCTGTGTGCTTACGGGCTCCCCGGAGCAGTCGCCGTATAATTGATGTGCGGTCTGCATTGCTGAACCCTGGACTGCACCATTCCGTGTTCAAGGGAAGATGTAATCTGATCCCTCTGCTGCTGAGGGAGGAATCTGTTCAGTCAAGGCTTTGACAGGGCATAGTCTCCTCCAATAATCTTGTGGGTTCTCGCTCATTATTCCCCGAGTTCTCAGTGGAGCTGCATGCGTGTGTGCGTCCCGAGCAGCATTCTGGTTCTGAGCTGCGTCTTCTGGTGCTGGGGAGTTTTGCTGCCGGTTCCGCTGCCTAATCTTCCTCTTCTGGCGTGCCTGAGCATGTCCACGTTAGAATCTGTGACATACCTACCTGAAAAGGGGCTATATTGTCAGAGACTGCCAAGTAGCCGGACACACGGGGGCACGGAATCCCTGAAGGGGAAAAATACAGAAAATATGGGTTTCTACGGCACATTAAAAATGATTTTTTACAAAGTAAGTAAGCTGTTTTCTTCCTGTGCTGTGTGGTTGTGTGTGTGTGCTGCCTGAGAAGGAAAATCTGTATCATCAGAGATGGCTGCAGTATCCTCTAATTTTGGTGGGTGGCTGGATGTCTGGTATTCTGTTTTATTTCATGAATGTTGTAAGCAACTATGGAACTGCAGCGTGAGCTAGGAGAAGCTTTAAAATAGAATGTATGTTTCCATCTGAGAATTTTTCACTGAAAATGTATCCAGACTTCAGAAATGTGGCTCCGTTAAATGCTGACCTGGAAATACTCAGCCTTGCTTGGCTTTCCGTGAACCTTTCCGTTCAGTTTTCCTGTATCACAGACATACATATGTGTTCATTAGTTAACTCTTAAAGTGTAGTCACTGCAATGTGCGGGGTTCATATTTGAGGAGATTGTACTACTTGTGGTACCTTAAATAACTACCCAATTAATTTTTGGTTATAAAGTCGGTATTTTCAGTTAGCAGTACAATATTTAAAAGGCTTTTATAGTCATTCAGAAGGTGCTTTGTTTTAAAAAATAATTTTAACGTAAAACCCCCTTCTCAGTGATTTCCTTGCTTTGTTTTTTAAGTATTTTTATTCCCTGAAAGATTCTAAGATGGAAATAAAGTTTGCTTTTAGTGGCAGATGGCATTTGTACCAGTGTATTTACAAGACATTCTGGGAAGTTCTGAAAGCCAGCATTACTGACTTAATTCAAATGAGTATCAGAGATTCTCATAATGATCATGAAAGACATCTGTGAAAGTTAGCTAGTTCCGTGCAATGGGTTCATTTGTATACATGTGCATGTCTGTAAATTGCACACATGGAAGCACATGGCTCCCCATGTATTGGTGTTTTTATTATTTATGTCTGTTTTTAATAAAATTATTTACAAAGAGAAAAAAGTAATATATTTTGGAGAGGATTGTCTTTAAAATGATATGAGTATAGAAACTTCAGAGGGAGGAGAACAGACCAGTTCCATTTTCCCCCAGTAGGTATCTCATGAACTAAGGTATAAATTGTGCATAAGCTTCTTGAACCTTCGCAGCTAAAATTCATGCAGTGTTGATTGGAGGACTTTCTGCATGATGATAAGAGTCCTTGCTGCCCCGTCTCAGAGTCTGAGTCCTTTAAGTATGTGCAGTGTATATTCTATGTTTCATGTCTTCCTGTGTGAAGCAGTGGGTAGGGAAATGAGGCTGCTGCCAAGTAGGGGTCCACTGGCTCTAAAAATGAAGATGGCTATCTTCCCCCACAGCATGCAATAACAGTAACTAGTGAGTACGTGCAGATCCAAGAGAGGCTGTTGAAAAAGAAAAAGTTGAACCTTAACGGATCTTATTTTCTAGTTTGGAAGTAAACATATGCTCCGATGACCTACATTAATTGATAGTGAAACACAGAAATAAATATTTCAATGTTAACATTGAATGGATTGCCAGCATCTCATGGCATAGCGTGAGCCCTTAGCATGTACGTGTTGGACATGTCTTACCTATCATATATCTATATATCTCAGACATAGCTCACTCTCATATAATCCTTCCCGTGTTTCAAGAGTATTTGGACCCGAGTATGGGCTGTGCACTCTGCACGTAGCTGTTGATGACTTTCTCTTCAGCTTTACCGTAGGAGATGCAGATTCTCTGCTGCTAGGACTTACTCTTTTAGCTGTCTCTGTTTCCACGCCAATTGCTTTCTTCTGTATTATAATCACTATCCAAGATTAGCTTATTTACAGTGCTCTCTACATTTTTATAATGATATAAATGTTTAAAGTTCAGTTATCCATATTTCTGGTTTGAAATTTTTAATTTAATTTTTTATCTTATATTTTTCAAGAAAAAAATGAAGATTAGAAAGAAAGACATGTTAAATATGGTTCTTTTCTGTGAGTGCTAATAAATTTTTCTTGTTATTTAACTGAAGAATATGTAATTATTTAAGGATATGATGAATATCAGTTTCTAAATCACAGTTCACCCCAACAGAATACTAAGGGAGCATTGCCTCTCTAGTCTGTAAGAGCGAAGCAAATAGGACAAACTATGTAATAGATTTTCCATTCAACCTACCATTGTAGGCACATGAAAATTTAACAGCTTTTAATATTAGCATGCAAATTCATCTGATAATGGACCGGGTAAATTTAAAAAAAAAAAACTTATCTGTTTTACCTTATAGATGAAAAGAAAGTTGGACCATGGTTCTGAGGTCCGTTCCTTTTCTTTGGGAAAGAAACCATGCAAAGTCTCAGATTACACCAGGTAACGTTAAATAGAGGGGTAGAAGGGGGTCATTGAATTGTGTTCGCAGAATAACAATGCTACTGTATTCAGTGTTGCTGGCTGTTGTAGCGTTTTTTTTGGTGTTACAGAGATGGGAAGGGTGTCAGTCTGAATCCATTGCTCCTTCTTACTAAGAGACTCACGGGGGAGGCACATGCAGGACTCTATAAACAGTAAACCATGAGATCTGAATGTGAGCAAATGTCTCTAGTTACTATAGCAACTGCTTGCCGTTCTAGGGTAGATACTTACATATACCAAATTGGAGATAAATTTATTAGCCATGTGGTAAATCTCCCAGTTTTGAACTTAGTCTTCCTCCATGGGATGAGTGTTAGAAATCCCCATGTATTGACCCGATGGTCTTTATGTTGGAGCACATACATTTCTACTCTTGTAGAATAGTTTCCATAACAACTAGACACAGTTGTAGTCTTGTTTCCTGCTTTACTCCATCATTTTTGGATTTTGCATCAGTATAAAACTTTGCCCACTCTCACGCTAATTAGGCTAACTTAAGCACAATGTCTCATTTCTCAGCCAATTAAAAATGGCTTTGAAATGCTGTGTTTTAAAATTTAAATAACAAAAGTATCTTAAGAGCCTTTGTGGTCCCCCTCCCCCTCTTGTATAATTGTCACTTTGGGTTTTTTTTGTTTGTTTGTTTTGTTTTGTTTAAAAAAAAAAAACTGGTCGGAGTGAGCAATAGACATTCTAAGGACATTATGGTTATGATCTTTCTTAAAGCGTTTTGATTTAGTTATTTTTATTGTATAAAGTAGAATAAAATTAGCATTGCCTAGATACAAGGTTCTTTAAGACATTATAGACTGCACTCATCCTTACCGGTTTTTTATTTCAGTCAATTGAGGGAATTTCTTTAGTGCTCTTCTGCAAAATGAAGGAGCCATACTACCTAGAGTAGTTTTACATACGGAGAACTCCGGAGAGAAGAGGGAGGAGAGCTCCCTGCTCCAGAGCAGCCCCAGAGCAGCCCCCCCCCTCCCACCCCCGTCCTCTTTGCCATCCACAGTCTCACTGTTCTGGGCACTTCCACCAGAGGGTGTGGAGGGACGGAGAGACTAGGAAAATGTTTCGCTTCTCCTTCTAACCTTGATAATGTGTTTCTCAGATGAGAGAGTTGAGCTTGATATTAAACTAATTGTAAATGTAATTTTTTAATCTACAGATTTTAGTCAGTCCACGTCATTTTGGCCTTCTGTTAATATTGAGACAAAAGTATTAAATGTTCAGTTATTTTAGAATGGAGTTTGTGGTGCAGAACACATTTTCATTAAATTTTAGTTGCTTTTTATGTCGAGAAAGCAACTGCCTTTTAATAAGGAATCGTACTACATACGAATACATATTTCTTTTCATGTCTTTGGGGCCATAGTGTCGGTCACTAGCATATATATGTGATATTTAGTGACGCTTTGGACAGGCTTTGACAGGTAATAAGACGAAACTCATTTTCTATTTTGTCCCCCCTTAGGAAATTTGAACTATTAATAAATCATGTTTTATTTAGGAGAAGAGAAAAATGAATTTGGTTTTGAATTAGAAAAGAAGAAAGGTTTGACTTACTTGTTGACTATTACAGATTGTCTTAAATAAATATTAAAAGATTCAAAGGTGCAGGCATGAAGATCTCTGTAAAACAGTGATTTAGGTATCATTTAAAAAAAAACTACAGAGTCGCTTTGTTAGCAGTTTGTCAGATGTTGACAATCAGTTGTTATGGTACAGTTTATATGTGCTCTTTGGATATAAGTATGTATTTCTTAAGCACTCACTGCAGCCCAGTCTGGCCCGGAGCTCGCTCTGTGTGGCCTGGGCTTACCTCACACGCAGGACAGCCCTCCTGCCCCATCATCTAGTGCCCTGATAGCAGCTGTGAGCTGGCTTAGAGGACCCACCATCTGAGACCACCAGTGCATGCGGCCGCGGTCTTCCTGCTGTTATCTAGCAGAGTAATGCAGTTGCAGACCTCGGTCAGAACCACGTGCTCAGTTCTGAGCTTATTTGCTTAGATTTTTTTTTATCTCAAAGTTTATTGGAAAAGAATCTTTCAACAATCTCTTTTAATCTAATTTTACTTGAAAGGTCTCTCTCTACTTGTTCTGAAAAACTGTGCATCTCATCAGGGCTGGCTACCACCAGATACCTAGGCTCAGCTTAATAAATGACAATTTAAAATTAGCAACAGATATATAATATAAACAGTTTTATTGCATCTAGGGCAAGTTTAAGGACTTATGTGTAAGAAGTGAAATCTAAAGCCGGGCGGTGGTGGCGCACGCCTTTAATCCTAGCACTCGGGAGGCAGAGGCAGGTGGATCTCTGAGTTCGAGGCCAGCCTGGTCTACAAGAGCTAGTTCCAGGACAGGCTCTAGAAACTACATTTTTAATCTCTAAAATATTGGTAACACGAATACTTTCACATTCCTTTTTTGTAAAGAAAATGTAAACTTTAATGAAGACTAGTCCTAGAAGTAGGGGCTGTTATGTTCTCAGGTCACGTTTGTTGGTTTGTATGCTTAGTCATTTACTCACTCACCACAGTTAGGATTGAACTGAACCAGGCCGTGTCCACTCAGCATGTGCCCGCAGCCCTACTGCATATATGTTACATAGACTAGTAACATACAGTTTCATAGAGTCTTCTAGCTGGTTGCTTTGCCCAGATGATGGTAGGGAGTAAAGCAGGTTCAGAAGTAGTGGCAGATGCCTTTATTTCTAGCATTTAAGAGTTTGAAGCAAGATAATTGTGAGTTCAAAGCTAACCTGGGCCTCATAGTAGTTTGATGCTAACCTTGACTACACAGTGAGACCATCTCTGGAACAGGAGGAAAGGAAGAAAAGCAAAGTATAGGCTTTGTGTATCCCTGCCCTCTGAGAATAGCCAGCAAAAGGCCTTGCTGTAGTGATGATGGAAGAATACCAGATTGTTATTCTGATGAAATCAGAGTTCACAGTTCTTAATAAGACCTGTCTTTGCTTCCTCTTGTCCTTTTTCCTTTTTTTTTTTTTTTTTTTTTTAGTACCACCGGGCTTGTACCATGTTCAGCAACACCAACAACGTTTGGGGACCTCAGAGCTGCCAATGGGCAAGGGCAGCAGCGGCGCAGGATCACATCTGTGCAGCCACCCACCGGCCTCCAGGAGTGGCTGAAGATGTTTCAGGTGACTGTGGACGCTGGAAATGCTGCACTCGGTTGCCTGGGGTGGGGAGGAGTGCATCGTTATTCAGCCATTAAAAAAAGCGGAGCACTGTTTGGTCTGTACCATTTATGAGCCTTGGAAATGCTGCATTAAGTGAAAGAAGCCAGATGTAACGTGAAGCGTTTATTAATAAGAAGAGACAGAAAGTAGGATAGTGGTTGCCAGGTAGATAGGGGAAAGGACTGGGGTTACCTGCTAAGAGGTGTAGGCTTTGGGGGAGAGAAGGGTAGAAGATTTCTGGAACTGGGTAGGGTCGTGGTCATCAAGAAAGGCAGGCATCCTGGGAGTCCCCAAAGTGTACACTTAAGATAGCAAGCCCGTGATATGACTGCATCTTTCAGAATGAAAGTACAGTGCTTATTTGTGTAAGTGTATATTTACATATCTTCATTGCTTTTTAGACAAGCCTTTATTTTCTTGTTTATTTTTGAATTTTTATGTCACTGACTGTATTCTTGTTTTCTGAACATGGTTCTTGTAAATAAGGCATTTGAGATTAATTTAAGAACTGTCAGCAAGTCACCCTTCGGTGACTTGCCCTTCACTATTTCCCTAGAAGAAATGGCTGGGTGACTTCTCTCAGTGCCTTGCTTATATTTGGCTTTAATCTGGTCAAGTTCCAATTGCTGTCTTTTACCAGAATTTAAATTCTTTGAACATTTACTGGGAAGATTAGTCACCATGAATACTATGGATTTTTGTGACTTTAGTTAGACTGTCTTACCATGAATGATAGACTAAGTCAAGCACTCACCAAAGCAGCTGCTATAGATGAAGTACTCAGTAGTTCTTTCCAGACAGTAATTAATAAAAATATGGACATACCTGATGTTGGCCACTGTACTAATATAAAATAAACACATTTTACTACCTCTGGCTGCTTGAATTGTTAGGTATACAAGGAAACTATAATTTTAAAACATATACTGGTTCTATTTGTCTGCTGACTGAGTTTTCTATCCTGCCCAGTTCCTGCAGTTGTTAGGTCCGAAAGAAATCACACAGAGGTCTACATTAATTATAAACTGATTGGCCCATTAGCTCAGGCTTCTTATTAACTAATTCGTATAACTTACATTAGCCCATAATTCTTGTCTGTGTTAGCCACGTGGCTTGGTACTTTTTTCAGTGAGGCAGTCACATCTTGCTTTCTCTGAGGCTGGGTCAGCACTGCAGACTGAAACTCCCTCTTCCCAGAATTCTCATTGCCCCACCTCTACTTCCTGCCTGGTTGCTCCTCCTATACTTCCTGCCTGGCTACTGACCAGTCAGCATTTTATTAAACATAATACAAGTGACAGGATAAAAGACCATTGTCCCACAGCATTTGTCATTTTCAAATATTTAAGAAATCCTGTTATGCAGATAACAATATTTTGCTTAGGCTCTCTCTTCCTCCCTTCCCGCCTCTCTCTTCCCCCCCCCCCCGTGTGTGTGTGTGTGTGTGTGTGTGTGTTTCATCTATAACTTCAAAACGAACATGAAGTCATGTGCTTCTAGATGGGTTTAAGATTGTCTTGTGTCGTGTTCATGTTTCTTTAATCAGGGCATAGCTTCAAAATCTGAGGAAAGGTTGGGATATCGCTCAGCATATGTAACTCCACAATAAAGACAAATTGTATGGATCTGAATATGCAAAGATGCTTCTGATGGGAGAAGTCACACAGGACTTGTCAATTATCCTTATTCTTTGAAGAAATAAAAAAATTCAATTTAATGCAGAAAAAAAAAAAAGATTGTCTTGTGCCTTCTGGTGATTCCTAAAACACCAACAATGTGGGTTGGGGCAGCTACTGTAACCAGGGCAGCCCTGGTGCCTCAACAGGGTTTAATTTTTCCCCAAATGAATAGATGAAGTGGTAGGACCCTGGGTGTCTAGCTGGTAAAGGCAGTATGAAGGATCGCTTCCAAAAAACACATAATTATCCAACCCCAAATGGCCTAGTACTGAGTTTAAGAATCTTGGAATTGGAGAAATGGAAGTTACATTTTACATATGGAAATGTCATGATACTACAGCCACAAGGAATGTAGTCTTAAAGGGATATTGAAGATACTGACCTCTAATTAGGCTAGGGAAATGGGAAGATCAGTGTGTTCTCCTGCATGTGCATGAGCGCGTGCACACCCTAGCACCCATGAGTGCAGAGCTGATGTCTTACCCTGAGGCTGAGCACCAAATGGTAGCTTTAGAGTCCATTCAAACAGCCTTCAAAATGTTGAATGGAACAAAGCTCGTTAGAAAGCTAGTCCAAATAATTTTTAGATGGTTGGGTCCATTTTTCCCACAGCATTTTAATGTACCAAAATATTTTTTGTAAGCCACTTATGATGTTCATTAAGAGAACTTTTCTATATTGATCAGCAGTGGTAACATTAATGCTTCCTTTCATGAGGCTGTTTTAGCCAGTCCTTTATACACTGCCCCATGCGCTCCCTAATAAAATGTCCAAGTGTTATACTTACTACTTCACAGTTTCAGAAATGTTTACTGTAAAAATAAAGTCAGAAAACCAAATTCACTAAGCCAGCTTTGTCCTATAAAAGTGTGCCTGTTTCATATGAGTAGTTATAGTGAGAGATCTCATTCTTAGTTCACAGAAATGGAATTATCCCTGCAAGTAAAGAACTTAATCCACCTCCCCCCGACATTCTGTAGAAACAAATCTGTAGCAACTAAAGGCCTACCTGACAAGGTAGATCAGCCTCTGACGTGACCCAACCTCACGGTTGTACCCTGTCCTATCCTGTGTTGTGCTGTGTTTCGAGGCTGGTGCCAAACTAACTAGGATTGAATCACTTGCCTGGAGGCTTGTGATGCTTCAGTGCCAGTTTTACAGACAGCCACCGCTCCACAGCAAAGTGGGGTGGTGTGAGCTGACCCATGAGGGATAATTAAACTGGCAAGCTTCTACAAACATGCGACTGGGGCGTTTAATGGTGACTTCCCTGTTGCGTAACAAGCACAATGGGAACTCCTTGTCCCCTTACTGTCCTCCTATGGCTCCGCAGGCAACGATAGAGCACTTGGCCCAGCTTCATCATCCCGACAAAGTGCTCTGTGCCCCATTTGTAAACTGAATGAGAGACTATTACTGAAAACCGGAAATGTAAATTAAAGACAAAGGCAAAAACCCAAACTTTGCCCTGCTTAAATTGATTCGACTTTCCAGTAGTCACTGTGCCTGCCAAAGAGATAGGACTGGTTGGGTTGTTTATGTAATTTGGATATTACACTGTATGGCTTTTTACTTAACAATACCAGAGCAGGTAAAGACTCTAATGGAATTAGCCTTTTATGGTTCAAAAACATCAGGGAAAAGAAGCATATATGACCTTGGTGAAGAGGCTTAGTTCAAATTTTGACTTTGACTGTAACTAGCAGGTATTTGATTAAGGATCCATTGTTTCCCTTATTTCATACTACATAAAACAAACATTACACTATTAAGTGTCCAAAGGGAAGAGTATGTAGCTGTGCATACAGCTCCACATGGAAGGACAACAGCGTCCATACAGGTCAGTTTCCTCCTTTGTCAAGATGGAGCTTTCGAGCCAAGTTTTCTTGGGTCTAGAAGAGCCTGTCAGTACTAACTTTACATGGGAATCTGAGGAACAAAGGTGGTGTGTGTGTGTGTGTGTGTGTGTGTGTGTGTGTGTGAGAGAGAGAGAGAGAGAGAGAGAGAGAGAGAGAGAGAGAGAGAGAGAGCACTTGAGTGCTATAACATACAACATTATGCAAATGTCTGCACGCCTTAGCAGAACAGATTTGCATTAAGGCTGTATGCTTTGGAAAGATCTGCTATACTCAAACCAAAAAAACAGAGCTATAAAATACATATGTTTTGATAGTTATAATGAGTAAAACCTATATTGAAGGTTTTATCACACTCGATGCTAACTCCGAAATTACATATATTTTCTGTTTTCTGATTTTAGTTAAGTCTTATTTATTTGTTAATCAACAAGAGATGAAAACCTTCAAGGAAGTGACAACAGGATCAGTTTATTGTTTCTTTGAAATTACATTTATTATAGCATGATTAAGAAAACTTATTAAACCTGGTGTAAGGAAGTTGAAGAAATTCATGTATTTAGTCAGATAGGACTACAGGAAAGTACTGTATTTAATAGTTCAAAACTTTACATCAGAATAAAAGCAGATTAAGTCTTGGGTTCTTTAGAAAGTCATACCTGAATCGTGTTTTCTGAAGCGGATTGAAAACTGTTTGGACTAACACGGAGAACTGCCCAGAGTAGTATAGGAGCTGTTCAAGTAGAGAAGGATTGCCATGCATTTAAGACGCTCCGAACCATGCAACACAAGTCCCTGCACTGCCGTGCCTCAGGTTCTGGAGAAGCTAGTTTAGTTTTCTACCGTGAGTTCAGGCTCAGTTACCCAAGGTTGGAATAGTACGTGCATCATGCCAATGTCCCCAAGTGCTTGTTCCTTAATTCCCTGTGTGGGAACCACTGTGCCAACCATGTCTTTTATTAGGAGGTTTGAGGCAGTAAGCAGAAAGGTCACTTTAACCATTCTCCAAGGAGTCTGGAGATAGACTAGAACAAAGCTAGGGAGCTGAGAGGCCATTGGAGGTCTGGACGTCATCATCTAGAAGAGACACTGGTGGCTTAGATGGTGCAGTCATGACCAAGTTTCAGATGTTGTGAAGCTCATGGATTTGTGTCTCCGAGCCCCCTGATTCTGCACTATGAATCTTTTTCAAATGCTTAATTAAGATTTACAGTTTTCCTTGAGTTGGCATGGCTGTCCACCTCCCACAATATGTTGGTGCCTGCAGTGCTGTGGGAGAAGACAGCCCAGCGCTTTCGAAAGCTCAGGTGTGAGGCCCTGCATGTGTCGTACGACAGACCTCCAGGTGGGCAGCCTGGGCAAAGTAGAGTAGGCCATGGAGGGCGTTAGACACCGGCTGATGGTCCACAGTGCCAGCGTTGTCTGCAGTCAGGGGAGGAGAGGTGAGGTCATTATGGAGTCTAAAGGAGTAAATTCCTCTTTAAGAATTATCCTGAGTTCAGCCTCCTAAGAGCCTTCACACAGCTCGGTATTTATCTTACATCTTACGGGATGCATCAGACTTTGCCTGTTACTCTGTATTCGTCCATGTCCAGATGGCCGCAGTAATCCCCAGGGGTGTTTACATCGGCACAGATTTACAAAGGCCTGCTCAGATATGCTTCTACTTAATAATTATGAAGTTACTTAAATGTTTTACATGGTTATTACAGAATTCCAACATTTTAAATTACTCATATGGCCATAAAATGTTTCCTTTCAAGAACCATTGCTTTTCTAAGCAGTCATACTCACTGGTAGAAAATATTTTTTAAAAAAATGAAACAACAGCCGGGCGGTGGTGGCGCACGCCTTTAATCCCAGCACTCGGGAGGCAGAGGCAGACGGATCTCTGTGAGTTCGAGGCCAGCCTGGTCTACAAGAGCTAGTTCCAGGACAGGCTCCAAAGCCACAGAGAAACTCTGTCTCGAAAAACCAAAAAAAAAAAAAAAATGAAACAACAATAATAATCCAACCCCAAGAATTGTTTAAAGGAACTCAGTTTTGAAATATAATTATACATTTTTATTTTTCATAAGTATAGCATTTTTTCTTAATTCTATTTTTGGTCTTTGTGTATATTCTAATTTTTAAAAAACGAACTCAGCCAATCTTTGCTGTTCTTTCCTGTTTAATATCTATATTTTGTGTAAAACAGCATTTTTTAAACTTAAAGGAGACACTTGTCAGAAATGCAGAATATCCAGCTATTAATTTCTCTTTAATTAATTATGTTGCAAATCTCTTAGCTCTTAGAGATT
The DNA here is from genome assembly GCF_903992535.2 of Arvicola amphibius. Taxonomy (NCBI): domain Eukaryota; kingdom Metazoa; phylum Chordata; class Mammalia; order Rodentia; family Cricetidae; genus Arvicola; species Arvicola amphibius. Next base: position 1,900,892 of record NC_052057.2, on the reverse strand, counting down.
TTATGGCTGCCCACTAAAAAGAATATGGAGAAAGAAAAATGATCTATCAACATTCCCTATTTAGTCATTAACTGAGATTGATTCTTCAAGAACAAGATTTTGGTATCTCCCCCAGTGTCTTGGTGTTGGATGAATGCATAGCTATTATAACTAAAGAAATACATGCAGTCATGACTTTGCTGGAAAGGTTCTCAGTAAACTTGCTGAAAGTAAAACCCAGATGGCTTCAGAGGCTACTGGAGGCAAGTTCTCTGTCCATGGTTCCTTTCCATGCAGTTCCCTGCGCAAACACGGACACACAGGTGCATTTGTAACTGGAGCATGTTTAAGGTAACCACAGTGTCCTCTTCGGTAGAGCTGGAGTGGACCAGAGAAGCTGCTGGCTTTGGATGAACTCATCGATAGCTGTGAGCCAACACAGGTGAAGCACATGATGCAGGTGATAGAGCCCCAGTTCCAGCGAGACTTCATCTCCTTGCTCCCGAAAGAGGTAAGCAAGGGCCGCCAGCTAGCGCCCCGCACAGGCACCACCCCCTGTAAGCAGTGTGCTGCCGGGCGTGCTTTGACACCTTGACAAGCTGCTGTCTTGGCTTAATGGTGCAATTGCTACATAAAGGATGCTTATAACCAATGTACTTTCTCCTCCCAGTTGGATAAGGTAAGTCTGCATGAGAGCCACTGAGTTTCTTGCTGGGTCGTCTGAAGCCTGACTTTAGTTATATTTATCGTGGACTCCTCTCAGTTCTGGGTCATTAAGCAGCAGTGCTCTTTTCCTTCCCGTGCTGTCACTTCTCTATGTCCCTTCAAGACCAGTAACTCTCTGACTGTTGCATTTCTCCGGTCCTGGCATGATGTAATTGTTCTTATCTTATTTATTTTCTTAAGTGCATTGATGTTTTGCCTGCATATACGAGGGTATCAGGACTAGAGTTACAGACAGGTGTGAGCCGCCATGTGGGTGCTGGGAATTGTAACCAGGTCCTCTGGAAGAGCAGCCAGTGCTCTGAAGTGCTGAGCCGTCTCTCCAGCCCCCTGCAGTTACTATTTAATACACAGAGTTGTGTGTATATATATAATGTGTGTGTGTGTCCCCGTCCATGTCCACCAGCCGTCCTCCACCTGAGAGAGATCACGTGTGACCTGCATTCTTGTAGCACTCCATCATAAGCCATGTGCAGCTACATAGGTTAACTAGAATGCATGTGTTGACATTTTTGACTTCATAGCTTAATTTTTATCAGCAGAAAGGAATAATTCCCATGCTGTATATTTTCTCAAATTACTGTACTCATGCTACTAATTAAATACCAGCTTAAAAGACAGCATGAAAAAGAGACTCATCATACAAGTGACCCTGGACCCTCCAATTTGAACAGAAAGGGAGTTCTGCTTTCACTTAGAGAGCCACTCTAACTAAGTTCCTAGAGGCATTCATAGTCCTAATTATAGTTTTCCGTTAGATTTGAGTAAAATCGATGAAACTAACATAACTTAGGGAAAAAGCAAAATTGGTTAAAAAAACATCTTTTTTTTTCTGGTGTTTTCCCCTGCTTTGGAGTACTTTTTAAAAATGACATTGTCCCACAAAAGAACTGTTTTTTTTTTTCTCATGAACTTTTTCTACAACAAAACTCTGAATAAACTTAGGAAAGTAACATGAGTTCATCAGGGCATAAAATAGTAGGAAGCAGTTTCTGTGAAAGCAGCAGATACTCACCTTGATACATTTTACATCCCTAGTACCCGCCTGATTCTCTCATAGCGTGTGGTGTTTTTACTTGTTTCTGAGAGTAAGTTTTTCTATTCTGTTTTGCTTTATTCTTATTTTTATAGATAACTCTTATCATGCAAAAACTTCCTGACCTCAAATCAGTAAAATTTGAGAATCTTTGTGGGGTTGTTATGTATGTGTGTGGTGTGTGTATGTGTTCAAATACTTAAATACATGCAGATGTGCACACATGTACATGTGGAGGCCAGAGGTGTGCTCCTCAGTTGCTCCCACGTTACTGTTTTGAGTCAGAGGCGTGATCTCTCACTGAATCCAGAGCTAACTCACTCATCTGGACCAGCTAGTGAGCTCCTGTCTGTCCTCCCAAGCACACGGCTTATAGTTGCCACCACCATGCCTGTCTTTTCCGAGTGTTGGGTCCAAACCCTTATCCTCATGGTTGTGCATGAAACATTACCAACTGAGCCGTCACCATACCCCAAAACCTGAGAATGTTTTAGCATTTAAGAAGTAAGCAGATTATTAATAAAAGGTAAGCCCCCAAAGATTCTCTTGGCTTCCTTGTTCTTTCAAAGACTGCTGAAGGAAAGAGAGAAGTGAAGTTAGAAAGGGAACCTGGCGTAGCATATCATGTTTTCTTTTTTTCAACTACTTGGGGGAAAGATTCTTCATTTGAAAAAATGCTTTATTTCATATGTGGAAGAATAATGGCATAGATCTGAGCCCTTAGGGAAGTTTGTGTTATCAGCAAGAATGTATTGTTTAAAACATTACTACCATATTGGCATAATGTACTAGTATTTTTCTAATAATTGGTGTGAGCAGATCTCAAGCCTTTCTCTGTCACCATGTAGGCTAATCTAAGAACTTGAGCACTAGACTCACACGGGAAACTTGTGATCATTGGCATTGTTCTCACTGTGAGCAAATACCAATACAATTACAGGTCGTCTAGAATAAAGCCTCAGATCCCTAATACGAGATTAACGAGCGTTTTCTTCGCTCTTAAACTACTGTTCTCCTTGATCTGCTCAGTCTACCAAAATACAGCCGTCCTACGGAAATGTGCATCCGTGGAGAGTAGCATCTCTGTTTCCGTCATTCTCTGAAGTGTGAGTAAGCCGTCCTCATATCCTTTCCACAGCTGGCACTCTATGTACTTTCATTCCTGGAACCCAAAGACCTGCTGCAAGCGGCTCAGACTTGTCGATACTGGAGAATTTTGGCTGAGGACAACCTTCTCTGGAGAGAAAAGTGTAAAGAAGAGGGTAAGGTTCAAAATCACATAGAGAGTGTGTTTCTACTGCAGCAGCAAAGGGTTCTGGGAGCAAGTCGACAAAATAACTCTCCCATGCAGGGAGAATAAATCGCTGGCAGAGTGAGTTTGCGGCCATTCACTTCCTTGATCCCAAAGTGAAGGAGTCCACCTGATTGTAAGCAATTAATTCCCAAATAATTGAGGATTTACCCACCCCTCCCATAAATTCTTAGTGGACACTTCCTGTGAGCTGAACGTTCAGAAATGCTGGGGAGATGGGACAGTTTGCCATCTTCCTCCTAACGTGGATATTATATTCTTGAAGCATAGTTTGGTTTGGTTTGAACCCCCTTTATAAGGAAGGAGTTAAGTCTCCTCCATATTGATCAAAGGCGAGACCTTGTTTTGCAGGTAGGCATCTAGAAAAGTAATCATTTTGAAAAAAAAATTGTTTCTGAGAAGCAAAACGTTATAGGAAAAACGTGGTAGTGCTGCATTCTGTAGATGATTCTCCCTTCGCAGCTCTGGCCGGATGGAAAGCACCGTTAATTAGAGAGGCTAGGAAAGAGTTGAGCTGAAGATCTCAGGTGCTCCTTGCTAAGCCTGGTCCCACAGTCAATGTCTGGCTGCTCTTGGATTAGTCAGTAAAATCTTCTTTCTCAAGCATCTTCATATATAAACTAGGGTTAATTTTGCCTTCATTCTCAGAATCTTTTGTTTCTTCCTTGAGATGGGGTCTCTATAGCCCTGGCTGTCTAGGAAATTGCAAGGTAGACTAGGCTGGCCTTGAACTAGTGGAGAGCATACATACATACATACATGTGCAATCAGCCTGAGGTAGTGATGTGCGTCTGTAATCATACTACTTGGACAGAGTCAGGATTACTGAGAGCTGGAGGCCATCTTGGTCTCCATAGTGAGTGCTAGGCCAGTGTCAGTTACGTCTTTTTGCTGCATATGATCCAGTGATATTCTCCCCATTCCTTCTTTCCTGTCACCTACATTCTCTGTCTCTGAGTTTGCTGTTCTAGGAACTGTGATAAGTAAGATTGTGCAGTGTTTATCCCTTCGTGATTTCCTCATTCACTAATGTCTTCAAGGTTCATGTTCCAGCGTGCATCCCTGTATCCACGTGTCTTTTGTAAGGTTGAGCAGCCGAGCAGCATTCCGTTGTGTGTACTACTGCATTTGGTGTTTTGGACAGACTCCTGGACTGCTTCCTGCTCTTGGCTAACTGAACAACATCAGTATGAGCATGGTGTCTAGATACCTGTTCACATCTCTCCTGTTAGTACTTTTGAGCACACATGCAGAAGTGAAAGCCCTACGCCCTGTGTGCACTTGTGCTTTTGTGAAGTCGCTGTGCTGATTTCCACAGCAGTGGTGCCGTTCTGCATCCAGACACGCAGTGCACACTCCTTCCCATCTCTGTGAGAAGGAGAAGAGGCAATGAGTCAGAATTGCTGTTCCCAGTGCAGACTCGCTGCTGCCTAGAGCAGTGTTGGAAGTTAGGGGTCTCTATCTCACCGGTGCTAAGCAGAAAAAAACAAGATCTGTATATAATGTGTAATTTTTATTATTGACGAAAGGAATTATTCTCTTAAACTCTTTGATGCTTTAGGAATTGATGAACCATTGCACATCAAGAGAAGAAAAATAATAAAGCCAGGTTTTATACACAGCCCATGGAAGAGTGCATACATCAGACAGCACAGAATTGATACCAACTGGAGGCGAGGAGAACTCAAATCTCCCAAGGTAACTCTTCACATGCTAACAGAAACCTTTAATTAGTAGGAGTGCCTGGTCTAACTCTGCTCTTGTTGGCCTAAAGTATAACTTGATGCCTTGTGAAAAGAAAGCTGGCTCTATTTTAAACTTAACTCAAAGTGAATCTAACAATGTTCTTTTATTTCTGGTTTCTTTAATCTGATAATTGTATTGAAATCAAAGATGAGTTGATCCAGGCATGGTGGCTCATGCTTGTACTCAAGAATCGGAGGCAGGAGGATAGCTGTGAGTTTAAGGCCAACCTGGGAACACACTAAGTTCTAGGTCAACCTGTTCTATGGTATGAGACCTTGCTTCAAGAAAGTCTCTTCCAAGAAAGATGAGTTGAGAGGACATGAATTTGTTCTAGACCACTCTGCACAACTTGTTATTGTTATTACTTTTTAGAAATAACAGTTTTGGGTATTGTGGGTTTTTCTGGTTTTTTTGTTTGTTTGTTTGTTTGTTTTGGCTTTTTTGGCTTTTATAATTTGAAGCCAAAGTCTCATTTTCTATCTTATAATATTATCACAGATGTATAAATGTTAGAACTCCTCAATTCATATACTTTAAAATTAGCCAATTTGGGGAGGCATTATTTTATATGCCAGCATGCACTAGCATAATTTTAGGTTTAAAAAGCTGTTATTTATTATTCCTCTGTTTTTAGGTGCTTTACTTTTTTGCAGTGTTAAAAGTTGAACCCAGAGCCCAGTCCTCTTCCTCCTCTTTTCCTTGTGTTTTAATCTTGAACTGAGGTTTGCCTGGGTGGAACTCACTTGGTAGCCCAGGCTGTGCTGTATATTTTATATAAATTTCATAAGCCCAGCTCTTCTCCTCTCTGCAGATCAGTGTTAAAGGCCTGTGCGGGAGAGTTGTGGGGACTTGGCCCCAGGTCCTGTGTATCTGAGCCATCTCTGCAGCACTTAACTGTATTTTAAGGACTGTGATGTCCTAACATAAATGTGATGTGTGTGTTTCTCATAGGTGTTGAAAGGGCATGATGATCATGTCATCACCTGCCTGCAGTTCTGTGGCAGCCGCATAGTTAGTGGTTCTGATGACAACACTTTAAAGGTTTGGTCAGCAGTCACGGGCAAGGTAAGTCCCCTTCTTTCCATGTTTTCTGAAGCCGTCACACTGTGTGTGCAGTCACAGTGAAGGGGTCTGATCCTCGGCTGTCCCTGGAAACGTGGTCCTTCCCCCCTTAGGACTGTTACCTGTTTGCCGCCTTTGTCACTTAGTGATCTGAGATTCTCAGACGCACATCTTCTCACCTTGCCCTTGTGAGTCAGAATCATTGCTCCCTATCGCCTTCCAAAACATGGCTGAGGGATTTGTAATTTCCTTATAACTGCTCTGTGGCTGAGCTGTCTGTGATCTAGGAATCAAAGAGATCCTGCTAATCGGAAGTTGTCTCAGACATGAATGGTAAGGACATGAAGCCAGGTAGCCCAAGCAATGGCTGTACTTTAGGTAGCTTTCCTTAGGAGTCTCTAGTGCATATTAACTTTATCTGTCCAAAAGAGAACGTTTTTATGAATTAAGTAATCATTCATTTAAGAGGTAACAGAAGAAAGTATGAGAAAAATCTGTTTTTAAAAATATCTTTTGCTGTGTTGTTCCTTGGACAAGAATCTTATAAATACTCAAAGCAGATGTTAAAATTTCAAAAGTAGCTACATGTTTCCAGGACACAATACTAGTTTGGGGCTTATCTCAGAGTCTCGGTGTCTGTCTTTACACGTCTAGAGTAGCACAGCCAGTCCCTAACTACCGCCTGCAGGCAGATGGGTGAACTGTGGTATGTGGTCACACCCAACTTTCTTGGCATTCTTGCCTTGGTTCTCTTCCATGGGAAACACCCTGCTGCAGCTTTAATGTTATTTAACTATGGTGGCCAGGTTAGAGCTGTTGAGCTTGCTTGCGGCTTGCTTGCTTATTTATTTATTTATTTATTTATTTATTTATTGATTGATTGATTGATTGATTGATTGATTGATTGTTTTCTGCCATGTCTTATGCTTTTATCATATGATTCTTTTTAAAATTTTTTACTTCATTTTACTATTTTACGTGTGTGTTTACCTGTACGTACGTATGTACATATGTATGTATGTGTACCATGTGCATGCCAGGTGCCCTTGGAGGCCAGAAGAGGGTGTCAGATTCCCTGGCCCTGGAGTTGTAGGTGGTTGTGAGGCACTAGGTGCTGGGAATCAAACCCAGGTCCCTGAAAGAGCAGCCAATGCTCTTCGCCACTGAGCCATCTCTCCAGCCCTGCCTGTCATGTTAATTTATGTTCCATATCATGTTTGCTTTCTCCATACCTGTCCTCCAGTTGTAGATGCATGTCTAAGCATGTATCACCACAAATAGACAATTCAGTAATAACGGTGTCATGCAGCATTGATGGCAAAATGTTTTCCTAGTGCTCTGATAAAGTAAGACTTGTCCTAGATTTTAATGAGATGCTAGTATATTCTTTGCCTTGCTTTCATTTCTACCTAAAATTAATCATCTGAAGTGTTTTTCCAGTGCCTAAGAACATTAGTGGGACACACGGGTGGAGTATGGTCATCACAGATGAGAGACAATATCATCATCAGTGGATCCACTGACCGGACCCTCAAAGTATGGAACGCCGAGACCGGAGAGTGCATACATACTTTATATGGGCACACTTCCACTGTGCGGTGTATGCATCTGCATGAGAAAAGGTAGAGGAAATCCTTATGATGGGGCTTTCGCTTCTGTCACTTGTGATATTGAAATTCATATAGTACTGATGAGCTCTTAAAGTAGATACTAGTGATTAAAGTATAATGTTCCTAAGTTAGGAAAGTCGGGTTAAATCGGAGGCTTGCCTTAAATTTTCCTTCTTCATTTGATGATGGTACAACCTTTTTTTCTTGAAGCTCTGCTTGGTGTTGATTTGCTGATTCATTGTCTTCAAACAAAAAAATCATTTTCTTTCTTAATAACCGAATTTATGCTGTGCCAGAGCCACAGATCCAGTCACTGGGACTCCTGGCCTGTGTGTCCTTGAGTGACCCATCACGTTCTAGGTCTAGACAGACACTGAGGTCCCGGCTTTAACTTCCCTCTCATTGCCTGTGGTCTGAGCTGTTGAGCTCCCAGATGTGGCCTTGCCTTTGCACAGCTGGCGTTAGGATTGCGCTGCTGCCCTTCCGTTGCCCACCACGTTAAGGGAGAACTTTCAGTCCCACGTTCACAGTGGTTGCAGCCATGCCTGGCCTGCTTGTCCTTTCCTTCCCAGTGCCTCTGCCTGGCTGGTGCTTTTTTCTCTCCCCTGCAGCGCCCTGCTGGCGAAACCATGTCCTTCTGTTAACACATCCTCATCGCGGCCAGCTGAGGAACTGTGTTTTCTACTTCATTTGTCAAAAAATATTCCTTTGGCCTGATGTGATATATGTTCCTAATCCTTGCATTGGGAAGGTAGAGACAGGAGGATTCCTTGAATTCACAGCCTTTAGAAAAGACCCTTTCTCTGAAAGAATGTATCTTAGAGGGGTCCTCACTCTGAATTGACAGTAGCCATGACCTGTAGCTTTCTCTGCACATGGTGCTCTCTTTAATTGACAACTGTTTTGGTAGGTAGGCTGTCCCTATAGTTATGATCTGCACAGGGGGGTCCTTTTACTTTTACTCTGAGCCTGCTTTGCACAGTGCGTTGTGAAATTAGAATCTAAGGCCTGAGTTTCAGGAGACCTTGCATTTCCTTCTTGGTTGCGTTCATTTCCCCACGCTTCATCATTCTGCTCTTTCAAATGTGGCTTTTCTCTCTTGGGACCATAAAGGCACCTGGTTAGCAACCCAGCAGTGACTGCGTGACTATGTCACTGTGGTTTTCAGAGGGTATAATCTGATAACGTTGAGCCAGTTTCTGAAGGCATTTCTGTGACTCCTGTAGGAGCATCTTCCACAGTCTGCATTAGCAGCTGTGTGCACGTGTCTCAAACTGATTTTTCCCTCCATGGGAAGTGTAAGAAAACAGCCATAGTTTTCTGAGTCCCAAATTAATTTTAAAATTCTATTTTGTTGAAAAATCATCATCAAAAATTTTTGCTTCCTGAAATAGGTAGTAGGAGTTCATAATTGGAATGTAATGAAATGGCAAATATCCTAAAGAAAGGAAGTTTGGGATTGTTGTAAGTTAATATCTAGATCTGCACCGAGGACTGAGCCGCATGTGCCGCCTTCCCACTTCACTTGTAATCAAGAGAGCTGTGTGTATGAAGAGCTGCTTGCTCATCGGAGGCTGCAGTTGTTTCCAACCAGATGAGCTTCCTCTGTTCCTGTTCCAGGCAGAGAAACTCGAGTCATGTGTGGAGCATTAGGGGCTCCTTGTGAAAGTGTCTCTGTTCTGTTTAACTGTTTGACCTGCGGGGTGCGTCCATACTTCAGACTTCTGACACCTTCTTTTCTGTCCCCTCCTGCAGAGTTGTTAGTGGTTCTCGAGATGCCACTCTTAGGGTCTGGGACATTGAGACCGGCCAGTGTTTACACGTCTTGATGGGTCATGTAGCTGCAGTCCGCTGTGTCCAGTATGACGGCAGGAGGGTTGTCAGTGGAGCGTATGATTTTATGGTCAAGGTGTGGGACCCAGAGACGGAGACCTGCCTGCACACGTTACAGGGGCACACTAACAGAGTCTACTCGCTACAGGTAAGAAGTCCATCTTTCCCATCGCCTCAACGCAATGCGGAAGACTTGGTCAGCGACTGCCAAGTTGCTGTTTATACCTACCTTTTTAGCAAGAAGAAAACATAAATTTCAAAAGCATTTAACTTTTAATGGTTTTAATTTCTGTGATCCATTTTCTCTCTAAAATGCAAGTGTTTGTCTTGAAACCTGACACTTCAGGGCTGTAAATTTTGTTACATTATTAATAGTTAGATAATCTCATAGGAGAATAACTTGGACTTTAATAAACTCCTTTGCTGAGGATTAATTTGGCCAAAAGCTGCTGCCCCTTTGCCTTGATAGCTAGAAGTTGATGGGCCGTGTAATTGTGATTCCATCCCATCTAAAGTGGCCGTGAGCCTCTGCAGAAAACCATGTGCTTTCCGGGGCCGTTGGCTGGAGCCAGAGAGGAGTTGACTAACCTGTTGTATCCCTTTAGACATGAACTTGGAATTTATTAATAGATTATAATATTTCAAGATCTTCAGTAACTGGACAGAAGACATGGGCCACCTTTATTTCTGGAAATGCAGCGTTCTCCATTTTAAATATTTCCTGTTACATAATTATCTTCCCAGGCACTTGCGCCTCAGTGGCTAGCCGAGTAGAGCAGAATCCCAGGGCTGACGTGGCTGTTCTTAGGGCGTTTGATTCTTAGCTGATGAGACCGCCCAAGTGATGAAATGTCAATATATGATAATGACGTCGGTTGCTTTAGGAAAGATGATGGTTTCCAAGGGGAGGGAGTTGGTTGCCATTGTTGTTGGTACTTTGTGGTGTACTCAGAATATAGAGAATGATCTCAGAATGTATAGCCAGGCATTATATATACCTCCTGGGGATTGGTAGGGGTTTATTGGCTTTTAGTGGTTTGGGGAAGCTGAAGAAGAGAGGCTGCATAGCTTGCTTTTGCTACTAAAATGCCTCCTCTTCTGATTCCCGACATAGTTATCTTTGGGGATATTTCCTAATTAGCAGTAAGTTCTTGTAAACAGCTTCTTACAATTTTTAATGGAATTTACTTTTGAGCATCACAGAAGTTTGCTTGGCCCTTCCTTCCCCTGCCTTGGATGCTGATGAGCGTGGCTTTGGCTTCCTATGGGCAAGCCGAGCTTGGCTTTCCTACTGAATACATAGGATGTGGCTTTCAGCTGGGACCAGGTGGTCTGAAAGGAATGTTGTTCGTTTCAGGTGCTTTGTTTTCTTTTTGAAGTTATTTCTGCCTCCTGTTTGAACTATTGGGCAGTTTTGTTCAGTTTTGTTTCCTTATTTTTAAGTTTAAGAGAAAATTTATGAAAAGTGTTTTGGAGACATGATCTGTAGACTTGACGGCATACACATCAGCCCAGCTGCGAGTTTACCCTTTGTTCTGGCCTTACGTGTGTGAGTAGGGCCTACCAGCTAGCTAACAGGGAAAGGTCCGTGTTTCTGTTCTAATGCGCCGTGTCTGTTATAGTTCGATGGCATCCATGTGGTGAGTGGGTCTCTCGACACATCAATCCGAGTCTGGGACGTGGAGACAGGAAACTGCATTCACACGTTAACAGGACACCAGTCGTTGACAAGTGGAATGGAACTCAAGGACAATATTCTTGTCTCTGGGAATGCAGATTCTACAGTGAAAATCTGGGATATCAAAACAGGACAGTGTTTACAAACATTGCAGGGTAAGTGTTGGCCTCCTCTAGCCATACCCATCTGATGTCATTGCTGAAGAGGGGACCTGCAGAGCAGAGGTTCACCTCGTGCAGAGTACTTACTCCTGAAGACTTTATCAACGCTTCCCTTGCAGAGCCAGGCCACCTTGAGAAACGGCTTCAATTGTGTCTTTAATGTGAAAATTCTTACTCATTTCCTGCCTGTTCAGACGATTCTATTTAACCTTAACAATGAGAAGAAAGATTTGGCCGACTCACAGAAGCAACGCTTCTTTTTGTCTGATCATTATATTTTGAATTGAAGCATCTCTGATAGGAAATTACTTTGGCCTCCACTTAGCCAACTGCTTTAGTTGGGATGGGAAGGAGTAATGGTTCCCCCCAGGTAAAGAAACACATGAGAAAGTTGATTTGAGGGCACAGCACCATTGAATTCTTCATGATTGGCTTTTTTATATTTAGCTGCCGTGCTTAGAAGGCTGGTTTGTTTGCAGAGATCCCATCTGGAGGGCATCACGTCGTGACTGTGCCTGGGATGTGGGGTAGCGTAGTTCGGTTTTCTCCTTTCCTGGTCTGCAGAGTGGTAGAGTGGTGGACAGATCTGTCGCATTGGTGCTTCCAGCAGTAGAATGTGTGACGCACATTGCTTATGTCATCTCGGGAGAGCGCCGTAGTAGCCCAGAGAACATTTGTCTGGTGGTTCGCCAGGCTTGCGGGAGACAGGCCGTGAGTGTTGGGGCTTCCACAACAAATAGCTACCAGAGCTTTTAAACTACAGCAAGGTTTCTAAATACGCAGCTTTTTAACTGTTGGGTTTCTCGTGTGTTCTAACTGGTAATTCAATTCCTGTGCTTTTGCCCAGGTCCCAACAAGCACCAGAGTGCCGTGACCTGTTTACAGTTCAACAAGAACTTCGTAATTACCAGCTCAGATGATGGAACTGTAAAACTCTGGGACTTGAAAACGGGTGAATTTATTCGAAACCTAGTCACATTGGAGAGTGGGGGGAGCGGGGGAGTTGTGTGGCGGATCAGAGCCTCCAACACAAAGCTGGTGTGTGCGGTTGGCAGTCGGAATGGGACTGAAGAAACCAAGCTCTTGGTGCTGGACTTCGATGTGGACCTGAAATGAAGAGCAGACAAGATGCGTCTTGTCCAACTCTGTAGACAATATACTCCTGCCCTCCCCCTGCGCAAAAAAAAAAAAAAAAAAAAAACAAACAAACAAAAAAAAACAAAAAGGAAAAAAACAGAAAAGAAAAAAGAGAAAAAAAAGAAAAGGAAAGAAATCCCTTGTACTCAGTGGTGCAGGATGTTGGTTTGGGCAACAGATGGAGAAGACCTACAGACGAGACGGTGAGAAGGGCTGAAGAGACGGAGCCGTAACTGCGGGAAGCGGCGCATCACCTGAAGGCTTCACTTCTGATGAGGGGCAGCTTTGCAAAGCGAGACTCTCTAAATCCAACCAGGTGCAATTATTCCTTATTTTCTTCTCCAGTGGTCATTGGGCAGAGCCTCACCAAGACGTTGTTACCGTCACCTCGAAAGGAGTGGCGGTGATATCCAAATGCGTGTCATCAGAGCTTCTTGCAGCAAAGTCGTGTTTCTGAAGTGGGAAGCGGAAAGAGATTACTGTGAATTGCTTTTGTACAGTTACCATGAAGCTTTCTTGTTCTTTTCTTTTTTTCTTTTCCATTTTTTGTTGGTTTTTTCTTTGTTTTGTTTTTTGCCAGCCATTGCCAATGTCAATCAATCACAGTATTAGCCTCTGTTAATCTCTCTCCTGTTGCTTCCGTACCCCCTCTTCAGTGCGCGTGTCGCCGACGGTGGCGCTGTCCTGGGTTCCAGTCCTGAGGTGGATTTAGTTCTCGATGCTGGTGCTAGAAGTAGGTCTCCACACGTGGGATCGTTGTCCCGCCCTGTACTGTACTCCCAGTGGCCAAACTTATTTATGCTGCTAAATGAAAGAAAGAAAGAAAAGACAAATTATTTTTTTTTATTTTTTTTCTGCTGTGACGTTTTAGTCCCAGACTGAATTCCAAATTTGCTCTAGTTTGGTTACAGAGAAAAAGACTTTTTGCCACTGAAACTTGAGCCGTCTGTGCCTCTAAGAGGCTGCGAATGGAAAAGTTTCAGATACTAAAGAGTGAAGTTTGCCTGCAAATAAAGAATCGAGAGTGTGTGCAAAGCTTATTTTCTTTTATCTGGGCAAAAATTAAAACACATTCCTTGGGACAGAGCCTGAGGTGCCTGTTCTGCGGAGAAACTTCTTTGTTGAGGGCTGTGGTGAATGGATGAACGTACATAGTAAAACTGACAAGATATTTTAAAGATATATAGAATACAGAATAAAGGAAGTTGCTGGTCCGTCGTAGCATCTTACAGTATTCGGGAAAACAACTGTTACAGTTTCACTGCTCTGAGTAACCGACGCGAGAGGAACACCCGCGCTGTAGTGATGGCGTCCACGCAGACCAGCGCGGCGGGCGAGCGAGCGAGCGAGCGAGCGAGTCAGGTCGTCTGCCTCATTCACCAGGAGCCGTAACTCAAGCTGAACTGTGAAAGTGGTTAACACTGTATCCTAGGCAGTCTTTTTTTTCCTCCTCCTCCTCCTGTTTATTTTTTTGTTTGTTTTATTTATAGTCTGATTTTAAACAATCAGATTCAAGTTGGTTAATTTTAGTTATGTAACACCCTGACGTGATGGAGGAAAACAGCCTTTAAAGGGATTGTGTCTATGGTTTGATTCACTTAGAAATTTTATTTTCTTATAACTTAAGTGCAATAAAATGTGTTTTTTCATGTTACTGCGCCTGTTTCTTCCACTTAGATAACACTGTTTCATTATAAACATACAGTGTTTGTCTAATATTTTAATAGTCAGGTTTTGGCTTCTTGGCATTGCCTTCATGGTAGCCTTGCCTCCGTGTTTACTTTGGGCGCATGAACATGGCTTCTGGTTCCTTCCTTCCTTCCTTCCTTCCTTCCTTCCTTCCTTCCTTCCTTCCTTCCTTCCTTCCTTCTTCCTTCCTTCCACACCTCAGCAGTGGGCCTGGGACCTGCGGCTGTGGCTGTGTTGGTGATGTGTGTGACGGCTCTGCCCAGCCCCCGTTCAAAAACCCAGTTCCTGCTGCCTTTAATGAAACTCTAGCCAACTAAAGCAAGGTTTGGGAGGCACGTGCTCTCTCGCGGGCTCTCCCTCTCCCTCTCCCTCTCCCCCCCTCTCTCCCTCCCTCCCTCCCTCCCTCCCTCCCTCTCCCTCTCCCTCTCCCTCTCCCTCTCTCTCTCTCTCTCTCTCTCTCTCTCTCTCTCTCTCTCTCTCTCTCTCTCTCTCTCTCTCTCTCTCTCTCTCTCTGTGTGTGTGTGTGTGTGTGTGTGGCAATCTCAACCAATCTCAAGTCAACATGGAGTCCTTCCTCTTAGAGAACAAGACTCTCAGAGCCATAGGCCCCACTTGCTCAAAGGCTGAGTCCCGCCAAGGGAGTAGGGCCCGGAGTCTGTCAAACGTGACCCTGAGCATGGAAAGGCACTGGCTTTACATGCTGTTCTTGAAACTCTGGTTTACTAAGCCTCAGCAAACTCCACGATAAGAGCAATAGGGAGGGTGTGACAGTGCAGACGGGAGAATCCCACAGTACTACGGGCCCAGTGCAGACGGGAGAATCCCACAGTACTAGGGGCGCAGTGCAGACGGGAGAATCCCACAGTACTAGGGGCGCAGTGCAGACGGGAGAATCCCACAGTACTACGAGCGCAGTGCAGACGGGAGAATCCCACAGTACTACGGGCGCAGTCCAGATGGGAGAATCCCACAGTACTAGGGGCGCAGTGCAGACGGGAGAATCCCACAGTACTAGGGGCGCAGTGCAGACGGGAGAATCCCACAGTACGGGCCCAGTGCAGACAGGCTAGGCTGTGAGTACATCTCTGAGAAGATGACCTCAACCCAGAGCCATGCCTGCTGTCCACGTTAGTGATGTCGTATTTTCAAAGGGTCACCTAAATAAGGCTACACTGGTATAACTGAAGAAAACACCCACCTTTAAAACATGACAGAAAAAAAGAAGGTCACCAATTTTGCAGATAATCAGGCATCCCATCTCTGATGTCAGTTACGAGATCTTTGAGGATTCCCCCTCATCTGTCCTCACGTTCTAAGATGTGGACAGTAAGCCCCGGGGTCAATGTGAGGATGTCGCAAAGCACAGTAGGTGTTGGCAGCAGGTAGAACTCAATGAAAGGATGCTACTATCGAATGTTCTCTAGGCTGACAAGGTAGCTTCACGCGCAGGTGTGGTTCCCCGAGGTCTGTCCCCAGGGCCATGACAGAAGGAGAAAACCAGCTCCCCAAAAGTGATCTTTGACTTCCACACGATCCTGTCGCGTGAATGCCACACCTACCCCCATCATACACACACAGTAGTAAATAGAGTTTTTAAGATAACAGAACCAGGTCATTGTAATGTTTTGTATTTGATAATTGTTTTGTGGCTCATTCAGGTATATAAGGAAAATGGCATAGGTATATATGTAGAATTTATATACGTGTATACATTCTCTCACACCAACTTATTTTAAGTGGAATCACAGAGTCTGCCATCTTACAAAGATGAAATACTAATAATATTAATAGAATAATAATAATAAGCACCGAACAATGATTTTGTGTCTGCACGGGCACTAAATATTCTAGGTTTGCAAAGCCCTGGGTCCCACCCCTAACACTGCGGAACTGGCTCTGGTTCCTGCAGTCCTAACATCCCAGTAGCTGAGACAACAGGATCAGAAGTTCAAGTTTATTTCTAGCAAGTTCTAGCCCAGCTAGGAATACATAAGACCCTGTTCTTTTAAGAAAAGAAAAGGTGTTATCTGTTCCTGAAAGAAGAAAATGTTAGTCTTTTTTTTTTTTTTTAAGCAATTAAGGAGTTACTGCAGTTAAAAAGTAGAGGGTCGTGTACTCTTCTGCTGGGAGTTGCTGCTTTTTATGTAAATACAGTTTTGTAACGGTCATCATAACAAAAACTAATGCTCAGATTATGACAGAAGCGAGCCCAGCACAGGTGCCCACTAGGTACTGTTGAATGTGCCTAAGGGCATCCTGGACCCGGGTACCGTTCCTTACTGCAAGTATTCATAATTTTGACTGGGAAGCCCCCAGACAGACTCAGTTGCCTCAGCTCTTTCATTAACTGGCAACAGCTAGTGCCTACCAAAGGTCTACATGCATGCTCCAACCTATTTGTTTAATTTCAAAGAAAGCAATTGACATCTAGTTATTTGTATCAGCATTGTCGTAGGCCATTTTCCCAGTCCTCCAGCTAGTTTATTATAATGTCATTTCCTTGAGTGAATCAGAGTATACAAACAGTCGCAGAAGAAGCCTCCTGGGAGCCTGTCTCCAGTGGATGAGGAGTTGCCAGTAGCTTCCCAGCCACAGCCACGTCAGGCTTTTCTAGACCCTTCTCCCTGAGGCGCCTAGTGCACCTCGTGAAATAAAGGTTCCAGAAGAGCGGGAGCCATTGGAGAGCCTGCCCAGTGGCCTTGCCCCTGGGACTTGCATGAAGCCCTGCCACTTGCTTAGCAGGGACAGGTAGGTGCCCGCTGCACTTCCCGCCCCCTGGGTCACTTGCGTGGAAATTGGAAGAGCTGGGAGGTCTTTCTCAGTCAGTATTCCCCTCAGGTGGCTTCAGTCCTTTTCCTTCTGTTAGTCATGCCTCATCTGCAGTAAAGATCCTGCCTGCAGCCTGTATTCTCTCTGGCTTGCCAGCCAACAAAGGATCTAACCTGGCATACCTCAGGGCATCCGGTTCTGCCACCATGTCGTGACTCGCAGGGTGAAGTGGCCTTGTGTTGCCAAGACATGAATGAAGTGGAGTAAGGAGGCCAGTTGCTTCGGCATCGACTGACGCTTGAAGATTATGTGTACAAGCACCTTTACATGCAGACTACTGGAAACGGGATTTCTTCTGCATGGACATCATGTTATTTCCCCCCCCCCCCCCGTTCCTTTTCCTTCTTCACCCATCAAAGAAAAGAAAGAACTGATCTTGGGTGACTCCTGTATGTGATCCCAGTACTCGGGAGGTAGGAAGATCAGGAGAGGCCTGCCTCAAAAGTCAGGAAGCTTCAAAAGGGCCTGGTGACCAAGGAGAGCCCCATGTCCTCTGAGGTGGATCACTGTCCACTGGATCTGAGAGGTTCACGCAATGTTCCCAGATTCCTGTATTAAGTCACTATATGGCAGTTCGAAAAGTTGGTACATAATTTTTTATTTTGGCGCTTTCTACCACCCACAAGCTAAATGCTGTTAGACCCACAGGGCCTGCACCCAGCTCTGTTAGCTTTGAATTGTAAGTGAACATAGCATGGTCTGGCATTGTGACTAGCCAGCGTGTCTCACTAGCCACCCAGTAATAGTAAGGCCCAAAAGAGTGACGGTCTTGCCACCGGAAACTATCAAAAGGTAATCCCAAGCCGGGCGGTGGTGGCGTACGCCTTTAATCCCAGCACTCGGGAGGCAGAGGCAGGCGGATCTCTGTGAGTTCGAGGCCAGCCTGGTCTACAAGAGCTAGTTCCAGGACAGGCTCTAAAAAAAAAAAAAGCTGCAGAGAAACCCTGTCTCGAAAAACCAAAAAAAAAAAAAAAAAAAAAAAGGTAATCCCAAAGGTTCTTCAAGGGAGCAGGAGGCACCAGCGCACACCTCTCTCCAAAGTGTGAGGAATGAATTCCAGATCCAGCTCTAGACTCCGTGCCGCAGAAGCCTGGCAGCTTCCCAGTTTGCAGTTGAGGATAAAAATAGCAGCATTTCTGTGTCAGGTCTTATTCTTCCTAAGATCCGGAAGGACAAGGAACCACTGAGTAGACGTTTTGGTGGTTCTCTCCTTCTGAACATCTTGTGGCAAAATCTACTTCTGCTCTTCGTCTCTGGACTTTGTTTCACCTCGGCAGCCGTGCTCTGCAAGGAAAAGTTACTTGGACTCTTGGAAATCGAAGGTTCAACTGTAGTAGGCCACAAAAACGTCTTACCAGTTTGCCTTTTTCCCCAGGAAGTTCACAGCTTGTAAAAGAAACAGCTAAGCACCCCTCAGTGTAAGAAGGTTGCTATGAAGACCTTAAGATTCACACTGCAGCCATAGAATCGATTAAATACTCTGCACATCATACGAAATAGTAATCGGGAAAAGTTCGTCAGTCTGACGCTCCCCACAGAATAAGGTGATTAGCTTAAATGTACCACAAAAGGAGCCTTGTGTGTTTAAAGGTAAGGGCGTAACTGAGAGCACCTGTGGTAAAGACTGGATCCGGATTTGGAAGAGCTGATGCTTACCAGTGTAAAAAGATTTCTCAAGACTGGATCCAAAATGAGCATTTAGAATAAGAACGATACAACAAAGTTCAGAGGGCTTGAGAATGTGGGTCCCTTCCTTCTCAGATACCTAGGCAGCCATCGGATATGTATATCAGAAATGCATATCATTACAGTGTGGCCTCTGCCCACTAGGAGGACTACAACTCCCAGCAATCCCTGACCCTCTGGAGTACTACAACTTCCAGCAACTCACTACTCTAAGGTGACTAGGCCAATCTCTTTTAGCAGACTCCTCTGTAAGGGGGGGTGGGGAATGTGAGGACAACAGGACACAATGTAGGGCAAGTTAGTGTAGCGCCTGACACTACACTAGTTGTTATTGAAGGGTTGTATGAATGGAAAAATTAAAAGTTGGACATGGCTTCTGTGGGCATGGTGGAGATGAATTGTTGTAGATATGAGGGAGACGAACAGGTATCTGGGAGAGTCCAGAGTGGACATGACCCGCAGACTGGGACAGGTCACGTGAGAAAAGGGGAGAGGGAGAGAGGGAACCTGGAGCCAGGAGGACTAAAGGCCAATGTCGCCAAAATGGCTGGATTAAATAGAGTAGAGCCGCAGGGGGAAGGGCAGCCCAGCCCCTGGGCTGGAGGAGTTTAGGACACTGGAAGACAGCCAGAAGGACCCTTAGCAGGTAAAAAAAGCCACTTTGTGTGACCCTACAAGATTTAAAATTTTTTTACACTTATTATTTGGGGGGGATGTGTGCACATGCGATCCCACCTGTGCGGAGGCCAAAGTGTGTGACGAAGAATGAGTTTCCTTCTCAGGAACCATCGTCCTCGCTGCCACTGCCATTACACTGTCTAGGTGACAACATCAGGTCACCATTTAAGACGTACTCATCTGTGAGACTCCCAGGACACAATCTCCAAACTCCACCCCAAACTCCGCCCCCAGTGTGCCAGGAGACTGAAGACAGTGGCACTTCATTCCCCGGAGAGGTGAAGTAGAGGAAATGGCATCCCAACCTGACATGGGGTGGGAGGCTTTGGCATCTGCCTTTTGATGAAGGACTTGCAGGAGTCCCCCCGTAGAGCTGTTGGTCCACCCAATCAACACATCTTCCTGTTGGCACATATTTGTTGCTTTGTGTTTGTTATTTTGCCTGAGTCAGAGTAACGCAAGCTGTCCTTGAACTTGTGATACTTCCACCTCAGCCCACTTGGGAGTTGAAAAGCATGCGCCACTATGCCCAGCTTTCTTGGTCTCTGAGTGTCTGCCTCTAAAATATGATAGTATCATTTAGCATTTGATAAAAGATTGTAATCTCATAGAATAATTCCCCCTCCAAAAACACCATATAAAATAAACCTTGATAAGAACTGTAATATGAAGAGAGATGACTTAGTATGTGGTTAAGAGCACATACTACTCTTGCAGAGGACCAAATTTAGTTTCCAGCATCCACATTGATTCACAATTGTCTAGAACTCCAGCTTTAAGGGGTCTGATGCCTCTGGCCTTTGTAGGCACCTATACTCTGTGTGTGTGTGTGTGTGTGTATGTGTGTATACACACACGTACACATACACATATACAAAGTTTAAAATAATACAAAATCTTAAACACGAAGAACCACACCATCTCCACAGTGGAAAGCGTTGCACTTATATAGTAGGGAGTAAAATGCAACTTTTGGAAGAGCTCATGGAAACTAAAATGTAGGTGAAAAATCTTAAAAACCTTCATTTTAAAGTAAAAACTAAAGAATTCAAAGTTAAAGGGGAAAAATGAAAGAAGAGAAAATACAAAAGATTAGGATTGATCTGGGATGCTAACTGAATAGTGGGAATTTCAAGAAAGAAAGTAGAGAAGATAGAATGAATTATTCAAAAATAATACAAGAAAATGAACCAAATTGAAGGCTGATTGGCAGGACCACTGAGACCCCTTTGAAAAATGAATGAGAGAACCTGTCATACTGGAGTTCATTACTACGAAATCTTGGAGCACATGGGTTGGGGAGAAGTCCCTATGCCTTTGAGGGAAAGAAAAAAACAGGGCTAAAAAGAGAACTGGGGGTGTTGGAAATAACCAGACTGCACAAGGCTCTGGGTTCCATCTGAATCAGGGAGCTTTCAGGGATAACTTAGTTACCTGGGTCAACCCACACCCAACACCTGCATCAAAAACACACAAACCCATCTCCAAATAAAGTAACTAGGCTCTACAACCTACAGCTCCTTAGCAACCCCTAGTGACTCCCTTTTCCTATGACTAAACACATCCTGGAACATCTGATATTTGAGGCAGGGTACCAGTTTAGACTACACTAGTTAGGACCGTGGGCAGTAAGGCAAACAGTGTCTTCTAAGCATGTAGGGATAAACCCAAATTTACATCTTATACTTATGCACGATTGAATATGCATATGATAAGAGCAGATGCATCATGGGAAAGAAGACATGCCGCGAGGAAGGCTTACATAGCCTAAGCCTATCAATCAAACAGAAAACTAGCCATACCCTGGCCCTAGCAGCTAACTGCTTCCTCTTGGAAACCAGAAATGCACTCTTGAGCTTTGTGCTTGCACAGGACGGGCATCCCCTACACGTGCAGCCACTCTGCGCTTCTGCTGTGCTTCCGAAGAAAACCCTTCACTACTCCGCGGCCCCTTCAGGTGGCTTCAGTTCTTTGAACAAGGCAGACACCAAGCACCTGAAGCCACAGCTGATCTCTGAGACCCCTGGTTATCCATCCCCAGCACTGTGAAAAGACGAGGAGGAAGAGGAAGGACTAAACCTTTAGATGATGTCTCAATTACAGCAGTAGATGCCAGCCAGGGTCCTTTGTTCACACTTATATAGGTGGTTTATTTTCAAGTTAGGATTCAACACTTGGCCAAAACATTTCAAGGGAGAGGGAGAGAGAAAAGAAATGTTCAGACCTGGAAAACCGAGAGAGCCATGGCTCGGAATGTTTCCTGATAAAGGGATGGTCCAACCAAACAATGAGAAAAACCATGAGCTGAGAATGTGTGTCTGTATGTTGGTTTGGATGAAAATGACCCCTATAGGCTCATAGGGAGTGGCATTATTTGAAAGGGATATGTGATCTTGTCAGAGTAGGTGTGGCTCTGTTGGAAGAAGTGTCATTTGAGGTTTCAGAAGCCCAAGAAAGGCCCAGTGACTCACTCTTCTTCCTGATGCCCAAGGATCCAGATGTAGAACTCTCAGCACCACGTCTGCCTGCGTGCCACCATGCTTCCCACATGACGATAATAGACTAAACCTCTGAACCATAAGCTGGCCCAGTTAAATGCTTTCCTTTGTAAAAGCTGCTATGGTCAGTGTCTCTCCACAGCGATAGAACACCAACTTTAAAAAAAAATGTGTCATGCAGAAAATAGATGCCAACTCAGAAGCGGAGCAAAGGGCATTCTAGGATAACAGATGGGTGCATAGGTGGGCTTAAGAAGCAGTTAAAGTGGAGCCTGGAGGGCCCCTAAAGAAAGGTCCTGAGAACTCAAAAGAAAACCACAGATCATCCACCATTGTATGAAAGAAACGTCTCCAAGCTCAGAAGCTCAGATGTTATTAGAAAACAGAAAGGTTTGACATAGACAAGGATATGCAATGGGTAAACTGAGGTAACTGGCAATTCAGAAAGGATGAAAAGACCACAGTGCCGTTATTAGCCCTAAAACATACAGTCTGTGCAAAGCCATAGAATGTACACACTAATGATCTTGATAAAATCAACTAGGAAGGAACGGAAGAAGAGAGCTCACTCTTCTTTGACCATCATTAGACATTATTAATATCTAACGATGAATCCATATCAGAAGGCGAGAGTTGGAGTGCTTACCTCCATGGGCTTGGAGCTTTAGATTCAGATTCCAAATTGATTCAGGGACCTGCAGAAAGATAGGCAGTTTGTGTGCCTTTCCTGAAGAGGAGCCTCAAAGACGGGAACCCCTCCTCCTCCCCAGCTCATCTCCCCGTGAGTTCTTACAGTAATGCGTAGTTCCCGATTTCCCTACCAAGAGTCTTAAGGTGTTTTCTCTATCGGGAAGAACTTTTTGGCAAAGTGTAAAGAACTGATTTTTTTTCTGGAAAGCTAAGTTTAGATTATCTACTTTTATAACTCTGCTGCTCCCCCTCCCAAAAGAAAAATCTCTAAGGCAAAATTTCCACAAGGCCAGAGTAGAAGAGTAGAAGCAATGGGTTGGTAGGAGTTCTGTATGACCACCTCAAAACAAATTCACAAGTTCCTGACACAAAGGCTTTTTGTCCCCAGGAAGTGGCAGGGGAAATGAGTGGGTGCACATTGGTACTGTGGGTCCACCACTGACCTTCCATGCAAGGGCACAGACACAGCCGTCCCTTGAGTGAATTTATATGCTCTGGCTTAGTCTGCTTGAAGGTTCTAGAAGCCCTGAGCCAGAGTGGCCCTCGGGCGTGGCAGCCAGTGCAGGCGGCTAGCTGGGGTCAGCCCAGCCCTACAGGCCAAATCCCAGTCTAAATGACAGACAGATAGTTGTCACCTGATCCTTAGGAACACGCCCTAGACTGCCCCAAAGCCCCTGAACCACAGACATTGCCAGTCTGCACTCTGTGGTTTTTTGAGTCCTGTAGCCACCGGCTCTCCATCAGGGCATGCTTCACTGTGGCTTTCTGCGCGGTGCCGTAGACTTTTACACAGCAAGATAACTTCGGGTTTCAGAGCAAAGACAGACCACAAGCAATTTTGTCTGCTTCGTAGAACCTTGTAACCATTACTTATCAACTGAAATTGGCTGTTTGCTGAAGCAGGCGGCTTCTTCATTTCCTGAAGTATCAGCAAGGGCTCGCTCGACACTTGTGTCTTTAAAACATCTGTGAATAGATTAAGGCTCATGCTGCTACCTCAGCTTTTTTTTCTTTTAGCTAAAGCATCCCTAGAGGCTGGGGGTCTAACTTAACTAAATGACTAGGTTCCACAGTCAGGGTTTCAATGGAAGCGTCCCTTAAGTGTTGTTTACTACCTCTGGACCTTGGCCCAGGTTCCCACATGGGTGTGCCTCGTGGAAAAGAAAGGGATGCTGTGACATATCTTGTATTAGAATTTATGTCTCCTGTTTTATGAATACAACTATCTCCCTTTTGTTTTCTCATCTTCCCCCTCACTCCTCCCCTCCCTCTGTCCCTTCCTTCTCTTTTTTGAGGCCTTGCTTCGTCTCCCAGGTTGGCCTTGAACCCAGGCCTCTGTGTCTTTGGTGCTGAGATTATAGGTGTACACCAACCCTCCTGGGCCAAGTGCAATTCTTTAAACTTCATGAACTCGTGGGCCTGGAGAGATGGCTCAGGAGTGAACGACATCTGCCCTCCATCATGAGGACAGCAGCTCAGATCCTAGAACCCATGTCACGTGGCTCTCAAATGCCTGCTCCAAGGGATCTGATCCCCTTTTCTGGCCTCCAATGGCACTGGTACACACACACACACACACACACACACACACACCCCTAAATGTATAGAAAATAAACCTAAAAGAACAACCCAAAAAACCAAAACAACCAACCTCATAATGATTCTGGTGCTGTACTCCCCAAAGCACAAAGCACCCCCTTGTTTTAGACATATACATGTACACAGGCATGTACACAGGCGTGTACACTGGCGTGTACACTGGCGTGTACACAGGCACTCCACTGGTAGGCTCCAAGCCTACACACTTCTAATAATTCCTCCTCAGTCAAGGAATCGTTGCGAATAAATCAGTGCTAAATGAGACCGGGATTCCACGTCTGGGCGGCATGGCTACACATGAGCGTTTCCGGCTGCTTTATGTTTCTGCTGCTGAGGGGTCTGGTCTCCTGCATCCAGGGACCCATGGCTAGTGAGTTCACAGAAGGGCAGACTGGAGCCGGGTCCAAATATACCCAGTGGCCTCCTTCCTCCAGGAGAAACAAATAGCGCGTATCTACACCACATTGCAGGCCCCAGGAAATGCGGTGCTTTCCTCTTGGCCCTCTTGGCTGTGCTGGAGAAACCCAAATGAGAAAACTTGCAGCTAAAGATACTCAGCAGAGGAGAACAACAGACCAACCTGGACTAATACTGGTAGCAGGGAGGACCAGTTAACAGCTTCAAGAATTGCACTGTTTACGCTTCTATTTCTAAGGTTAATTATGCGATCAAGTAATAGCTTTCTGCCTTGATTAGAGGGCCCTCAGGAAATAAAAGTGTGTTTCCTTTTGAAAGGCGTGTTTGCCTCTTAGTCCTGTGGTGGTAGCCGAGGAGCTAGGCTCAGCATGCATAGCCCATCCACAGCTAGCATCCAAGAAGTAGCTCAGGAGTCAGGCTCAGCACATACGGTCACCACCACAACTATTAGCCAAGAAATTCTTCACTTAAACGGTGCCAGGACCAGGGGATGCGTGACGCATGGAGGTTGGTTCTAGCTCTAGTTCTTGCTCTCCTTCTCTCTGCTTTGGAGTGTGTGTGTATGTGTATGTGTGTGTGTCTGTGCTTGCATGTGTGTGTGTGCATATATGTGTGCGTGTGTGCATGTTTGCACATGTGTGTGCATGTTTGTGTGCCTGTGTGTGCATGTGTGCACGCCTGTGTGTGTGCATGTGTGTGTATGTGTTTGAGAAATTGAATGCAAATCGTCAGGTTTGGTAGCAAGCATCCTTACCCCCTGATCCATCTCTCTAGCCCTTCTTTCTATATCTGTAATGCTTTTTCAAGGTTGTAGGTTTTCCCCATTGTTCTTCACTGGGAAGCATCAGTATAATTAGTTCCACTACCCTAACATACACAGGAAACAAACAAAACCCAACAAAACAACACCCATATTTCATGGATGTGCTCAGCAATGTTGTCTGTTCCAGTCACTGTTAGCACTAGATACTCAAGATACTCATGATTTTTAACATGACAAAATAAAATATAGTCAGATAAAGCAAAAGCTATCATATTAAAGTCTGACATGGCAACCCAACTGGAGGAAAAGAGTCCCAAGAGCAGGCACAAGAGTCAGAGACCCACTTGTTCTCATAATCAGGATTCCCATAAAAATACTGAGCTAATAACTTTATACACACACACACACACACACACACACACACACAAGAGGACCTGGTGTAGCCCCATGTAGGCCCTGAACCTGCTGCTTCACTCTCTGTGAGCTCACAGGTGCCCTGCTTTATAAATCTAAGGTTGATTTAGAATTTAGAGGCCATGTTCTCCTGGTGCCCTCCATCCTCTTTGGCTCTCACAATATTCTGCCTCCTTTTCTATGGGATTCCCTGAGACCTCCGATTTAGACTCTCTCTCTCTCTCTCTCTCTCTCTCTCTCTCTCTCTCTCTCTCTCTCTCTCTCTCTCTCTTCCTCCCTCCCTCCCTCCCCCTCCCTCCCTCCCTCCCTCCGCCCCTCTTTCTTTCTCTCTCAGCATAATGTCTGGCTGTGTGTCTCAGTTTTCATCTGAGGCCCACAGAAGCCTCTTTGAATAGGAGCGGCTACGGTGCTGATCTATGAGTATAGCAGAATATCATTAGGAATCATTTATTGATTTCCCCCTTTTTAAAGATCAGTTGTGTTTGGTTTTACCTTAGATTCCTTGGCTATCTGGCCTCTGGCTCTTGGTAGGGTGTGGGTTTCTTCTCATGGAATGGGCCTTAGGTGGTCACGAGTTCTGGGCCACCGCTGCCCTAGTGTGTTTTTCAGGGAGATTGTAGGTAAAGGTTTTGTGGCTGGGTTAGTCTCCTTCTTTCTTTCGCAGTAGCCTGCAGAGTACCTTCACACACCGAAGCCTAGAACAGGGCTGAGGGCTCCATGTAGGCACCAGCTCGACTTCTGTCTGTTCAGTGAATTGTGTGGGTGTTGTTCTTGGCAGTGGGGGCCTGCTGTCAGTTTGCAGAGAGCAACCTTTTGTCTTAGCAACAGCCTGGGTTGTTAGGAGATTTCCATGGGCCCCCTCTTGGCCAACAACTCTATTGAATGCCACCCAATTCCAGTACCGGAAGCCTCACTTGGTGACAAGAGATGATCAGTTGATGATCCCGCATTACTAGGAGACCTTATTAGTATAGATTACAGAGTTTCCACTGCACTAGGTTTCTGAACCAACATGCACGGCCTCAATCCCATCTCTCCCTATACCCTCTTTCTCCACTCCGTTCCTCCTACCTGATCCCCACCTCCTGTCCCTACCTGCTTCCAGCCCACCTGTAAACCCATTCCAGGAAGATTCCTGTGATCCCCTTCTCTTTAGAACCTCTCTGAGTCTATGGACTGTAGCTTGATTATTCTTTACTTTACAGCTAATATCCATCTACAAGTGAATACATACCATATTTGTCTTTCTGGGTCTGGGTTACCTCACTCAGGATGATTTTTTTTCTAGTTCCATCCATTTGCCAGCGAATTTCACGATGTCATTTTAACAGCTGAATAACACTCCATTGTGTAAATGTACCATATTTTATTTATCCATTCTTCTGTTGAGGACATCTAAGTTGTTTCCAGTTGCTGGTTATTATGAATAAAACTGAATTGAACAGTTTGAACATGTGCCTTGTGGTAGGATAGAGAGTCCTTTGGGTATATGCCCAAGTAGTATAGCTGGGTCTTGTGGTTGATTGATTCCCAACTTTCTAAGGACCCACAATGTTGATCTCCATAGTGACTGTACAAGTTAGCACTCCCACCAGCAATGGAGGCATGTTACCTTTGCTCTATATGTTACCTTTGCTCTATATCCTCCTAAGCAACAGTACATGCTCTTACCCACTGTGCTATCTCTCTAGCCCATGCCTGGCTTTTTATGGGGATGATGAGACTCCAAACTCAGGCCATGCTTGTGCAGGAAGAATTCTTGCCCACTGATTTATCTCCCAGTCCAACTTTTTTCCTGCAAGATTATCCATGTCAAGATTCCTCACATGAACTTATTCCTGCGGTGTTCTCAGTAAACGTGAGGTAGGTACTACAACCAATCAGTCTTGTTCTGTACAGCTGGAGACACTAAGACACAAGCAACTTGTAAGTCGTCCACATACTCAGCAACCAGCTAAACCAAGTGCTCGACACAGACAACCTTGTGTGTCTTAGGCCCAGGCTACAGGAGAGAAGTGGATTCTTCCAATAGAATTCAGTTGAGAAGCACACTTAGAAAGTACATTATGCCATTTTTATCTTTATGGAAGCTACAAATTTATCTATCCAGTCACTTCAAAGTCAGGAGACCCAAAATGATCAGAAAGAAAGCTGATTTCTTTAGGGGCTCTCTATGTCTCTATAGGAGTGTTTGTTGACCTGTATGGGGAGCCCATAGCCACATGGCTGTGTCTGACTGTCTGTAGGCCTTGGTGGGAAATGAAGCAGATGAAGAGCAGTGTACAACTTTTACCCTGTTGTTGGATGCGGAGCAATCTGTAGTTTGTGTATCTGAATGCTTGTTCCTCAGGCAGTGGTGCAGTTAGGTGAGGTTGTGGAAATTTCAGGAGGCAGAGAGCTTTGCTGAAGGAAGTGGATCACTGGAGGCAGGGCCTTGAGGTTTATTGGCCTAACCTCACTTCCTGTTTACTCTTTGCTTCCTGGTTGATGCCATTATGCCCAAGTTTCTCGTTCCCAAAAGAATTCATGGAGCCGGATTTCCAAAGCAAATTACATGAGGGTTTTTCATTAATATTTGAACTTGAATTTGAACATTAAAATACCACCATCAGACTTCTTGTAGGTGAGAAATCCTGCACCTCAGGATTCATCTCTTCCACAAATCAAAATTCAGTTCCCAGCGTCCACCTGTAATACCATTTCCAAGGGATTCAATACCTTCTTCTTGCCTCCTTGGACACCTACATATATACACAAACATATACACACAAATGCATAAAATAAATTTTTAAAGGTATGTATGCCCTCAAACTGTAAGCCAGAATAAACCTTTCTTCCTTAAACTCCTTGTCAGGTATTTAGTTGCACCGATAAGAAAAGCAACTGTCACACAAGAGCACCTGTTAGGGCCCTACACCTCTCAGGGCAGCAGAATAGAGCCAACCCTGTAGCACAGCTGTGGGTGAGCCAGCACCAAAACTGTAAACATAGAAGAGCTCTTCTCACTTTGAATCTGTCTCGTGGTGGCATGGGCAGTGGAATGATGCTCTCCTAACTGCCCATCAATGCCTGAGGCAGGTGGCAGAGCTGGCCCTGTGGTCATAAGAGAGAGAGAGAGCCAACCTGTTAATGCAGGTGTCCAGAGCCAGTCCTGAAGTTGTAGGTGGTTAATGGAGGTGTTAATGCAGGTGTTCATGCAGGTGTTCAGAGCCAGCCCTGAAGTTCTAAGTGGTGACCAATCCCACAGCTGCCCAGGCCTAGACCCAAGGATATGACTTGGCTGGCTCCATCTTGCATCCCATCTAAGATCTTCTGGAGCATGTGAAGAAACCTGATCTGCAAACCCAAAGCTTCAGGATCTCCCCAACATAGGGTAACAATAGGATATCCACGAGGAACCCTAGTGAGGACCCAGCATCATTAGGGTAATAGAAACTAGAGGCCCCAAACCAAACCAATGATTCTTTGTAAGTAAAGATGTGTGGACAAAGCTGTGTCACACTGCAGCTCCCATGACAAGATTTCCTTTTTTCACTTTATTGTTTTTTCCCTTTTTCTCTTAGATTTTGTTTTATTTGGCAGGTGTGCAGGGGTGGAGGGACAGGAAAATGAATGAGATGAGGATACATGATGTGAAAGACACATAGAGCAAATAAATAAATAAATAAATAAAAATTTTAAGAAAGCACCTGTTGGAAAGAGGAGAAGGTATGTACAGTGGAGTCAGACACAATGAAATCAAATTTCCTCTCCACAGCTCAGTGGCCCAGTGTAGGCAGACTTTTTCTGTCCTGCCAGCCAGCTCCCAAATAAACACATGGAGACTTCTTATTAATTATGATAGCTCAGTAGATAGTTAGGCTTGTTTCTAGCTAGTTCTTATATCTTAAATTAACCTGTATTTTTATTAATCTATGTTCTACCATGTGACCATTGCCTCTATCCCATTTTGTGGATATTCCAGCATCTGGTTGGCTTCTTCACCCTTCTTCTTCCCAAAGTCCTCTCTGTCCTGGAAATTCTGTCCTGCTACTGGCCATTCAGCTTTTTAAGCCAACCCAAGTGACAAATCTTTACAGTGTACCAAAAGACCATTTCACAACAGCCCAGTAACTGAATCTCTATACTTCTGCAATCTTCATTACTTCACAGGCTGTAATGAAGGTGAAATTAGATCACCCAGATAAGGGGCTTAGATCATGATTACTGTAAGAGTGATCTGTGGACCAGAGCGGCAGAAGTGTCACCTGGGAGTCCCCCAGAAATGTGGTGACCTGGAGTCCCCTCAGAAATGCGGCCTCTCAGGTCCTACCCTGGACTTGCTACAGCAGGATCTGTACGTTGGTACTCAACTCAGGCTTATTCCTGTGCTTTACCTCAAAGACTGAACTGTGAGAAGCCGCGGTCAGTGAAATGTATCACACCCACTGTTGATGATTATATACATTTAGATGACCTTATCTAATAACTTCCATTCCAGGGGCAAAGTCTTGAGGTAAAGGAACCTCAGAAATAAGCAACAGGGCTCACACTGGGAACCTCTTTCTTTGCCTCCACTGACACTATAAACCCCTGTCTCCATATTCTTAGAGATGAAGAGAATGCTAGAAGAAAGGAACTGAGACCGTTGGGAGCAACTTTCAGGAAAACCGAAGCCAGGGAAGGAAGCAACCATGAAGCTGACCCTGGCAGTGACGGCAGTCAGGAATTCTCTGGTACCCACACTAGAGAGGCCTTTGCTTTTTCTGTAGCACAACCCAAGTCTTCACCCAGATCATGGCTTTTAATTTGAGTATCCTATTACTCCTCAGAAGTGGCTCACTAGGCTTGAAAGAGCCGCTCTCCCTTAGAAGTCTTTTTAGAACGCAGACCTTGAAGATTAGTGCGGGGAGCGAGAGCATTTGACGGCCTAAGTGTTCAATCTCCCAGGGACTTAGACACTTCTCAGCGAGACCGATGTTCATTAAACTGTAAGCAAATTAGAGTTCGAGCCAAAGATTTAAAGGCAGACATCATTAGTGCATGGGAGCCATTCACCAACATCAGACTTCTCGTAGGTGAGAAATCCTGCACCTCAGGATTCGCCTCTTCCGCAAAAGAAAATCACACAGCTCCTTTTGCAGCGGGGCCCGTGCCTTGCCACCCTCCACTTAGAATGAAATGAAGCAGAAGGTTGCAAGCCTGCCTTAGAGCTTTGCTCTTCCTTTGGTTTCACCTCCATGCCATGGAGGGCCCCAGAATGGTTTGACAAAACATCTTGCCAGTCAATAAATTAAAAAGTTATTTTTTGCCGGGCGGTGGTGGCGCACGCCTTTAATCCCAGCACTCGGGAGGCAGAGGCAGGCGGATCTCTGTGAGTTCGAGGCCAGCCTGGTCTACAAGAGCTAGTTCCAGGACAGGCTCTAAAAAAAGCTGCAGAGAAACCCTGTCTCGAAAAACAAACAAACAAACAAACCAAAAACAAAAAAAAGTTATTTTTATCAAGTGGATCTTTAATTGCTGTTTCACAAGGCAGAAGCTTCCTCAGTGTCCAGGGCATGGGAGGGCACACAGTCCCTCAGCAAAACTGACTTGGAGAAAAAGCTTTGGTATCTGTCCCCTAAATCCAAGGTGTGGCTGGACCTGCTCAGCTGGTTGCCTCCCCTAAGCCTGGTTACAGCTTTAAATGAACTGAGTTGCTGGAGGAAGACGGATCTCATCCGATTGCTGCAGACTGACCCTGCAGCCCCAGTTTCTCAAGAAATGAATTCCCAGGTGTCCCCCAGTGCTGCAAAAACTATTTTCAGGTGGCAGAAACAGAAGCCCCAAGAGATTCAGGTTTGAGTTTCTAGACCTGCCTATACCTACGGCCACATCTCTTCACTCCTCAGCCTTCGTGAGTGAAAAGTCAGGGGAGCTTGCCTCACCCTTGGCCTTGGGACAGTGACCAGGGTAGGCTCTAAATCCCTTATCTCCCTGGGTCAGCACTCAACAGGGAACTGGAGGCAAGCTAAACAGAAACTTTCTAGGGAGCCTGAGACAAGCAACACCAACCTGATTGTGGTCTTGGCTTGGCAGATTCCCCAGGGCCTGGCTAGCCTCCCCTATAGCCTCTGTGGGACGGCATCTCTGTAGGCAAGTGTCTGAGCACACTGTTTAGAAACTGGTAATGCTGGCATCACTAACAGACACCTATTGGCAAGCAGATTTCGATGCAACAATGGATCTAAAAAGCAAGGTTGTTGCTTAGTTCTGTTTTATCATGAGAGCACTTAGAGGCGTAGGTGCACCTCTGCCATCTGCCTAAAGCCATGCAAATATTGTTGGTAGAAACAGTCCTGCCCTTGTCTAGATTCAGAAAGTTTTAGGCTGGGAAATGTTTCATGGAACCACTTGTTCACGCCAGCCGCCCAGAACTGAAACAACCACACAGAAACTGTATTAATTAAAACACTGCTTGGCCCATTAGCTCTAGCTTCTTATTGGCTAACTCCTACATCTTAATTTAATCTGTACATCACCACGAGGTCATGGTTTACCAGCAAAGTTTCAGCATGTCTACCTCCGGCCGTGCCTTTCTTCCTCTCAGCATTCAGTTCCATCTTCCCCGCCTACCTAAGTTCTGCCCTATCAACAGGCTAAGGCAGTTTCTTTATTCACTAATGGTAATCACAGCACACAGCGGGGACTCCCATATCAGGGAAATGTCACAGGAACAGACTTGGGACATGATTTCTGAGGGAGGGAGAAAAATGGAGGATGTTTCTGAGGAGAAAGGTGGGAGCTAGTGGCCAGAAGAGTTAAAATAGAGGAGGCAGGGCTTCCTTCCACTTCCTGCCTCATTTGAGAACCTCGAAATCTTCCTGGAATCACAGCCAGGATAGGAGCATGACCCAAGCCACCGCAGGGCCATCTGCAAAGTGGCAATCAGACCTCGTGCAGCATGGGGCTAGACAGTAACCTGACAGGGATAAGACTTGAACCGAAGCCTGTGGCTCTGTCCCTAGACATCCCCAAAGCAGCTAACGAGCCCCGGTTCCATGTCTGTCTACATGATGCCATGTTCCAAAGTGGGTGCTTGGCAGTGTCCCTCAGGCCTTTGGTGTTGCTGGGGTGATGGAGGCACCCTAAAGGAAAGGCATGCTTTCAGTGCTTCCTAGACAATGCACACCCACTGCCTCTAATCACAGAGGGGATTCTTTTGGCTTTCCTTTATAAGATGTATATTTAAATTTATTGAATTTATATGAATGTAATTTTTCCAAAGCTGGCTGGGTTTCTTTTCTTTTTTTGAGTTGGGGGTCTTGCTTAGTCCAGACTAGCCTCAAACTTACTATGTACCTGAGGATGACTTGAACTTCTGATCCTCTTGCTTCTGACTACCCCCACACCTGGTTTATTTGATTCTGGGAGTTGAACCCAGCCCCCTATGTGTGCTACCTAAGCATTTGACCAACTGAGCCACACTCCCAGCCTATATTTTTTTTAATCTTTTGTTGAAAAGCAACAGGATGGGGAATGAAACAGAGTCAGAAAAAATGCCAAGTCCTGGCACTCTGAAGAGATCACTTAGAAAAATCCCTTAGTAGCAGCAAACCCTGTGCCTGGGAGTGCACGCCTAGCATGACCTCACCATGACCTGGGTTTGCCCTGGCCACTACTGGCTCAGCAGTAAGCAGCACTTCTGAGAAACTCTCTTCACGTGGCAGATGAGGAGGTTCAGTTTGCTATCCTAAGAACAGGCAGGCCTCTGATGTCCAAGATCCTACCAAGGAAAGCAGTTCAACTTACTGGTAGATGGTTGGGAGCTGTGAGGACAGGCAAAGCAGAACTGAAGGGGCCAGAAAGGCTGGAGATGCAGGCAGAGACCTGCTAGGCAGGGTATTCCACAGAAACAAACTAAGACTCCAGCCAGGACCCCCCTGTGAGGATGTGGAAATGGAACAGGCAAGACCTAGGACATAAAGACACCCAAAGTTCTGAAATTTCCAAGACTGCCTGAATTCTCAACTATTTTTTTAAAATAAAAATGTATCAGCATTTTTCTGACCTAAAGTCACATATAGTTTTTCCAAAAAATGGCATGTTGAAAAATAATAGCGTGTATGGGGAAAATAGACTTTAGGTGCTAGCAAAAAACTAATCACAGCTTTAAAACACACGTGGACCCAGCTGCTTCCCTGCTGGCATTCCCACGTGGCATTGTGCCCCACAGGGGACAGGAGTGAACTCTTGGCAACCTTAAAGTCCACGTTCAGAGTTCTGTCTTTTTCTGACTGAATATGGGTCCTGGAGGACGTTCACTTCCTAGAGAGAGAAGGATTCATCAGAATTAAAAGTCCGAGGCAGGATGCGGGCTTCCGTGGTAACGTTGTTACCTTCGGAGGTCGTGAACTTCTAGATCTAATTGTAGTTTAGAATATTGACAGGAGGGGACGGAATGACACAGTGAGGTCACGGTGAGTCAAATCCAGGGCAAACCTGATCTGAGCAGCCCAAATAAATAGTAAGTAAATAAATAGTAAATAAACAAATACTAACATTTGATAGTCAAGAAAAATTCAGAAGCAGCTTATAATATTGACATTTGGAATCATTTTATGTGATTTTTATACAGCATGGTAGTAATATTATGGTTAATTGAAAATAGTAATCTATTACAGATAAAAATGAAAATATAGGTAGATATGTCAAAAACATATTAGGAGGAGTTAGACCAAAGGGATAGGTGTGTGTGAGATATCATCATGCTATGATTAATTCTTTTTTGTAATTAAAGAAACCAGGATCTTACAGGCTCATCAAGCAAGACACCCCAATAGCACCACACCAACAAATGGACAACCCCTCCCCCGTGGAGATGATCTGAAAGAGCTACCAGCGGTCAACGTGGAACAATTTGAATAAACAACAACAAAAATGAGAATTAGTTCATAATTTAACACCTATGATAAATATCTGTAAGTTCATGATGAGATAGACAAATGAAGAATAAATAAGTGGGGGGGGGAGAAAAATCTTTCACTGTGAAGAATTCCAGATAATTGTAAATATTCCTCCTTCAAAGATGTAAGTTCTGTTAGTTGGCTTTGAGGCAATTCACTTAAAAGAAAGGGTTATCCTTGCTTTGCAGTCTTTGGCCTGTGGTAAGGTATATTATGGCAGCAAGGTGGGAAGGCCGAACCACTCGTTCATGAACCACAAAGCCAAGGAGAAAGACTAGGACCTGAGGTCCCACAGTCCCGTTCCAGTCCACTCTGGTGGCCGAAAGACCTCCACAGTTCCTTCCTCCTAAGGTTTCTTTCCCCTCCCCAGAGCTGTGGCAGGGTAGCTGGCCTCCCTACACTTTCTCTGTGGGCTGTCTACAGAGACATTCTTCCTGAGTCAAAATGGAAAAGAAGAGAAACAGACAAACCCAGTAGCTTCACAAATAAAGAAAGCCAATCCCATCTCAGCCCAGTGGTCAAGATCACCAACCATCCACAGTGGCAAGCCATTCTGTTAAAATGTGCCCTTGGCATGTAACAAAAATGGCATTTACCCTTATGATCTTCCTTTAACATCTGCACAACACTAGTCTGATGGTGAGAAACATCCGGTACACCTAAGCAGAGGGGTCACATGAAACATGCGCCTATTATGTCTCAAAACAACCAAGGTCACTGAAACAGGGAAAGTCTGAGACTCTAGCACAGCCAATGGGAGCTTCCATATAACAAAACAAACGAGAGAATATAATGTGGTATCTGGCATGGGATCCTGTGGTGGAAAAACACATTAGATTAAAAAGGACAACAGCTAAGGAAATCTGAATGAGGCATGGGTTTTTGTTAATCATAATGCATCATTCTGGGTCATTAGTTGTGACAAATGTACAGTAGTAATGGAGGTTATTACTAATAGGAGGCACAGGCTATATTAGGAAATATGTAGACTCTTATTATAATTTTTCTATAAATCTAAATTTACAGAAAAATATAAATTGAAAACAGTATAAATTCTATACTGGATCACAGCCAAAAGGCTAGGAGTGATGAAAACTATCCCAAAATGTATTTTAAATAATGACAGAGGGGTTAGGAGAATTACTAACCCTCTTCTACCAACACCTCTCATTAATTTTGGATTAAAAAAAAATCCCAGAACTCTATGATAACAAAAAAAAAAAAAAAACACCTCAGTTTGGTGGATCAATGAGCAGGCTGTGGCCAGAGGAGGTAGGCCTCATTTTTATCAATCCCAGTACTTCCCACTTGTCCCCCTCAGCAGGACTAAGCACGCCCTCACCCTCCTCCCACGTGATTCTGCTTCTTGCTTTATTCTTAGCCATTCACTCAAGATTTCCCAGTCATGGTGGAGGCTTAGAATATCACCATCATCATCAGCAGGGATGCCACACCCTCAGCAGGGATCCCCCGCCCTCATCGGTGATGCCACGCCCCTTAGCAGCAATGCCACACCCTCAGCAGGGATGCCACATCCCCCAGCTGCTATGCCCTCTAGCCTGTATCCCTAGCAACTACTAAACTATTGCTTGGTTTCAGTGTTCCCAACAAAGCTCATGTTGAAATTTAAGCTGTATAGTGACACATTAAGGGGTGGGACTAGGTTGGGCTTTTAAGAGTCCATTAGAAACCAAGTGTGGGGCACACACAACCTTAGACTTGGAAAGCAGAGGCAGAGAAATTGTCATAAATTTGAGTCCAGGCTAGTCTACATAGTGAGTTCCAAGTCAGTTCTCGTGAATGGGTTAATTCATTCATGGACTAACGAATTAATGGATTATCAAAGGTCTCACCCTGTCTCACCTCTGCTATGGCCTGGAAACGAGTTCTTTATCAGGCATACGGCTTGAAAATGTATTTCCCATTCTGTGTGTGCTCTTTTCATTTTTATGAGCCATGCCCTTTGGACACAATAGCTTAAAGTTTTAATTTAGTTGAACTACAATACACTTGTATGTGTTTTCTCCCTCTCCACACCTCCCTCTCTGACCCCTGGCTGCCTCTTCCCAACTTTGTCTTCTTCTTGTTCATTTGCCATTGTATCTAAGAAAGCGTTTTGGAACTCAGAATCATGATGAGTTACACTCAGGTTTTCTTCTGAGAGTTCTATCGTGGTAGCTCTCGCCTGCAGGTCTATGATCCTTTTTGAATTAATTTTCTGTGTGGTGGGAGCTAGGGATCTAATTTCATTCTCTTCCTTGTGTGTGTGATCATGTCAACATATTTGTTGGACAATTACTCTTCTTTTCTACTGAATCACCTTATCACTGTTGACAGTTCTCCAGAAATGTAAGGCTTGTTTCCTTCCTTCCTTCCTCCCTTCCTCCCTTTCTTCCTTCCTCCCTCCCTCCCTCCCCCCCCCCCCCCCCTCCCTCCCTTCCTTCTTTCCTTCCTTCCTTCCTTCTTTCCTTTCTTTCTTCCGCTTTTATTGATTCTTTGTGGAATCCACAACATGCATTCTGATCCCACTCACCTCCCAGTCCCCTCACATCTGCCCTCTTCCCTTGCAACCTCCCTCCCAACAAAGCCAAATTAAAAAAAAAAAAACAAAACAAAAACAAAAACCAGATGAAACAAAATAAAAACAAAAACAAAAAGAAGAATCTTGTTGTGGAAGTTGTAATGCGGCTCATTGAGACACACCTTACCCTTTACTTGCAAGTGTTCATTACCATAAGTCAAAGGTCTGGTCTCTGGCTTCTGCTAAGCCACCGAGCGTGGGCTGTCACTAGGGCTCCTCTCAGACATCCTCTTGTCCTGTGTCATGCAGATTCTGCTGTTTTGGATCTGCAGGATCGTCCCCTTCACAGGCTCTAACAGTTCATAGATGAGGTAGATGTTACAGTGGGCCAACCTGGGTCTGGGCCTAGGTAGTAGCTGAATTGGTCAGCCTGCCAGCTTTCCTTCATGATGACCACCCAGACGAGCCCTCCAGGTCACAGCCTCAGCTAGCTCACCCAATGCAGCCTACAACAATGGGCAGGGTCCTCAGATCCGGGTCCCCCTCACCTATATTGCCAGGGCCAGCTCTACTGCTCTGTCCAGGAGAGGTGCAGGCCCTCTCTCCCAATTGCTGTAGGGGTGTGTATGTGTGTGTGTGTGTGTGTGTGTGTGAGAGAGAGAGAGAGAGAGAGAGAGAGAGAGAGAGAGAGAGAGAGAGAGAGAGCGCTCTCCTGCTCTTACGCCCTCAGGGCTAGCTCACCTGCAACCCAGACGACAGGGTCAGCTCTAGTGTGCTGCCCAGGCTGGGTACAGGGCCCGCTCTCCCATAAGCTGTAGCAGGTGTAGGAAAGACTTAGTTCTCTCTTATAAACCCAGATCTAAATCTCTCACCCTCCACAGGTAGCAAGGGACGAGGCGGGGGGGGGGGGGGGTCACATCTTTCCCTCACCCATGCCACCACATGGCAGATGCAGGGGGTGCAGCTCTCCTGCCCTCACACTCACAGGGCTGTCTCACCTGTGTCCAGACAATAGGGATAGCCTTAACATGCTTCCCAGGTGAGGTGTACACCTACGGTGTGTGTGGGGAGTGTTGCAGGGAAGGGGGGGTGAGCCCTTCCCTGAGGGATAGGATCGGCTCATCTGTTATCATATCCTGTGAGGGACCCAAACTGTCTGGGGAAGCAGGGATGAAAGTGTTCTGCCTGTGTCTTAGAACACGCATGGTGACTCTCACATGCAGTGGAGTTGAGAGCCACACTGAGAAAGGCCATCTTAGGTGGTACACATGTATTTAGGTGAGCTTTGGGAACCAAGACTGAGCAGAATCCTGGGCAGCAGCGTGGGTGGGTATCCCAGCCGCTGACCTCGCTCCCTTGTTGGGGGAAGGACACGAACAGGCTCCCATCCAATTCATCTTTCTCTGTGGGTCATGGCATTCCAGATCTACTTCAATGGTTCGGTGTTCCTGTTTCTCTACGTTTCAAATTTATAGTCCTCCAAGAGAAGATTTGATGGAGTCCATGACTATCCAACATGGAGTCCTCCATCTAGGTCACCAGACATGACCAGATAATTTGTCATTTAAATTAAGACACTTTAAAGAGGGGCTGGAAGAGCTAACAATAGACAGGAGAAAGAGATACACTGAGGTCGTTCTAGCAAGATTGGGGTGGATGGTACCTTTGCTTACATGTCTTCTATCATCTTTAGTACAGTGTTTTTCAAAGTGTGCCCTGTATGAAATACTAAAACACTAATAATACCCCCCCACCTCTTTCTTGGCAGCTTACTGTGTAGACATTAGCATAATAATGGTCAGAGTAAGAAATCTGAATAATTATTTGCATTTATTTTTCTGTTGTTCCTTATCTTCTGTATTATGCATCTGGTAGGCTTTTTGTCCAGTGATAACTCCTCAGGACCCCAGATCTAGACAATTTGGGCATCCCCTCCCTTGGTTTTTCCCGAGTGAGTGGTTCAGGGATAGCCATGAAAAAGCCTTCGGATGTAAGAGAGCATTCATTCAGAGTGCGCACAAAAGGTACCCACCCTTTCCTTGGCCTCCTCTTGGAGACGTGAAAGAGTTATGGCAGCTGTAGAGAGAGAGAGAGAGCAGCCTAACTGGGTCATCCATTCGCTGGAGGGCAGAGATGCCCTTTATCCCCAACGGGAACAGGAGGCTCCAGCGGCTCTCCTGCCGATCAACAGTTTGTTGCTGTCATTTAACGCTCAGGGGCTGCTCTTAAGGAAAAGTGTCAGGAAGGGTGAATCTCTCTCTCTTTCTCCCCGAAAGGAACCCAAGTCCTTGGTGACAAAGTGTCCCTGCCGGATGGTTTCTTAACTGCAGCCAGCCCTGCCTTTGATTCCTAAGCTCTTTTGGTTTGAGTTTTCTTTCATTGCAATTAAAAAAAAAATCTGCTTTGAGGGCTGCAGACTTTGCCTTGTTTTCTAGAGCAGAGGTCAAAGCGCTGGGAACAGGGACGATGTCACAGCCCCCACACGGAAGCGGTTGCTGCTGGACCGTTGTCCAGGTCAGGGCCGTGCTCGCGGCAGGCTGGATGCAGTTGTCAGCTTTTAATCCACACATAATAAAACCCACACAATTTCCCAGTTGTCACCTATGCTTCTAGAAGAGGCATGGCTGCTCCGCGGTGTTCTGCTGTCTCTATTATTTGCATTCCGCCTCAACCTCTATTGTTGTTCCTCTCTCATGGATACACAGCTGACCGCCGCCCCCCCCCCCATGGCTGGAACCCCACCACCCCAAAGGCTGAAGCAGGAGGGCCTTCAAGGACCAGAGCAGGACCGTCTTACCCCAAAGCAGCTTGATTCTGGCCTGAACTGCCTGCTCTGTTTGCTTACTAACACTTCTGGCTTCTTGAAGTCAAAACAGCAAACACCTTTTCTGCCTCTTACAGGAAACGGTTCCAAGCCCCACAGAAACCCTAGTCTATCTGAGAGATTTGTTTCCTCTCCTTCTCTTGATGAGAGTCCTTCTTAGGTTTATCCCCCCAACAGCTGTTCCCTCTTTTAAGACGCTTGTCTGTCCTTTCTTCTTACGCTCTCAAGCTCTGAGGCCAACTGGACTACATGGGGAGACCCTGTCTCGAAAGCACAGAATAAGCATTTACTGTAAATAATGCCTTGATGAACATTTTGGCATAAAATACCGTGTGTGGTGTGGGCATCTCTCTTTCCCTTCAACTCATTTCTCAAAGTGCAGTGGCTCGCTCCAGGGTTAAGATGCAGCCGGAAAGCTCTCCCATCCTTGGCAAAATGCCATCTGGCAATGTCACCTCAACTTACCGAGGAGTCCCACAGAGGAGGGTACGTGTGCCCGCCATACCACACAAGGTCACTTCAACATCTTGGCCCAAGGGCAGCAAATGAGAACTCAGTTTCAATATGTGGTCATTTTATTCTTAATTGGTTATTTCTAGTTAGTGTAAGAATCTAAGAAAGGTTCCTCAATAGGCTGATTGGACAAAGACAGTGGGGACCCTGAACCCCGGAGCCTGCTGTGAGGTGATCGGGAAGAAAGGAGGGAGAGTCAGGCAGAGGAGTCTGGGGAGAGCCAGGGAAGAGGGGCTCAGCAGAAGCAGAGGGGCGCTAGGCTGCAGGGCCCTCCTGTAATACCATGGGAAGAGGAAAAGGAAGAGAGACCCAGGTGCTCTCCAGGGTGGGCTGCCATGCACAGTTTGGTTCAGGAAGGTCATGAAGACCATGACAGAAGTGTTCCTGTGAGGAACAGAGCTGAGGGCCTGTGATGATCCCTGAACCCTGGATATAGGTCACACCTGCCTCTGGGGAAGCCCTGACCCCCTCAACTGAAACCTGAGACCTTTCTCTTTTTAATCTTCCTTCAGTGAGAGACTGTTTCTCATCTCTGGTCTGAGCCACAGATCCATGGGATCCTACCACACACCATTTTTTTAGACTTTTCTGTCCTGGCCCACAGACCCCCTTCCATTCTGCTCCTCCCCGTTCCCACACACGCCCATGCTCTGAAGGCTGTGGGAGCGAAGACTGATGATAAGAATATGGTTGCATGTTTCTGACCATAAACTACAAGAGGAAGGAATGAATAAAAACCGCACAAAAGCCTCCCTTCACAGATAACTCCAATTACCAGTGTTCTGTGTATCGCTTGGTGTCCTTGGCACAGATAAGTGTGTGATTCTTTCAAAACGTGGTGTGGAAAGGAACCTTTCCTCCCATCTTCTTCTTCCCTATCCTGGAATCCTTTGCTTTAGATACGATGTGTGCAGCAGACTAATGAGCTTATTGAGAAAACAGAATACAGAAGGATTGTTTTAGAAAATGCCTGTGATAAACAGGAAGTGAATGACCACCTTAACCTGCATTTCAGAGAGTGTATATGTATGTGTGTGTGTGTGCGAGCATGTGTGTGCGAGCGTGTGTGTGTGTGTGTGTGTGTGTGCGAGCATGGGTGTGCGCACTTGTGTGTGCGAGCGTATGTGTATCTATCATCTACCTATCTATCTATCTATCTATCTATCTATCTATCTATCTATCTATCTATCTATCTATCTATCTATAACCTGTCTAGAGGCTCCAGGTTCCTAAAACTTCCAGGAAGTGACTGTGAAAGAGATTCTTTTCTTTCTTTCTTTCTTTCTTTCTTTCTTTCTTTCTTTCTTTCTTTCTTTCTTTCTTTCTTTCTTTCTTTCTGCAACCATAAATAAAAAAGGCTGGGTAATTCTAGGAACTGAAGTGACCAGGTAATGAGATCCAAACTGCAGCAGGCGGTGGCAGTGAGGGGCATCCCCTCACTCCCAGACATATACAGGAGTCTCTGCCCCTCCAGAGAGCCTTGGGATGTGTGCTGCTGAACTCATTCAGGTGACTTCTTGGCATCACCCGCCAGGGTACTGGGAAAAAGGAGGTGTACCATCCTGAGGCTCATGGCTGATGCAGAACTATAAACCTCATTTCCCGGACCTCCCTGGCTCAGATGGAGTCCTGCCAGGGTGTATCGCTAGCAGGAGCTGGATCCACCAAGGCTATCATCTGTAGCTGGGGAATCTTTTAGGGGGCATTGGCATTAAACTGTAGACTGGTTCAGTGAATTTGATGAGATGTGTGGTGGGTGAGAAAGATCGGAGAGAGAGAGAGAGAGACAGAGAGAGAGACAGAGACAGAGAGACAGAGAGAGACAGAGAGAGAGAGAGAGCAGAGGATCCTCAGGTGTTTCTGGCCTGGCCTGGAACTCACCAATTACCGATAGGCTAGGTTGGCTAGCAAGCTCCAGGGATTCGTTTGTCTTCAGCTCCCCAGCACTGGCCTTTCAAGTATGAACACAATATCTGCCTTTTTTTTTTCAAAGCCTCTGAGAACTGAACCCAGGTCTGTGCTTATAGGCACTGAGCTGGCTCTGATGACATTTCCTTCTGAAGAATCAACCGGTTGTCATCCTGATCCAAACTAATGGGGGGTGGGAAGTACTCAGATATTCTCGGTCACTGTCCTTTGCTGTCTTGGGGATAGTTTAGACCAGCAGTTTTCGAAGTCCTGTCTTCAACCAGCAGCATCTGCTTGTCAGAAATGGAAATGGGAGCTGGGAAAAATCCGGTAGCTCCAGGCCTGAGCGGTATTTGCTCAGCATCCACAAGGCTCTGAGTTCAATTCTGGGTACTGCGAAACTGTGTTGAGTTTTAAATTCAGTAGACAGCATGTTCGAGCATGTGACTTATGGGTCCTCTAGCAACCCCCCAGTATAAGACAGCATGAACACACTGACCGCTTGAAGAGCCAAGCAGCCAGGAGAGGACTGGAAGGGAAAAGAAAAGCCAGGTAGATAAACCAGCATCCCCAGAGTGATAGGATAAACTGGCCCTGTGGTCTCCAGTCTAAAGATGGATTCTCACAACAGTATCAGCTGTTGTTCCAATAAGCGTGCATCTTCTCAGTGGGTTTCGGGCCAATGCCCCAATACACAGAGCATCAGGGGAGAAGAACAAAGGCTTGGTGCACAGCGCATTGCTGGGGGTAAAGCCAACAGCACTGTAAAGACACTATAAGCCTCGTTTCCCTTGTTCAAAGACGGGTATCCAATTTTTCTTTGGCCTTCCTGTACCAATTGCTCCTTTGTGTCATCAGCCAACAATGGGCTCTTTAATTTCCCACCCCTTGACCAGGCTTCATTCAGCAAGATTTACCTTCTTTCCCCAGCCTCCTCTGACAACAGCAGCCTCCACTTGGGCACTGTGATGGTTGAATGGCAATCTCTAAGTGCTGAGACCATAGTTCCAGGCTCCACTCAGGGCCCTGTTTAGTGGCTAGCTACTGAACTTGGCTCTGTCCAGGGGCATCCACAGTATCTTCCAATGATACTAGATAGGAGGTAGGTCTCAAGATTTAAGTCCCTTGATATTCTAAAGATACCAGCTTTGCTGAACTCATTCTCTCTATCAGTCCCTCTGTAGCTGCCGCTGCTGTGGTATATTTAGGATCAACTGTGCTTTTGGGGGACCCATGTACCTCACCCAAGCAGATCCAGGACTTCTGGAGTTTGGGGGAGCAGCAGTGGGAGTCTTGCCACCCCAAATTGGTCCCTGTTCTTATATTTCTCTCTGGTAGCCCTGACTTATCACAATGCCTCACCCCACCCTGTGGTTTGGTGTCTCTCACCTGAAAAATATCTGCTCCTGCAGGCTTTTTTTTTTGTAGGAATTTCATGAAGAAAAATCAAAGGCAACTGACTTAATGTCTAGCACACAGTAAGTCTTCAATAAATGTGTTACTGGCTAATACTCAGAGGACTAGTAGACAATGTCTATGATGGTGACCAGTTGACCAAAATGACTTTCTGCCTGGGTTCCCACTACCTGTCCTGCTGGTTTTGATTCTAGGTCTTCTCTAACCAGCTCCCGGCAGGCAGAGCTGCACCGTACACAGGAACCAGCTCCCCGACACCTCCACTGACACATTAGAGATGGTCAAACCCATCCTAGGCACCTCCATGACACCTGACAGTGTCACCCCAATGGCTCTGTGCGCTGCAACCTGAGAACAGGGACTGAAGCTTTTAGTCCTACGTCCCTCCTCCCAGTAAATCTTTTCTGGATGGCCGAAAGATGGATGAATGAATAAATGAACGAGTGTACAAACTTCCGCCTATAGCTCTAGTCACGCCTTCGTGGTCTCTAATGCCTTGCTTAATCTGGCCCCTCAGCTGCTAGCTCCCCTAGGGAACATCTGGGCCTGCTACCTTTCCTTTGTTTGGAACAGAAATCTTAGATGTATGTGTGTGGGGGGGGGGAGGTGGGTTTAGAAACAGAGGGGTAGTAAACCGGCTTTCTGAGAAGCAGCTCCAATAATGGGGTCCAACCACCGTATTTAGGAGGGCACCTGAAGCCTTTCTTTTCCAGCAAAACTTCACACAGAAGCAGATCTTCCTTTAAACAGCCTTTGATTTGAAATGGTATCGGTCAATACGCTCTTAAGAGGTCCAGGGACGTGGTTAGTGCTTTCTGGTCACTCAAAGTGAGGGAGGAAGGACCGTGTTGCTCTGAATGTAAACTAGGCTTCCTTAAAAAATGATAGAGCATCCATTTCTGTCGCCTGCATTCCTGGTGACCCTAGCTCCCTCGTGCGCACAGGCTTCGTTTCTAGGTGCGGAAGTGGGAGTGGGTACCAAGGGGTCCTGGAGTGGGAGGGTGGAATAATAGCTTCTGTGATTTTATTCATGGTTACTGACATGTTCACAGCCGCACCAACCAGGCAGTAGACATAATATGGCCTCTTGCTAAGATAAATACATAGGTACAAATGAAATACTAAAAATATAAATTTAAACTGTAATCAACCAATATTTAA
Organism: Arvicola amphibius; assembly: GCF_903992535.2. NCBI lineage: Eukaryota > Metazoa > Chordata > Mammalia > Rodentia > Cricetidae > Arvicola > Arvicola amphibius. Next base: position 1,856,085 of record NC_052057.2, on the reverse strand, counting down.
CTCTCGTTTTCTTTTTTATTAAAGTGAAAAAAACAATTTCTCCTTCCATGGTGGGTGGTTGGGTGGAGTCTAAACCTTTCAGAGTCCTATTGTTTAGCTGCAGAGTCAAAGAGAGATATTCGGATGCTCCCTCGTGGGTGCTCGGGGAAAGTTGAAGATGGTAATGGAGGCGTCGGGACTCCCAGGAGCCACAGAGCAGAGCCCACAACAGAATCCAGGAAATGGAAGGCCGCAGTGCTTGGACCGGCCCTCCCTGCTCTCTTTAGCAAGAGTTGATGGCTCCCCTGCCATCACTGACAGACACTCAGTCCACTCTGCCCCGTTCTGTTGTTCCTGCCTGCAGTGGTATTTCATTTGTATTTTAATAAATAAAGCCTGCCTGAGGATCAGAAAAGTAAGACAGCCACACCGACCAGCCTTACAGACCAGACACTGGTGACACACACCTTTAATCCCAGTAGCCACACTAGCTTGCTACAGAAACCAGGCGGTAGTGGTGCACACCTTTAATCCCAGAACTAGAGAGGATTATAATCTCGTTTTATAAGACGGGAGGAGACAGCTCTCAGACAGTCTCATTCTGAGAATCCTGGAGGCAGGATCGCCATTTCAGACTGAGGTTGAGGTAAGAGCCAGTGATTGCTTGCTTTTCAGATCTTCAGGTTGAACCCCAATTTCTCTCTGAGTTTTTATTAATCGTGCTTCACCTGCCGTTCCAGCAGGTCCCTTATTCTTCAGCAGGACACTGTTCCTGTCACTTTGACATTGAGATCTTGAGATCTCTTGTGGTCCCTCTTAGCTCCCGACTCTGAGGTGCAGATGAATGTTATATAGCTTACACATCCTCTCACGCATCCTGGCTCAGTCACAAGGGAGGATCCCATGTTGGCAGCTACCGTGTTCTCTGTTTGGGCTTAATTGCCAACTCAGAAGCCATGGGCTGTGAAATGGGTTAGCTTACTAACATCTAGGACGAGGTGGAAGCCTTGTAAGGGCAGAAGACAGTAAGGCCATAAATGAAGCCTTTGTTGTCACCCCACCACCACAGGGCTAACCATATATCCAATATTGGAACAAATATCCAAGTTAATAGAGAGTTAATAGAGAAAAAAAAGAATGGTTTTGGCTCAGTTTCAAAAATTTCAAACCACTGCAAATTGGCCCATTGCTTTTGCATTTGTGGTAAGGTAGCATGCTGTGGCAGGAGCTTGTAACAGGAAACCTCCCTTCAAAGCCACAGACATCTAACCCTCAGTAAGATTCACCTCTTACAGGCTCTACCAGGCTGATAAGCAAGCCCATCCCACACCGGCCTGTGGGGAGCCCTTGCCCAAGTCATGGCACCTGAAATTTCATGTTAACTACCATTGACTTTCTGGAAAATTCTTATACCTTTTCTTCTGTCACCCCAACTGTGGGCCCCATCGAGGTGAAGCATGAGTCTTTTAGTACACAGTTATGTCCTGTATGTTTATTTAGAAACCTGTAGATTACTAAAATTATTTGAACATTTGGGGCTGTTTTCTCCCGGCAACCCTTTGCCGAACCAGACCCTATTCAGTCAAGGTCAAATGAAGATCGATTAGCACCATGCCTTGGTGGTACCCGGTTATTGAAACATTCTCTCTAATCTCAAGTGCATGCGCGGAGGATGTACTTCAGCTACATGGGTCCCACTTGACGTAGCAGTGATCTCTTCAACCACTGAGGGGGCAGCTGTCCTTCCTAACGTGAAGGTTTTAGTTTCTCCACATTGTGATGGCTCCCCATGCTAAGCACCTTAAGTTCCCATGGAGGAACCCCCATATTCCCTGCCCCCGTGTGGGACGTTGGTAGTGACTTATTGTTTGCCAGCCAGATACATTCACGAGCGACTTGGATTTGGATGTAAGTTTCATGGGAAAAGAAGCAGGACACGGGCCATTCATCCTGCTGGCTTGGATGATGGCGGATGTGACGGGAGGATGGAGCCAGCGGTGGTGGCAATGGCTTACTGATTCAGAGGCTCCTGTCTGTGGCAGAGACAGCATGTCTTTGGCAAGCTATTTTGGCAGGATTGTGGAAGCTCAGGCAAGAGCTTGTTTCTTCCCAGTGATTTTCTGAGATATTTATAAACCTCAATTAATCCCCTCAGTTTAAACGAGCCAGAGTGGATTGCATTGTCTGCAAGCAAGAAGCTTGACCAAAGCTGGGGTTGTTCCCTGAGGTGTGTTGGGCAATGCCCAAGTGTTAAGGCTGTAGACCTTGTTGCTTTCCCATCAGACTGGCCTTTAGGATGGGGGTGGCTCATGTTTTGTTTCTCTAGCACAGGGTGGTTCAGGTAGCAGGTTTTCCATCTACACTTTAGTCATGAATGTTTTTGCCTGTTGTATACAGCTGTGGCCAACCAGTTGGTATTTACATTGAATGGAAAGCTATTTTTAAAATTATTATATTCTTGATACTGTGTGTATGTACGATGTGTGTGCAGGTGCATGCGTGCCACACAGCACACATATGGATGTCAGAGGACAATTTTGTGGGGTCACTTCTCTCCTTTATTCTTGGCAAAGACATCAAAGTCCAGTTGTCAGATGACACAGGAAGTGCCTACCCACCGAGCCTGTCTTGCAGGCTCACAAAGCTGTTCTTTGGGGGAAATCTGAAATGTAAATCTGTTTATACGAGATGTGTTTTGTCTTACTCACTGTGCTGTTTCCCAAATACCCCCCCCCCCCAATTTGGTCAGCCACACACTTTCATTTCTGCTGCTGTGATGGAATGTCCCGACGAAAGCCACACTAAGGTTTATTCTGCTTTCGATTCCAGGTTACAGTTCATCACTGTGGGGAAGTCAAGGCAGGGACCTGAAGCATCTGGCCACATCCACAGTCGATGGCAAAGAGGATGCACGCAAGCTCACACTTGGCTCATCTCTGCTTTCAGACACTCCAGGGCCCAATCCAGGCAATGGTGCCGCATCGCAGATCATCCCCCTCCCCCCTTACTTCTAGAATGTGCCCTGTTGACAATGAAAATGAACTGTCCCAACCAGAGCCAGCCCTTACTTTCTGGTACTGATGTTGAGGAGAATCACTTCTACCACCTCAAAGATGATAGAAAGCAAATAACCTTTAAACGAAGTTTGAGGCTTTTCTTTTTCTTCTGAATTTGGCAGCTATTATTTCCGGGAATTTCGCCCAGAAGCCATGATGAGGCAGAGAGGTGGAAAGACCTAACTCAGTGGATCTAGCTTGCCCTTTGGTGCAAACCTCTCATTTCCCAGCCTAGGCACTTGGGCATAGATGCCCCTACCCATCTGATTAATGCAAAGCATCGCACCACAGTCACCAGCACCAAAATCCCCTCAGTTGGGAACAGCATTAAGGGTTTCACTTCCACGGGGTTTCCCTGCTGAGATGCAGGGTTTCTGTAAAACCAGATCCGAAGGAAAAAAGCTCGGTAAACTTGAGAGCGGGGAGGATGCAGTGCAATCTGTTGACAGGCCTTGGAGAGTTTTTATGGGTCTATTTTCTCTGTTGCCTTGTAAAAACTGTTTTTCTTTAACACCTGAATTTCTTCAGGTAATAGCTGTTCGTGGCATTTGCTTCTTGCCTGGCACAGAGCGGGCGGGAGGCTTTCCCTGTGTGGGCTCAGTACGCCACCCGAGCCCTGTCGCTCGGCCGCCCTGTTCCTTGCTCAGAGGCAGGCAGGGAGGAAGTGGCGACTCCCACCAGCAAGGGCAAGGGGTCAACTGCTGATCCTGGCTCCGGTAATGGGCTCTCATTCCTGCTTCACAGCTCCTAGCCCAGGAGCGCACATCACTTCCATAAGTTCCTGTTGTCCTTCCAGGGCCCTGAGAAACTCGGTCCTTTGTAGTCTCATCCTATTTCAGAGTTAAGCCCTTTCTTTTCTTTTTAGAGGCTAAGCCCTGAAGTGTAGAAGGCTGCCCATTGTGTTATTATTCTAATCTCACTTTCCTAAAGTCATTGTGTAACAGCAAATCACATTCTTCCTACGTGTGTCTGGTGGGGAGGGGGGAGGGAGGGAGGGAGGGAGGGAGGGAGGGAGGGAGGGAGGGAGGGAGGGGAGAAACAGAGAGCGCTCACTGTATGCTATATACTCTCTAGACACAATCTTAGGGGTAGGCAGTGAGGGGGTCAAGGTGTCCATAACTCATTTCTGTTTGTAAAGGGATCCTGAGTCTATTTCCTCCCTTCCCTCCATCCTTCCTTTCTCCACGGGATTCCACGACACAGTCACAAACTGACCGTGAATTTACCTCAACCCCCACTGCCTCAGCTTCCTGACCACAGATTTACAGCAGTATACCACCTCTCCTGGCTCCTATTAGCACTGATTTTATTAATTTATTGTTTGTTTGTTTGTTTTAAAGACAGTCTCACTATGCAGCCCTGGGTGGCCTAATGCTGGTTAAATAGAGCAGGCTGGACTTTAACTCAAAGACATCCCCCTGCCTCAGCACCTCAGTTTTCTGCATGCTGGGGCTAAAGGTGTGCACCAGCATGCCTGGCCCATCAGGTAGCTCTAATGTTCATGGCCGAGCTCAGAGCAGGTGTTTTGATTACACCCTATACTTAAGGAAAGCAAGGCTCAGCCACCTCCCAGAGCGGCACCCTGTCAGTGGCTGGCAAAGTCAGCCAGTGCTGCTGGGATTCCAGGGCTGCCTCTCTGCAGTGCTCAACCAGGCCCTCGGAAGCAGCAGCCTGTCAGAAGCCGGGCTCAGAAGCTCACCTGTGTCCTCCCACAGAAAAGAGACGTCTTCCAAAGAGGCCACAAGGAAGCTTCTGGCAGCTCAAATACTCCCTTCAAAAACAGAGCCAGCCATGAAGAACAAGGTACAATGTAGAACAAGGTACAGTTTGACAATTTCATCCTTACTTTGGTGGTTTTCGAGCGACTTCTTTCTGGAAGGACTTGGGCCTGTTGGGAACGACTGGGCCTATCACAAGGTGGGCCAGGGTCTTCCTGGCTTCTGATAATGATCTCCTCTGCTCACTGCCACTGACCCCCCCACCGATAAATGGCAGTTGACAGCCTCTCCTGAAAAAACTCCTTATGGCTGCCTTTGTATCAAGGGAAATTAAAATACCCACATTGCCACACTCTGAAGTTTGAGGCCTTATTTGCATATTTTATTGATTCCCCCCCCCCCCTCCACTCTCTGGGAGGAAAATACACCTGTATGTCAGCACTTACTGCATTAGCTGTACCACAGCTTGGCCCTGTCTGGAAGCCCCTGGGAAGAACCCTGGAGAATGTTGTTTGTTTTGTAACTTTCCCTATAGCCTTCATCGTTTGTGGTTTTGAATTTTGCCAAGTAAAATCAGTCTTAACAGTCATAAGCATTCAGCTATGAAGAGTCCCTCTGCACACTTTTTTCCCCCAAGATCTGTAACTTCTGAAAACACAGGGGTGAGAACTAGCCAAGAAATAAGGACAAGGAGGAGAGAATTCTTCACATTTTCAGTGTTCGTTTCCTGAATGATTTTAAAAGTAGAGAGTTTAGAAACAGGGCTCAGGTATAAGGAGAGAAAATACATATATATATATATATACATATATATATAACTCTTCTCTGTGTGTGTGTGTGTGCATGTGTGTGTGTTGGTTGTGTGTACCTGTCTTCATTCATACGCTGGGAGAAGAAGGAACACCCCCTTTTCTTTACCCTAACCAGAATGGAAAATTCCAGGTTTGGGTAATTAGGACTCGACTCTTAGAAACAAGACATAAGAAATCCATTTTTAAAATAATTTAAGCAAGAATAAAAAGAAATGTTTGAATTGTTTAGTTCACTTGATTGGAAAACCTAAAGTAGCGAAGTACCAGGCACGGTTGGGTCTAGGAGACCATACAACGTCATCCTGGCTTGACTGTTGTCTGTTCATAGTGTTAATGATGTTGTTCACGAAAACTTGCTTTATCTGGTTGCTGGTAGCAGATCCAGAGCTAAAATTTATCAGCTTGGCAGAACCAGTTCCTGTGGGGTCAGCTCGGTTCATGTGTTCATCTCTCAGCCCATGACTGTGACCCCAGGGAAAGACCTGTGCTAGAATGGGGTTGGCGTCGCCTGTGCTGGGGGCCTGAGTGTGGGTATACAGACTCTGGGTGGTGGAGTAGGGAACCTTCTCATCCTGACAGGCTCTACAACCAATCACCTACGAGACAAACCTCCTGTTCTACCTGTGAGGGGTTGCCTTGACTAGGTTAGTTGAGCTGGAAGATCTGCCCTATATGTGAGAAAAGTCTGTTCTTAGCTGTGCCCCATCCTTGTGGGTGAAGGACTCTCCCTATCTCCTACGGTCAGCTTGGGTACAATGTGGTTAAACTGTCAGCTTCCAGAGTTTACCGTTGTCCTTTCCTGCACGAACTCTGCATCCTTGTAAGTCACGCAAGTGCTGCTTCCTTTTCCTCCTCTGTGTGAGAGAGCACGACAAACCAGGTGTGGTGGCACAGGAAGGAGGAGGGCGGGGAGTCCAAGGCCAGCGGGGGCTAAGGGAGATCCAGTCCCAACCCTTTCCACAGCAGCCTTAAACAAAAGCAAACAAACAAACAAACAAAGGGTTGATAAGAGGTGGGATTGCAGCTCCGTGGTAAACAGGAAAGGGCCAATGAAACAGTCTCAGAGGGTCTCTGTAGATCAGAAGTTCTACATTGACAGCGTGGGAAGTAAATTCCCTAAAACCTCCCAGCCCAAGAGATGTCACAACTGAAACCATAAATAGCACAAGAAAGGGTTTGATCATGAGTGGGGCTCGAACATGAGTGGGCAACCTTTTCTCTACCATAAGCTCATGACACACAGAGGGAGGAAAATCCATTTCTGGCCCCACCTAAGTCACAGACGCCATCATGGACTGTGAAGAATTCAATTAGTCACCGGTTGCCATGCCAATGCAAACATCACCCTTCCACCTACTCCGCCATCAACACATTTGAATAAGTAACAATGATAATAGCATGCAGTAAAAAATTGCTATTTTTAAAAAGTTAAATGTACTTCTGTCAAAAGTCTGGTTTTTCAGAAATAATTGCTTTAGGCCAGATAAAGATTTGCACAGGATTCCTAAAATGAGCTGAATATCACCACAGAAGAGAAATATCTGTATTATAAAGGGACTCCTTGGGGGAGCTTGGGGGAGCTGGGGATGGGGAAGCAAGGTTCTCCTAATAGTCCGAGGGTTAGAGGTGATGCTGGGGTAGACACCAGTTCAGCACCACACTCCACACACCCTGCAGCCTGACCCAGGGCCCCATCTTCACCATGCCCCACCCTCTGAGTGTTACATAACTCTGTGGCTTGTGCCTGAAACGTTAAAACGTGTATTTTCAGGACCTCTGAATTGGGTGTTTCAGAATCTGTTCTGAGAAAACCATTACTAACATTTAATAAGATTTATAATAGCAAAACTGAAAAATAAAACCGAAACAAAAAAAATAGAAATAGCTTAAACTGTGCGAACCACTGTGCGCACAATTGCTAGGGTACAAGGGGCTATTACAGACGAGGCTGTCAGAGAAGAGGGGTGAGGCAGGAAAACGGTATATATTGTTAAGTGGAGCAAGCAGGTTACAGAGCTGGGGATTCGGGGAAATCCAGGTTTGATGCATGCAATTTTATGCAAATGTATGCATAGGAAAAACTAGTAGTGTGTTACTCTAAAATGTTAATAACGGATGGCAGGATTACAGGTGACTTTTGTTTTTCTTTTGTGCCTTCCGATATCTTCAGAAACCACTTAGGATGATTGTGTATTTCTTCTATAATCATACACTATTCAGTAAGTGTTATTCAAGTACTGGGCTGGCTGTGGGAGAGCAAGGACCAGCAGGGAGGGTTATGCTTGGGCAATCTGTGTCCAACCCTGCCTCAGTCGTGTCTGAGGAGATCGGCCAACATCAAGTCAAGCCTGAGATGACCTGGGTTCTCGGGGGGATTAACTATCCCCCTGAGGAGGCATTTTACACGTGTGGTTTTGGCCACACCTAGTGGCACTATTAATAGTGACTCCTATCAGTCTGCACATTTTGGTAACTGAGATGGATACACATTCTGCCCAAATGACCTCTGGTGTCATAGCTGAAGGTGGGGGAGGAGGTCATCATTGGGCTGGAGATGCTCCACATTAAATTGTGAGACCAAACAACTCCCACTGCCGTGTTCTGTCCTATAGATACCATCCCCTCCTCTAGCCCCTGGGAAACCAAGGAAACCTGTCTTTACAAGCACAGGGTTGTTGGTTGTACTTAGACATGTTCTAAAACATGGCCACTTCTTCTGTGTACAGCTCTTCAGTTACGAGCTCCTGATTTCCTGGCACGAAAGAAGCAGGTTTCTGGGTCCTACCCCAGGCAAAGCAGGATCAGCATCTTTACCAGTGGGGGACCCAGAGAACCACTTCCCCAAAACCAGAAGTGCAAAGGAATACTGCCCAAGCGTCTGGACTGGCCATCTCCCCTTTGGATGCTCGGATCTAACAAGTGAACGCCTTCCTTAACTGGATGCTAGTTATGTGAGACACACGCTACGGCTTTGAACGCTTTGCTTCTGCTCATCTTCTCCACCTCCCCGCAGGAAGTGTTCTCTACCCAAGAAGACGGAAGCTGTGGTGCATAGTGCAGGGCCAGATATGGAGTCAGGGTGATGTGTACCAGGTGAGCTTCCTCTGCCCTCTGAGAGAGTCCTTACCTCCCTCTTGCCATCACAGCTACTTGTGTTAGGACAGTGGGCATATGTGCCCAGCTGTTTACCTGACAATGATGTCATTTTCTGGGTTCCTCTGAAACTAGACTTAGTCCCATGAATAAATTTTGGTCATGGGAATGGAGTTAACAATAACAATAATCATAATAAAAATGGAGTAACAGTGAATTCTGGGTACTTGAAATGGAATTGGGAGGCCATTGCTAAGCAAATCTCAGACCTGTCTTCAGCTGAATGTTCAAACCAGGCCATTTGAGCCATTCTCTTGGATAGACCAAACTACAATTGTCTTAAACATTGCTAACCTCTGCTATTCTGTACAATGGCCCCTTTCCTTACATGCCCAGAGGCAGACACTACTGCACCCAGTTCTCTTCCCATAAGACAGTCTAAAGCTGACAGCACCTCTGTCAATTTTTAGCTAACAATAGCCTCAAAATCAGAAAATCAGCTTCTTTATAGGATTCTGTAAATCTGTGTTCTTCTAGATTGCAATCCTAATTAATTCCAAATAAATACAACTTGTTCTGACTGGGTTGATTTTATTCTTGCTCAGCACCTCTGTCCTATCACTCCAGTAGGGATGTGGTATGAGCCATGTGAGCAAAGTCCTTACCAGAATAATGACAGAGTAAAATTTGAAAAGACCCCAGGTCCTAAATGTGCTCACGGAACACATGGCATGATAGGCAGACTTTCATAGGAGAGACAGAAGTGTTGGTTTTGTTTGAGCCAATGGTTTCCTGGGTATTTCCTCCTTGTTGCAGTAAACCACATGATATTTGGACAAAGCCTGCACAAACTGAAATTCTTTCCCTGCAATTTGAAACCAGAAACCTGGGAGTTTGCTGTGAGGGTGTTTATCAGTCACAGTGAAGGTCAGGGGCTGGGTCAGTCCAACAGAAGATGTGATAGAGTAAGCTGGCCAGTGGAAATAAGTGTGAAATGAGAAAGGAGAAGAAAGGAGACCCCCAGAAACATCAACATACCACCCTCTGTGAGGATCTGGTGATCCAGCCTGACAGACTACTCTAGCCAGGACTTGAGACAAGCCCAGCTAGCTCAGTCAATAGAGCATGGTACTTGCTAGCTCAGCTGGTAGAACATAAGACTCTTAATCTCTGGGTTGTGGATTTGAGCCCCATGTTGGGTGCCAGATATAGATGGACATATTCTCCATCCTGCCGTCTCCTCAACTGGTTTTTCTCTTCCCGCCTGTTCCCAAAGTCACTTGTGAAATAACTACTCTGAGGCTTAATATCAGTTATAATTGTTTGGCCAATATTGTAGGCTCCTTATGGGCTAGCTCTAACTAGTAAATTAACCCATTTGTAATAGTTTATATTTTACTATGAGGCTTATGGCTTGCTGGTAATATTTGGACCTCTTGACCTCTTTCTTCTTTAGCAACTACATGGTGTCTCCTTAACTCCACCTATTCTCTCTCTCTCTCTCTCTCTCTCTCTCTCTCTCTCTGTTCAAATTTCCCACCTAGCTTTACTCTGTTAAGCCACTGGCCCAAAACAGCTTTATTCATCAACCAATAAAAGCAACACATGTACATATAGACATCCCACATGCATCTTGGGACAATCCACCCAAATCTTATGGGACCAGGTGCCTATCTCCATCTGGTATGGGATATATTGCCTTGCTTGTTATTGTGGGTTTGTTTTGTTTTTACTTTGGCTGCTGTAAGCAAATTTCATTTTTTTGGTACTACAGGAGTTGGAATTAAAGTAAATGCCCTTTATCATTATGCTACCATATTACAGACTCAATTCCTACTGTTATGTACAGTAAGTCATATTATTACAGCCCTTCAGACCTCAGGTTCCCATTTCCCCCACATTTTAATATTTCTGAAAGTGGGGTGCACTTTTAAGTCTCACAAGTTAACTCTTGTTAATGTCTAATGTGGTCAACATCTTATTTTTCCTTCTTGAGGTTGTTAGGTTTGGGATCCCTCTCATGAGCACCTTTACCCACTGGTCTGGAAGCCCCCAGAGTAAAGGTTTTCTTACCATGCCCACAACAGGCCCTGACACAGGGTGGATGCTCATGATATACTTAGTGGATGAACTGAGTTATTTAACTGCAGTTAAAATCAAGGACTTTTCAGAGACAGAGAGACATTGGCTATCCCATGTCTCATTCTGTCATCCCTGACCTCACCTTCCAGATGCGGGCCAGGCAGCCTCCACCCCAGCATTCTTTCCTCTCTTCCTCCATTGGAAATTGTTTATCTAACTCTTACACCTTAGCTTGAGCTCCCATCTTCAGCCTTCTTAATGAATACCCTTCATACACAAGCTGTGCCCAGTTTGAGGTCATTATACCATCTACCTGAGCACCTTACAAACTCCTTAGTTTCATGGAGGGCAACCTCAGAACTTAGATGTCTTGCAGGACCATAAGCAGGACTGTCCCTGTTCTCCATCAGTCTTTCCCACCTGGTCTGGAGAAGGTGTCTAGGCAAGGTGGGGGACAAGATGCTGGCCTTGGGTAGCTCCTGCCTTCCCACATAGATCCTAAACTCTGGGACTCCAGAAAGGGTCAGACATAAACCTGCTGGACCTCAGAACAATTGTCCCATTTCCTCATTATTGTGGAGGGCAGATGCCACAGAGGAGATAATAACCAGGCCATCTGTGCTGACCTCGGCAGAGTCTCCCCAATGCATGCTCAACTGCGGCAGATGCTGGGTGTGCAGAGCATTGAGTGAAGGAATATTCAGGGATGAACAGGCACCCCCGCCAAAGCTTCCTTCTCCATGGGCTAAGGCTCCTCTTTGGGTCATTTTCTTACTTCCCTACATGGATTCAGCTAGAGGAGGTGAGGAGCTTGAGCTTGCAATCAGCTTCCTGCCAAGGAGCTGCCAATTCTGAAGGAGAGAGAGGTACCTGAGCACCGCTCTGTCTTGAGCTGGAGGGCTCGAGCCTGGGCTGTGGGGTCTGAGTTCCAAATTCCTCTAGACTTGGGGGTAACTGGGGGAGAGTTGGGGGGACTGTTTTCCTGCCACAAAGAGAACAACAGGAAACCCAAGTGGGACTTGTCCTCATCTTCCAGAAAGATCCATATGTCTTCTGCCTTGCGTGAATCTGGTGAGGCTGACCTTGGCCCATACTGGCTGTGCCTGACCCTGGGCCTGAGAGGGTGTTCAGAGGGAAGGGTAGGCAGGAAGGATCATAGACAGAGCAGCTACAAGGGCCAGCAGAGGAAGCACTTACTAGATTTTTGAGGCTGGTGTAGAGAAGTGAGCATAGTCATCAGGAGGCCAAGGGTCATCCTCAGGTAGGAATTCTGGGCAGGAGCAAGGAACTCTGTCCTTGGCAGGAGACACATGACCTTAAGAACTGGAAGGGATTTTCTGATGTCAGGATTCTGGTGCCAGCTGGTGTCCCCTGAATGATGTCTCCTGGAGCCCTATCAAGTCCTGTTTGGGGGTCTTGTGCATCTGGAGCAGGTTTAGGGTGTGAGGACTCTCCGGGTTGCCCTCAGAGCTGCCCTGCAGGTTTACAGAATAATGATGGGTCCAGTGCGGAGAATGTTTGCATCTGATTTGCATCTGATTTGCACATGAATAGCCTGCACTATCTGTTCCCAGGAAATTTCAAGTTAAATATTAATTGTTACTGCCCTCGGGAGTTTTTAGGTTTTGATTTTGCTTTCTCTGTTTCTTCTCACCCACTCCCTGTCAATGACTCAGATCCCTGTATGGAAGCAGGGTGGGGGGGGGGGAGGAGGGAGACGCCCCCGCCCGGCTGGAGAAGGGCAGCTGAGGACCAGAAACTCGGGACTTAGGGAGTGGGTGGGTGGCTGGCTGGCATATCTCTGCCAAGTGAGCGGCTGGGTATGCAGGGAAGACACACAGGACGTGTAGCTGGCAGGTGCTGAAGAGATCCAATGTCTGTTACACACAGCAAACGACAGGCAGGTAAAACCACCAGCCAATCAGAATGGCCGGGACACTTCCAGACAGCATCCAATGTCATAGTTAAGTGACTGTGCCCTTCTCCTCAGTCCCCAACCTCGACTGTCCTGGTACCTACTGGCTTCTCTGGTCCCCATGTCCCCATCCTTGTCATCAGAGACCAGGACCAGAGCTTCACGAATGCAGGACCAAGGGTTAAAGAATGGCTGGAGGATGAAGCACAGTGGGTTAGCTCATAGGGCCAGAGGCTCTGTTGAACAACTCTGGGTGAGGGACTACTGTCATTTGGGTATAGTTTGTCTCCTAAAGGCTCATATGCAGTGGTATCGCAAGGTAAGCGACCCCTAAGAGGCAGGTCTAGTCACAGGTGATGATGTCATGATTGCTTTTGAGGAACAACTGATCCTAATGTCCCAGAGGGCTCCCAGTCTCTGCAAGAGTGGATTCGTTACTCTTGAGAACAAACTTTGGAGAACAGGCCATCTGCCTTTCTTTCGTGTGCATTCTCTCATTATGTGATGCTGCCTACCATGTTGTGACATAGCTGAAGGGTCCTCACTAGAGGTGACCGATGGGAGCCACCTCGCCTTTGACTGTCAGCCCCCTACCTGTGCATTAAATTAACCTCTTTTCTTTATAAAGTGCTTAGCACCAGGCATTTTGCGGCAGCAACAAGAGAAGGATTGAGGCCATCTCAGCTTTCTCTTCTGCAAAATGGAGTTTCAAGCAGTGTCTGCCTTGTGTTGGGGCTGGGGGCTGTGTCAGCTGCTGTGTGTTAAGCCTTTAGCACTGATCTTTGATGAGCTGTGAGTAATCACATTTCAGGAGTGAGCTTCCTGGTTCTAGACTTGTCCAGCACTAGTGCCTCTCATCAGTGTTTGGTCATCTGGCTTGGGTTTGAATACACCCCTGAAATGGAAGCCCAGTAGCTCGCCACACACACACACACACACACACACACACACACACACCCCTACACAAAAGGACCTGTGAGAAGGGAGTGCAAAGCCTTTCCGGGAAGCTCCTTCTGCTCTTGACCCACCTTCTCTAGAGAGGTAGACTTCCTGGGGCTTCTCTGGGCCCCCTGCTTTGGGAGTCACCGTAAGATGAGAAACTGTAGACTCAAGCCTACCCTCTGGGACAGCATAGTTGGCAGCTTCCTGATGCTCTCCTTCCTTTTGTTTCCAAGCTGCTCAGACCAAACCTCGCTCTTGCCCTAGACCCTGGTGGCCCCACCAATTTGGTCTCTACTGAGACGCTCATCAGATGAAAAGCTGTCGCTTTGGGGCTTCCTGCTCCAGCCCCTCTTAGGTCCAGAGCGCTCCTGGGAGGTGTGAGGAACAAATCAATGGCGATTGTAGCTACCATTTGTTTAATTTGCCAGACGCAGGCTCCCTCCCACTCCGAAAAGGACGCCTATTGCTACCCTCCCTTCACAGCTTTGAGAACTGAGGCCTGGGGAGACTGAAGACTTTGCCCCAGACAGCGTAGTTTCTACGTGAAAGAGCTGAGATGAAATGGATTACGTCTCTAAAAGGATTTTTTCCCCTACAACTGGGTGTCTTTTCTTTTTTTTTCTCTTCTGTTATAGCTGAGTGCTCACTATGTAACCTCTTTGAGAATTGTCCCGACTCTATATCTGCACGGTAAACACGATTTAGGGATGTGCCCTTACTAATCACACTAGTCAGTTCCCACTACTGTAACAAAATACCCGAGATAACCATCATGTAAACAGACAAGGCTTGCTTGGGCTCACAGATTTGGAGACGTAAGGCTATGGATGATTGGCCCTGTCGCTTCAGGCCTGCATTGAGGCAGCCTGTCAGGGTGAGGAACATGGGGTGGACAAGCTGCTCATTTCATATGGCTAGACTCTGAACAAGAGAGGACCAACCAGGGTCCTGCAACTCTTCTCACTTATTTATTTTTAGATTTAATGCTTTTTAATTTAATGTGTACGAGTGCTTGCCTGCATGTATGCATGTGGACCATGCGTGTGTCTGATAACAGAAGTGGCTGTATCCTCTAGAACTGGAGGTATGGGGGACTGTTAGCAACCATCTGTAACTGAACCCAGATCCTCCGCAAGAGTAACCAGTGCTCTTAACCACTGGGTCATCTCTCTGCTCTACAACCCTTTTCAAGGAATACCTCCAGGAACCTAAGGACCTCCTACCAAGCCCTACCTTATTTTCTTTTTAAAAGGCAAATTATTGTTTTCAATTTATATGCATGCTTGTTGGTCAGTATGCAAACGTGTGCAGGTGCCTGTGTAGGCCAGAAGGCGGTTGTCTTAGTTAGGGTTTCTGTTGCTGTGAAGAGACACCATGACCATGACAATTCTTATACAGGAAAGATTTAATAGTGGTGGCTCACTTGCAGTTCAGAAGTTTATGACAGGAAGGCAGTATGTAGGCAGGCATGGTCCTGGAGAAGGAGCTGAGAGTTCTTACATTTTGACTCACAGGCGATAGGAAGTGGTCTGAGACACTGGATGTGGCTTGAGCACATATGAGACCTCAAAGCCCTCCTCCACAGTGACACACTTCCTCCAACAAAGCTGTACCTAATAGTGTCGCTCCCTCTGGTGGTCATTCACTTTCAAACTACCACATCGGGATTGGATTTCCTGGAGCTGGGGTTACTGGCTGTTGTGAGCCCTTGGATATAAGTGGGTGTTGGGATCCCAGCTCAGGTCCTCTGTGGGAACAGCTGGTATTCTTAACAGATGGGGCCCCACTTCTTAAAGGTTCCTCCTATCTCCCAATAGCATCAAAATGGGTGTGAAGCCTTTATCTAATACTTGGGCCTTGGAAGGGCGTAAAGTTCTGAATAGCAGTGACATAGGAAGCAACAGTTTATTTCTCTGGCTTTTGCGGATCTAGTGCCTATAGTACTCCCTGGCTTCCTGGTCTACAGGAGCCTCTCATTTCTGCAGAAGTGACCTCACCTGCCACCTGGGTGCCCAAGAAGTTCTCAGGGCTCCTTCTCTCCCAGACTCCAGATTGCATTTCTCCTTATTACCCGCAATGACCATGGAATCTGCTTACAGCCACCATGCCTCAGGCTGCCCTAGGCTGAGCACATGGAACATCCCAGAAGCTGGTGTTCTGAACTCCCAGAAAACTGAGACTTTCGGTGAACTCTCCAAGCTGCCTGCCCCAGAAATGTCCCAGAGGACAAGAACTGAGGCCCTATCCATGCTAACTGGTAAAACTGTCCCAAATGGTCATGATCTTTGAAGGTGTATCCAAACACGGCATACAGAACTGCAAAACTCAGCTATGCATCAAAATGGTTATTAGGAAAGTGGTTAACCAAGTTGTTATTTTCTTCATGTTTCCACGGAAACATCTCTAGAGTGGTACTCTTGTATATGACATCAGGAGCTTGCGGCTTATATGAACGCTAAGTCAGTTCTGACTTGATTTGGAATGTAAACCAAATCTTCAAAGATGTAAGAGAAATTGCCATTTGGGAAGAGGGACTCACGCATGTGTGCCTGAGCAGGGCAAGGGACTGACTGGCATGGTTGCTGGTCTGGAGGCCTGAAGTTCAAAGGTCACCCTTTCCAGGGCCGATACTCCCCTCAAGAAGAATCCAGGAGCAGCCAGAGAGGGGGCTGGGTTTGGCTCTATCTGTCTCTTCCATTCTCTCCCACTTAACTTCCCCTTCCCTGGCCTCTGCTAAATGAACTCACTGCCTTGACCCTTCATTTCCAAGTTTAAAATTTTAGATTGTCACGGCAGGCGTAGATCAGTGGTAGAGTGTGCTTACCATCCAGGCTGGACCTCCAGCATACCGCCGCATGCATACATGCATGTATTGTGACTGCTGTTTCTTCCAAAGGCATCTTCTGTGAAAGTCCAGGGTGTAGAACATCAGAAATGCTTCTCCAGCTGAGGTGCATGTTCCCCTGGGGGTCGTCAGAGCTAGGGAATCTCCCCACCTGGCCTACAGAAGCTCATCAGCTCTGGGAGTGAAAAGAGCTCTCTGATTCTTATGTCC
Organism: Arvicola amphibius; assembly: GCF_903992535.2. NCBI lineage: Eukaryota > Metazoa > Chordata > Mammalia > Rodentia > Cricetidae > Arvicola > Arvicola amphibius. The sequence goes on along the minus strand of NC_052057.2, from coordinate 1,839,433 downwards.
AGATGTGGGCAGCCTGAGGCCTTGGAGGGTGGGGACGACCTTGAGCCATTGTTGATGGAGCCCTTCAGTCCAAGCTCAGAACCTCTTTGCCTGATTTTCTTACCTTGTCTCCCAAGTTCCCATTCTCCTCTTTATTTTCTTCCTCTGGATCTCTCTCTCTCTCTCTCTCTCTCTCTCTCTCTCTCTCTCTCTCTCTCTCTCTCTCTCTCTCTCTCTCTCTCTCTCTCTCTCTCTCTCTCTCTCTCTCTCTCTCTCTCTCTCTCTCTCTCTTTCTCTCTCTCTCTCTCACACACACACACTCATAATTGCTGAGACAGGGTTTCTCTGTAGCTTTGGAGCCTCTCCTGGGACTCACTCTGTAGACCAGTCTGGTCTCGAACTCACAGAGATCTGCCTGCCTATGCCTCCCAAGTGCTGGGATTAATAGGGTGTGCCACCACCCCCAGCCTTCCTCTGGATTTCAAGGCAGTGTCTCCACACCCATGTTGGTGCCCACTGGAGACCGAAAGCTGCTGCGGAGTCCCAGTTTAGGAGGATCTCCCTGGACTGGCAGGAGGGCAGAACAGCATGGCCTGACCTCCCAGCCAACAGCCCACACTACGTGGAGAATAGAAACGGTGGTGCCCTTCTTTGGGGACAGGTAGGAAAGAGGAGGGAAAAGTCAGGCTCTTATTTCTTGAATTATTACCTCTGTACCTGAGGTACAATGTCAGTATTGCTGAAAGGATGTCTTTTAATGCCCTGGATCATTAAAACCCAATAATCTCTTTGAAATAGCTTAACTGCTTCCTGCAAGGAGATAAAGCAAATAAAACTGTCATCTCCGGGTCTGCCATCACCATACTGATGCAGCTTCTCTTTTCTCTTTTTTTAAAGAACGGCGTTCATTTTATTTCAGGCCAATGCATTTATGTCATGTTGGTGGTATATAAATTTGGTAATTAAATCCCGTTATCTTGACACTATGGGCAGAATAAAAGTCGCTTGTGATGCCTTAGAGAGGGAAATACTGAAGGGAGAGAAGGGGATTGCTCCGTATTCTTTAAAAAATGGTTTTCCCAGAGATATTTTTTATTTTTTATTTTATTTTTTTTAGTACTAGGTAGTTGACAGATGCCTGACGGAGGTCCTCCTGTGAGGATGGCGCCGAGTGGATCCTGTGAAGTTGCTCTCACCTTGTTCCCCCCCACACACCCAGCAGAGGAGCATGTAAGATGGCGTTAATTCCAGAGCTTAAATTTTACCTGCACTTATGACTTCCCACCTGGTCAACCTCAGACAAGAGATCTTCCTCCTCTGCTCGTGTGGGTGTTTGAGGTTGCGATAAAGAGAAGTCCAGCCCAGCCATCAAATAAACAGGAATAGGCTTGATATCCTGGATTAATAAGTTGTGGCTTAAAACAACCCCAGAGAGACTGAGTTCAGCCGCTCACCAGTGTACAAGACAAATGTCTATCCTGGTCTGCCTTCCTCAGTGGGTTAGCCTGGGCTTTTAACCTTGAAACCCCATGATTGAAAATGGTCTCAGAATTTCCAGAAATCCTATGTGGACTTAACAATGCTTGTTTCTTCTGTCAGAAAGAAAAGATTTTTCTGGAACTCTTTTGATGATTACCACATTTCTCATTTTCTAGAAACTTATCACTTGTTTTACTTCTTAACCAGTCTAGCCAAGGACATCATGATCAATTTAACACGTGCCACAGTGTTCCCTTCCTGCTGGGCTGGTCATGGGACTCTTGAAGTACACAGTCATGCAGGGAAGTCTAGATACAAAGAGAAATCTGGGTTTGATTAGAACGATGGGCAAAGGATAGATGGTGTTTGGGTCAGCAGTTGACAGATTCTGCAGCCACTGTTTTGAGTCTCTAGCTTTGCTCGGGTAAAAGTGGAATCACAGATGCCCCACTTCTAAAATATTTTTGAGAAGACTCAAAGAGATGAATTAAATAAGTGTAGTAAGAGGAGCAGGCTGCGTCATGCCGCCCGGCTAGCTTAACCCCTGAAATAACCACACAGAAATTGTATTAATTAAATTACTGCCTGGCCCATAAGCTTTAGCCTCTTATTGGCTAATTCTCACATCTTAATTAACCCATTTTTATTAAATCTGTGTAACACCACGTGACTGTGGCTTACCGGCAAGATTTTAACCTACATCCGTCTCAGGCCGGAGATTTATGGCGTCTGCCACACTTCTCTTCTTCCCAGCTTCCTGTTTGATCTATTCCACCTATCTAAATTCTGCCCTTTATTCAACCAATAAAAGCAACACAAATATAAAGGGACCTCCTACACCAAATAAGCCATGTTAATCTCCCAACCTGTCTGTTCTAGACGAGTCTGTAGGCGGGAGATCTGACCTGAGGATGGTTGATTCCTCCAGAATAGGTTGGCTAGTGGGTGTGGCTATTGAGATGTTCAGTGTTAACTATTAACTTGACAAGGTCTAGACTCACCTGGGAGGCAAACCATGAGGGATGTATGTGAGGGAGTTAGACTAGGTTAGCTTCTGAGCACGTCTGTGGGCGATTATCCTGGTGAGATTAGTTGAGGTGAGGAGACCCCTGCCCAAAGGAAGGTGGCATCATTCTCTGGGTTTAGGCCTAGGTTACATAAGAGGGAGGAGGCTCGCTGAGCACAGCCATCATTGCTCTCTTCTTCCTGGCTGCAGAGGTCATGTGACTGTTTGATTCAAGCTCCTGCTTCTTTGATCCACCACAGTGGAAAGCACCCTCTACCTGTGAGTCAAAGTAACCCCTTCCTCCCTGAAGCTGTTTTTCGCAGGGTAATTTACCAAAACATAGGCCTTTTACCCAGCCAGTGGCCAAAATTCTATTAAACATGGCATAGAGCTGGCCTTTGTCAGTCTCCTGGTGGCTTGCAGGGCCCCTCCTGTGCCTGTTATTTTCTGATATACTCATGGCTCATGTGGCTGGATCACAGCAGGGCACAAAGTTTATCTCCAACAAGGAATGGTGTAGAATGGGCCCCACCTCAGCACCCCTCAGACAAGATGAGGCACACCGAGGAGCTAAACAAAGGCCTTCCTTGAAGAGTCAGCGAGTCGTCAGACAGTAAGCAGTGCAGGAGGCCAGAGACTGGTACTTCGTGAACTTGGTCAGCTCCTCTACCCTTCCTGAGGGAAGGCCCTTCCAAACCTGAGCCTTGGAGAAGGGATTTGGCACTGATGCTTCTTCCTGTCTGTCCTTTCTCTCCTTGGCACATGCACAGATGTCACCTTTCCAAGTGCTTTGTCCTCCACCTCCACCATTCTTGGAGGGACCCTATGCCTCCTCAGAGGAGCTCAGGGGTTCACCCTGTTCCCACATGTGCCTTCCTGCCTACGTAAGAAAGGGACTCGCTGCTAGCAGATGCTCTGAGGGACTCGTCGTCGGGAACAGACTAGCATCCTCTGCACTGGCTGCCTGCTGCGTCATCTCAGAGGGAAGCACAGATTATGCGGGAAGGTTTCCCTCACCTTGGAGACTCTACAGTTTTGGAAAAAGAAGAGCTCATCCTTCCTATTAGGAATGCTTTGTTCTTGCCTTTTACACAATGCTAGCTCCAGCCGTTATTGGGCTAAGAACCATTTGGCTTTTTTGTGAATCTGCAATTGAGTGACATTTCATAGGCCACAGTTGACAATTAAATGGCTCCTCTCATGGTACCCAGGAGGGTAGCCCCCACTCGGATTGTGCCGTCATGGGTTCCCTTCATAAAAGGAGTGGAGAGGACTCTGATGATTTATTTCACTCCCGTAATTTTGCATTTTTTTTAAGGCTAGGAGTATGGAGAACAAAAGTGTATTTCCCAAGTCACAGTATACTAGCTAGAGCTCGTGGGTAATGTGTGAGAATTGGCTGAGGTGCATTAGGGGTACAAAGAAGGACATTCCAGATTATCTAGCAGAAAATAAAATGTGTGCGCGCGCGCACACACGCTCATGGGTACCACAACATGCTTGAGAAGTCAGAGAATAAACTTGTCTTCTTGTGGGAGTTCCCTCCTCTACCTTATCAGTTTGGGGATCAACATAAGTCTCCAGGCTCAGCAGCACACACCCTTACTCATTGTGCCATCAATCTTTTTCTTTCTGCTTCCTTCTTTCAAGGATATTGAGGGAGGGAGGAGGGAGGGAGGGAGGGATGTTAGTGAGGGAGCGGCAGGCGTACACCGACCGCCAGAACACAAACGACTAGACCTGCAAGGCACGCAAGACCTACTCCCTCACCTCCTCCATCGTAAGCTCTCTCTCTTCTCTCTCTCTTTTCTTTCTTTCGTTCTTTCTTTCTTTCTTTCTTCTTTCGTCTTTTCCACCCTATAAGACAGAGTTTCTCTGTGTGTAGCCTTGGATGTCCTGGAACTTTCTCTGTGCCCCAGGTGGTCTCAGACTCACCGACGATCCCCCTGCCTCTGTCTCCTGAGTGCCGGGATTTAAGGCATGGCCCTCAACTAGCCTGGTTGTGACCACCTGTTCTGGATCAATTAGTCTGTCATCTTATTTCTTTGAGGCAGGGCTTCTCACTGGGACCTGGGACTTGCTGATTTGACTACACTGGCTTGCCAGTAAGCCCAGGGGTCTTTCTGTGTCTGCCTCCTCTGTGGTGGGATTGTGGTTTGGAACCAGGCACAGTTTTTTACATGGCTACTGGGTTCTGAATGCCCATCAACATGCTTGTACAGCAAGAATTTCACTAACCTAGCCATCTCTCTCTTCCTAACCTTTCTATTTGTTTTTTTCTCGTCCCAAAATGTTAGAGAAAAAAAAATTATATGTAGGCTTTAAAAAGATTAGATTTGCATATAGTATGTTAACCTGTAAAACCCTAAGATAGCCAGTAAAAATTTATTAGAATTAATCCATTAATTTCCACACAAGGTCTATGTAAAATAAAGTTCTGCAAAAACCAATAACATTCCTATGTACGTGGGTTACTTAGGCAGAAAAATACAAGAGATGAGCAAACATCAGTGTTTGGCTTTATGACCTTCCCCACCTTCCTTTTCCCGCATCCCACGCTTACCTCCTTTATTGGAATTACCAAGTACCACTTAGCGATAAGCTCAACCATAAGCTTCTCCGAGGCAGGGATACAGAAGACCTGGCTCACAAACCTACTGACCTGGAGCCAGGTTTCAAACAACATGAACAATTCAGGAAATAGAACATCGCTTGGAAAAGCTCCCTTTTGGAGAAGTACATGTGACCCCTTTGAGGAAAACTTAGTGTAAGAGAGAGTTCTAGGGATGCGTGGTCCAGTGTCTTTGTCCTTTGGTACAGTGTTCTTTTTTCAAAGGATAATGTACAAACATCAGATGCTACCAAAGAAAGTCTCTCGGAAATATTTATGAAAATAAAATGATTCTAGAAGGAAAATGGCATGAAACAAAATTCCAGAAAACTAAATTATCATCTCCCTGAATAACGTCTCTGCTTGCTTTTTAGTTGTTCTCACCCACAGGACAGCCCAGTGATCCTCTTCTCTTCCCGTAGGACTCAGAGAGGACAGTCCTTGTGAGGGTATGAGAAAGACCCAAGCAGGAAGTCACAGGGCAAATGACTTCTCCACTCTCCATCCCTTCTTCATCCTAGAAAGCAGCAAGAGCTCCCTGTAGCTGGGGAGAGGCAGGTTGCCAAACGTTCTTTGGGAGTTTGGCATGGTGATGGTTTGGATGAGGCTGTCCCCATAGGCTCCTATATTCAAACGCTGGTCCTTGGTTGGTGGGGCTGTTTGTGGGGGAGGTTATGGAACTTCAGGAGGTGGAGAATTGCTGGACGAAGTGTGTCCCTGGAGGTCACTTTGAGGTTCTACAGCCTTGTCCACTTCCTGTTCTCTCTTGGCTTCCCATTCGTGGGTGATTCCTGTTCTCTACTGCTGGCTTCTTTTGAATGCCTTACACACTCTACACAGCTGGAACTCTCAGGCTAAGCCACCCTTTCCTTCCTTTGATTTTGCCCATGCTATTTCATCACAGCAACAGAACAGTAAGGAATTATGGGCACAACGCCACTGGCGCTCACAGAGCTAGCACAGTATGGGTTCACCATGTCCCTCACCCCAAGAGGCTCCTCTCTGAGCGGTCTTCGTCCTCCCTACCATCCTCTGCTCATTACCTCTATATCACTGTCTTGTAGCCCAGGGTGGGGCGCTATCACCAGGAAGGATAATTTTGTTCCTTGGCTCTCTGGAATCTTCTAGAAGGGTTTTGCTGGCCTCTGCGGCAATTCTAGACATCTAGGAGAGTCTAAAAACCAAGGCCATCTCACTGTGAATACAGACTCTGTCTACTTGAGATGTGTCTGCTCTCTGGATCTAATTGGAGTTCTCAACCTAAAGACCCAAAAAGAGTAAAATCAAGAGAAGCATTTGAATATCTCGTTTTGAACCAAACCAAATCGGTGCTTACTACCGTACTCCCTCACTTCAGACTTAAACTCCACTCAAACTCCCATCAAAATATAACCACAGCATCCTCTCACTTTGTCCTTGAGGTCGGTGTATACATCTTAAACTGCAATAGTGGACTCTAGCCTCCGCCACGTTTGAGCCCAGTAAAAAGTCTCCTTTGGTTATTATGAAGCCGTATAAGTCAGTCCTCACGAGTTTCTCACTGGACATGGAGCCGTAGATGTTCCCACTGTCTGCAGTTTCAGTGATATTTTTAAATCAGGCCAGGAAGATAATTTTCCCCTTTGCTATTTTTGCTTCGAAAAGACTCCAGCTTAAAATGGTGTATGACAACAGGAAGTGAAGGCCAACTTTGCAGAGCAAGAATCTAGTGGGCGTAACCCAGGTCCAGGAAGGAGAAAGTTGTCCAGAGACAACTGTTTCCCTCCATCTCTCCGTAGGAAGTTGACATCCTTCTTCCTGCCTCATTCCCACCTATTCCTTTCCCCACACCGGGGAACTTCTGTTTCCATTGTGTTTATCTGGAGTAGACCTTCTTACTGAGACTTGATGATCTCTTGTTCATGAAGAAGCTGGGTCAGAGGCTGGGTTTGGATATGCGGAAGGGAGCTGAACTGAGATCAGTGTAGGGTGCCACTCGCTCCTTCCTTCCCTGTGGGCACCCTTCAGCCACTTTTGTGTGTTAGTCAAACCTGGGTATCAGCTCCTTCTCACCAACAAAAGCTTCGAAGGATTGTGTGGCTGGAGACTGTGCATATGACAGGGACCAATAGTAGGAAGAATAGGATTTGGAATGCTCGACTTAAATCCTTGCAATGCCACCTACTCTGGGTGACTTAGAATAAGGCATGTAGCCATTCCTTCCCCACCCATGGTCTCTTCCGTCTCTAAAGCTGGCTGTAGAAGCACCTGCCTCCTTGGATGGCTGCATGAAGAATGAGACCCTGTGAGGAATCCACTTAGCTAGGGTCTATGCATCTTCATGCACGTTTGCTATTCTTGTAAGAAATATGTTCCATGGGCAGATGAGCTACCTGTGGCTGGAAATTGATGGAAAGCCACCGAGTTAATCTCAGAGTGCCTCATCCAGCTCTACGTATTCCAAGGGGGCCTAGCATCTAAAGCTCATGGGACAGTCACTCAAACGCTCGAACAGACCACGGGACATAGATCAGATCCTTCCTCCATGCCTGGGCTCACAGAATCACACAGCTGGCAGGCCCGTCCCCAAGTGAGAAAAGACCCCATTACTGTGATCTACACACATCCTATGTGGATTAAGAACCCAGTCAACAGCTCCTTGCCAAAGAAAGGGCCGAGCCATTTTCTTTAAGGATATCCTTAGATCTGACATGGGCGCCCAGTCTTCGCAAAGCTGAGGGGCCTGGGTCTGTCACTGTGAAGGGCTCTATGACAGGCAAGTGGAGGCTGCTTCCAGAAAGTCTTGTTTATTTCAAGGTGAACTAGTAGGATTAACACGTGTGGTGCTTCTCTACAATAAGGCCATTGAAATAGCTTTCATGAAGGGTGGGAACAGAGTCTGATGTCGTCTGTACATCTTGCCGTTAGATCACATTTTATACCTGTTTTGTGCCTATCTCTCTCTACCTCATTTGGTGCCTTGTTCTTTTGATACCAAGACATGGATCCTACTAACCTTGTGGGCAGGGAAGATGGAATTATGGGAGCCTCAACCACTAAAGGAAGAAGATGACCCTGGCTGACCTTTCCACGGATCCAGAGGCTAGCTGAAGAGTTTCCTAGGAGTGAACGTTGCCACGGAGATGTTGATTACAGTTGCTGTTCTGCACTCTCTCAGCAATTCAACTACCATAAACAGCACTAAACGTAGAGATGTAATCTCATGGGAAGTAGACTAGGAAGCAGAAAAGCCAATCCCACACCTAGTGTTTTGCTTTGTTTTTGTTTCCTGAGACAGGGTTTCTCTGTGCAGCTGGCTGTCCTGGAACTTGCTGTGTAAACCAGGTTGGCCTTGAACTCAGAGAGATCCACCTGCCTCTGCCTCCTGAGCGCTGGGTTGAAAGGCGTGCACCACCACTGCCCAAGCCATACCTAGCATTTTTATAAGAAGACAAACTGAACCAGATGTTTCTTACAGTTTGGGGAACAGGTCACTCTTCTCGATTTTATTCTTGGGACTAATCGCAGGGCTGGATTAAGGACCAAGACCACACTCATTGCCATAATAGTTCTCAGGCACCTGATTCATTTCCTCAGGAGTCGTGACTTGGCCAGAAAGCCCAGAGTCGCTCACCAGGTCCTTGCATTCTTCCCTTTGTTCACCTGCCAGGAGGGCAGGTGGTGTCTTCCCTGTCACTCAAGGACCCTTGGAAAACTCCACCACCTGCGGGGCAGAATGTAGACAGTGGGTAAACGAGAGTCCTCTGCCTTTCATATCTCAGTTCTCCAAATCTTCCCTGCAAGAACCCCAGGTTTCCAGGCATTCAAAGGAGCTGGCTTCCTTTCCTTCTGCAGGAATCTTATACATCTACAACAGCACTGCTCTAGGGCATACATTCAAGATGTATCCAGAGCTGGAACTTGGTGGAAATGCGTGACTCATGCCCCTGTTTGTTTGCTGTGTCTGTAACTCAAATCTCTGTGCTTATGGGTGTATATCTACATTTCCCTTAGCCCAAAGCACTCACGGACCATCCTGCCTTCTTTAACCTCTCTGTCACAAGCACTGAAAATGAGGAATCTTTGCTTTAAAAAAAAACAAAACAAATTAGGGCTGGTGAGACGGCTCAGTGGGTAAAGGTGTTTGCCCCCAAGACTAATAACCTCAGTTTGGTTCCCTGACCTGACATGGGGGAAGGAGTCAAATGATGCCAGCCAGGGTTTCCTCTGACTCTTACGCATACATTGTGGAATACAAGCTTGCATTTAAACATATGTGCACAGAATAAATAAATAAACAAGAAAATAATAAATAAATGATTGTAATACAATTCTTTTAACTGTTTATAAAATTAATAATTAAAGAAAAATTCCTTCTCAGCTATGCCAATGCCCAGGGAAAACTCTGATTCCCCAGTACCCCCAGTGACTCTCCCTCTGTGTGGATCACTTCAGGTTTGCTTCTTCGAGTGCTATAATCAGTCTTGCTTTTCCATCCTTCATCTCTTCACTGTGGCACACGGTGTTCCCTGCCAGTTTTCACTTCCTCTCTCATCCATCTATCTCTTTCTGCAAGCTTATCTATATATTTCCATCTGTCTGTCTCTATATATCTCCATCCCTGCGCTCAGGGTTAACAAACGCCAGCGAGATTCACGAGAAGGAAAGGGCCCCTCTGACTTTAACGTACTGCCTGAATGCTGTGGCGCCCACACCTGAGCTGACACGCTTTCCATCCTTCCCCAGACTTCCTGAGGGGAGTTTTATTAGATTTTCTGACCTTCTGGGAAAGGATCTGGGAGAGAAAACAATACCAAATTCTAGAGGGTTCCAGAGAAGATGGCCTTCTTATCAAATCTTTTGCTGGCTGTTGCTGAGCAATGCACTTGTGTTGAGGTCCATGGAGCTACCCAGATGATTCAGAGATGGAAAGGTCATAGCTGTGGCCTCTAAAACTCTTCAGTAAGTCTGACGAATGAAGAATCAAGTTGAAGACACTTCAGACCAGTGACATTTGACTGGTGGCTGCAGACTGGCCTGGGGCTGGGGTGGGGAATCAGTGTGTGCCAGGCAGCTTTGTATTATCACTGTGACAGGCCATCTGAGTCCATCAACTTAGAAGCAAGATTTGTTCTGGTTCAGTTCAGTTCTTTGATGGTTGGTCCATTTGCTTCGGGGCTGGTAGGGAGGACTGCATTGTGGAGTAAAGCTAAGAAGGAAAGAGTGGCAGGACCTGGGGTCCAACATGCCCTTCAAGGATACTCCAACAACTTATCTTCTTTCTATTGGGGTCCAACATAACCTTCAAGGACACCCCAAAGTCTTAACTTCTTCCCATTGGGGTCCAATTTGCCCTTCAAGGACATAACCCCAAAGACTTAAATTCTTCCTGCTGGGGTCCAACATACCTTCAAGGACACCCCAATGACTTAGCTTCCTCCCACTGGTGTCCAGCATGCCCTTAAAGGACACCCCAATGATTTAACGTCACGTCCTCCCACTGGGGTCCAACATGCCCTTCATGGGTACCCCAATGACTTAAATTCCTCTCACTGGGGTCCAACACACCTTCAAGGACAGCCCAATGACAACTTCCTCTCACTGGGGTCTAGCACTCTCTTCAAAGACAGTCCAATGACAACTTCCTCCCACTGGGGCCCAGCATGCCTTCAAGGATACACTCCCAGGGACTTAACCTCCTCTCGCTGGGTCTCTCCTGCTACTGGTTCCACTACCTCTTAGTAGTGTCACAGGTGATTAGTAATTGGGCCTTTGGGGACAGTTACTCAAGTACAGTAAAAGGCAGGCCACTTTGTCTAGGAAATGTGACTAGGAGACAGAGAAAAGCCAGGAGAGCAAGAAAAAAGAAAAACTGATAAATGGGAAGGGAACTCTATAGCTGCCTTTAGACCGCAAGCTCAGGGAACTTGTTTCTTGCCTTCATGATTGGATTTCTGCATTTCAGAATAGTGCCTGGAACATGTCAGGTGTTCAAGGAACTAGTGACTGGCTGTCCTTTTATTATTTTCTCTTTGGACAGGCCATTTGCTGGAAGGAATCCTACCCCAGTGTCCGCCAGACAATGGCATTAGGCAGGTATATCTTGGGAATTTGGACCATCTGTTTGGGGCTCCAAGGAAAGGATGCACCAGATGGATCCCAGGTCTATTTTGGTCTTTCCTTTGCACGTTTCCTACTTACCAGCATCCCATGCAGATGGATACTGCCAGGTTATTTATAGCGGGAGTTTGCACTCGATAATGGAACAGTTGCTCTAATCCCAATGCCAATCGAATGACTTTGGTCTTGCATTCTTCAGAGGACCTGCACCAGACACAGTATTAATGCAGGGGGTCCTGAGACTACTTCACTGTATGACCTAATGCCATTGGCTTGTATTACCTTCTCCAAGATGGCTCTCTCCTTGAAGTGAGACCCTGCCATTTTGTATGTAGCATTCCTCATGGGCTTTAGGAACAACTCATCGACAGATGTAGATATTGTAAATAAAATATAGTGCTAGAAAATTGAGTTCAATAGTATATTAAATAATTAATACAAACAAGAATGCAAAGATGGTTCTTCATACACAGGCATTTATGACTTTGGGATTTATACCACTGGATAATTTAAAACATTTGATTCATCCATTGTGGGTTGGTTCCATTGCTTTTGGGTCTGTGGAGAGGTGGATTATCATCGTAGGACTGTGTAGAAGAGTAACACATATTTAGATCTATCTTAAACACTAATGTGCACTCATATGTTATAATACTTATAGCTATGAAAAGGTGTATTTCAGACAATATTTACTAATATGAGAAAATGGTTATAATACATGAAATGAAAATTTGCAGATTGTTTTACATATATAATATGTATTTTATAAATTTGTTATATATTATATATGATAATACATTATATATATATATATATATATATATATATTTGTGACTTAATATTAACTGTTAACACCCAGCCAAAAAGACAGACATAGAAAGATTGTGGATGACATATTTTTCTCTTCCTAGTTTTCTGTTTTCAACGATATTTTTATAGTAAACATTTAGTTATGTTTTTAATCTAGAAGGAAACTTATTCATGGATGCTATTTTAAAGAGTAATTCCCTTGGTTTCTTCCAGGTTTTACATCTGAAGTTAGCACTGGAGACTAGCCTAAGCCATCGACTGTTACAAATAACTGAAGGGAAGATCCAGAGTGTGTAGCCCTGGTCTGTAGAGCAGGCATTCTAAAGGATGCTCTTAATTTTATCTTCAAAGAAGAAAGTAGCTAGTGGCTTCTGTTCAGAGATTTATCAGTGCAGGTTTGTACATGGTTAAAGCATCTTGTGTGTGCCCTAAAGCACAACTATACAAAGCCACACGTGTGGGCAGAACATAAATTTCACAGATCTATAAATTGTCAATGTTTGAAGGTTGGTCATTTAGTAAGTTCCCCCAGGGACCAAGCCCAAGCCTCGGCTGTGAATAAGTAACGGAGCAGCTTTGGGAGAGGTGGTGGTTGCAATCGAAGTTGGGCCTCGATTCCTGTTTTCTGTACCCTGCCCCAGAGCTTAGCAAGCCAGGCGCTGTAGCAGCCTCGCCTTGGAGCACGTGAAAATCATTCTCGGTTAAATATACTCGTTTTCTGAAGGCGGAGGGAGACCGTGTGAATCATCGCTACCGTGCTAACTCGAGCGGTGCCATTCGCAAGGCCGTACAGTGGGCTGCGATGATCAGCAGATGCATCTCTCTTTCCTGGTTCGCATCTCCCTGTCAGTGGCGTCTGCCCAGATACAGCAGCTCCGAAGCCAGTCGCGTTGCACACACTATTTTTAACCAGAAGAAGAGCCGTATCTAATATAGCCTATGATGGCGCTGTAATTAAACTGCCTTACATAGTCAGGAAGTCCAATAAATAAAGGGCAGCGAGTGTTATATTTCAGGATAAACAAGGGCCAGCATGTAGGTCTGATTAAAAAGCCCTCATACTGATCCATGTCCTCAAAACTCAACCCTGCAATTGAGAAATGAGTGGCATCGTTCCTTGGTAAGGAATGGGTTAGGAGAGTTGGATAACTGGTGATGATAAATATAGATACGTAGAAATATGCAAATATAAAAATATGTAACTTACCTGATACCAATTGCTAACCCAGGAAATGAAGTACTAAAGACAGAACATATCCTGAATCACCCGACGCTCTCTCTCTCTGCCTCTCTTTCTCTCTCTCTGTCTCTCTCTCTCTGTTTCTCTCTCTCATCTATCAGCAACAAAAAGAACAAGCTTTGCTTAGCTCCTCTCTATCAGCTTCCTGCCACCGTGTGCTGTACCACAGTGTTCTGTTGCTGTGGACCTGGGGACACTCTGGAGGCTCTTGGTCTTATAGTGCTGCTTCAGATTTGCTCCAGGGAATGTTTTTTGCTTCCTCCACATTCTTTGATATAGTTGCTTGAAGTATATATATTATAAATATATACACATATCTATTATCTAGATACATATCTCCTTTTGGCCCTCTGAGGCATCTCACTTTCCAGTGGACAGAATGGAGTAGAAACTCTTCCCATCAGAAAATCCAATTTGAGGCAGAAATCCAAGAAGACAAGAGAATATCCAGCAATGCTGCCTCCTGCTTTGATTGGAAGGACTCCTATACTGCCATTGCTGTAAGCAGGTGACAATCGTCTGTGCTTCTGACCGTGATCAGTGGAAAATTTATAGCTTGCAGTGTCCTAGCTGCTGGGGAAGTTAAGTTCTGGGAAGCTCTTGCTTTTCAGTGGTTGCAAACAGATCAGAACGGCTCAGGATTCCCACTTTGGAGCTGTCATCCGCCAAGCACAGCCTTCCACAGTGCTGCAGGGCTTCTTAGCCTCCCTTCACGGATGTCTGCAGAAGCAGAGCCGACGCTTACTGAGTAAATATATAAACCACTGAACTACATAGCGGGGCATGGGGTGAGAAGTAGCAATGAGCCCCATGTCCCCAGAATCCCTTCTGCGTGCCTCTCTTTATGCCTGCAATCTTTTTTTTTTAAGTTTTATTTATTTTAGTTTATGTGTATGTGTTAGGAACTGTATCTTTGTATGGGTATCTCCTGATACCCACGGAGGCCAAAAGAGAGTGTCAGATGTCCTGACCTGGAGTTACAGGCCATTATTAGCCTCTTGATGTGGGTGCTGGGACTCAAACGAGGGTCCTTTGGAAAAGCAGCAAGCATTGTTAACCACAGAGTTGCCTTGCCAGCATTAGTAATAAAATATGGCATAGAAACACATGGATTCTTTAAACTATGTCAAGACTCGTTTATTAACTTCTATTTCAAGGTCAGTTTTACAGACACCACTTCTTATATGCTCTAAAATAAATTTCATTATGTGTGTTGGGTTTTATTCTTACTCTAGAGCTCCACCTACGTCTGCTAGAATAAGTTGCTGCTGGATGTGGTAGCACACACTTTATTGCATCACTGGGGAGGCTGAGGCAGGAGGATTGAGGGTTGGATGAGAATGAGCGGACATGGCCAGCCTGGGAGACACAGAGACTCCCTGTCCAAAAACAGAAACAAAGACACCAAGCTGCCATTGTGCTGTTAGGTCCTTCATAGCCTTCACAAGCTATAATCTCTTTGATGTATAGTTTCACAGAAATACATTGAAACTTCTACAATGAGGGAAACAAAACAAAGTGTCAGCCATTCCTTGCAATTCTGCCGGGTCTGGTTTGCAAGTTCGCTGCTTCATTACTACTTCATACAAGATCAGAGTTACTTTTTCCCTGGTCAGCTTAATGCTTCACCATTGTTACCTGACTCCCTGATATTTAAAAAACCTGATGGGTGGAGTCCACGCAGGGTTCATTCATTCATTTTCAGAGCTACCACCTCACATGTTGCCTGGCATAGAGATGTGTTTGCTGACTGAAAACCACAATTCCCAGCTCAAATGGACAGTTCATTCTGAAGCTAGATATGAGCGGCTGAGACCCAGGAACACCACTTAGATTACTCCAGATTCCACGTTCTGTCATGGTAACAGTCTAACGAAGGGTTCACAGTTATAGAACAAGAAAGCCATAAGGATTGTTTTAAAATACAAGGGTGGAAACATCAGGGTTACAAATTTGTGTCCTGTTACCGACAGTTTCAAGGTTCTCCGGCTCCAGATCCCTCAAAGCTACCCTCCTGTCTTCTATTTCTGTGAATCCAGTTGTTTAATATGTATGGATGGCGAGCATGAAATGTTTGTGTTTTGGAGACCGTTTTTTTTTTTTTTCACTTAATATTATGACCGGAAGACTCAATCATGTTTTCATGAATTCCAAGGATTTCAGGGTTTTTTTTTTTATAATCTTTAAAAAAAAAAAAATCTTAGTGCCGGGCGGTGGTGGCGCACGCCTTTAATCCCAGCACTCGGGAGGCAGAGGCAGGCGGATCTCTGTGAGTTCAAGACCAGCCTGGTCTACAAGAGCTAGTTCCAGGACAGGCTCCAAAGCCACAGAGAAACCCTGTCTCAAAAAAAAAAAAAAAAAAAAATCTTAGTGCATGTGTGTTTGCATGAATGTGCGTGATTCTTTGAGACTTGCTGGCTGTGGGAACCGGACAGGACAGAAACCCCAACAAGCAGGCCCTCATGTTACACTGAACCCCCTCTTCGCCCCCCCCCCCCCCCCCCACGTTCCTCCTCTTTAAGGCTGAACAGCTTTCCAGCATTCGCTGGGGTGGGGAAAGCTGGAAGCAGACTTCCTGAGATGTTCCAGAACAGCAGTGTAAATGCTGTGATCCTGGCATGAAGACATGCACGGGCCATAGAGCTCCGCCTTTATCCATTCATCCTTTGAAGGACACAAGATTGTGCATTGACTCAAAAATCCTGCAGTGAGCATGGGTGGCAGGAACTCTCCTTCAGGCATGGACTGAGCAGTAGGGTTGCCGGATCTTATGACAGTCCCGTTTTTTTTTTTTTTAAATTTTGAGCCAGTTCCATGCAATTTCCATAGCGGCTATATCAACTGACATTACCACCACGGGTGTAGACTGTCCTCCACTTCCTCTGTGCCCTCCAATCCCTGCTGTCTTTTGCTTGCTTTGATTCAAGCCATTTTTATATACCCACACTGGGAAATGCCTGCTCCAATGGTTGCCCATAGACAGGACATGTTCCATCTGGTTGTGTGTTTCCTCCCATTCCGTAGACTGGCTTTTTTGTTTTGTTGATTGATTCATTTTCTGCACAGACAGATTTTCAGTTGATACGATCCTATTTGTTTATTTTTACCTTTGTTGCCTTACACTTACTTTGATCATATTAAAAAAAGCATTACATCATAAGAGAAATGTCAATGATGCTTCCTCTGTGTTCTAGGTCTTAAATTTAAATCTTTAAGACACTTCAAGTTCATCTGTATGCATGATGTAATATAAGGATTAATTATTTTTTTAAATAGGATATCCAGTTTTCCCAACACTATTTATTAAAGACATTAGATTTCTCCCACTGTATAAATTTTGGTAACTTTATTAAAAATTAGCTGCCTGTATATGAATACTTTACTTCTGGCATTTCTGTTCTATTCCATTGGTCTAGTTGTCTATGATAGTAGCATATCATTTTGATTACTATAGCTTTGTAATATGTTTTGAAGTCAGGAAGTGTGATACCTCCAGCTTTCTCATTTCTGCATGCGATTACTTCCAACTACTAGGGCTCTTTTTCTTTCCATGTGAATTCTTTCAGGATTATTTTTTCTATGTCTTGCAAAACCTCACTGGGATTTTGGTAGGGATTAGACCGAATCTGTAGACTGTTTTGAGTAACCCAAACATTTTGACAATATAAATTCTTCCAGTCTTCAAGTCTGCAATAGCTTCCTGTTTATGTCTTCAGTTTCTCTTGTCAGTGGTTTATAGTCTTCAGTGTATAGGTCTTTCATTTGCTTGGTTAAATTTATCCTTAGTACCTCATTCTTTTTGATGCTGTGATTCACGTTTCTTTACCATCTTAATTTTTCCTTCTGAGATAATCCTCTTCCTCCCTAAGGTATAGCCTTTAATTTTTTTTAAATTTTGATCAAAGGGTCTGTCTTAGTTACTGTTCTGCTGCTTTGAAGAGATACCATGACCAAAGCAACTTACAGAGAGAAGCATCTAACTGGAGGCTTGCTTACAGTTTCAGAGGGTTAGTCCATAGCCCTCATGATGGGGAGCATAGCAGGAGGCAGGGAGGCGTGGCGCTGGGGCAGTGGCTAAGAGCTCACATCCTGAACTGCAGGCAGCAGACAGAGGGGGAAGGGGAGACAGAGACACAGAGAGATAAACAGAGAAAGAGATTGGGTCTGGCAATCTCAGTGACACATTCCCTCCAACAAAGCCACACCTCTTAATCCTTACTAGTCTACCAACTAGGAGTCAACACTCAAATATAATAGCTTATGGAGGCTGTTCTCATTCAACCCCTACAGGAGCCAGTCTGGCCTGAAACTCATGATGTATCCAAGAAAGACCTTAAACTTCTGATCTTCCTGCCTCTGCTTCCCACAGGCTGGGATCCTAGGCATGCACCACCACTGCACCTGGTTCATTTGGTGTTGGGGATCAAACCCAGGGTGTTGTGCATGCCAGGCAAACACTCTACCAACTGAACCACACCGTCGGTCTACAAGGTTTGTATTCAAAGTTCCCTTTATGATAGTTTATCGACGGCAAACTCTAGGCTTTTATGTATCTGATGGAATTTGATG
Source organism: Arvicola amphibius (assembly GCF_903992535.2). Classification (NCBI taxonomy): domain Eukaryota; kingdom Metazoa; phylum Chordata; class Mammalia; order Rodentia; family Cricetidae; genus Arvicola; species Arvicola amphibius. The sequence continues at coordinate 1,821,640 of NC_052057.2, read as the reverse complement.
TGTCTTGGAGAGATGCAGACAGGATTTGTTGGTGAATGGAATAGAGGGGTCCAATGAGGGAAGGGGGGGGGTCCAGGACAGTGTTGACCATGGCAGAGAGAAGGCATAGATGAAGAACAGGAAGCATTATGGGGTGGGGTACAGAGCCTTCTGTAAGGCTGATTGGCTGGTGAAACCTTCAGTATTGTGCAGAGGTGAGAATGTTGCAAATCCAGGGCCAAATTATCTTGGGTTAATCTTTAGCCTCCCTTAGTAGTCCTTTATTGCCCTTCTCTGTAGGCGACCTAACATCTTAGTTAGTGACTATTCATTTAGTAAATCATTTGGAATGTAGAAATAGAACCCTGGCTTCCACCAACTAAAAGTGGAACTCCATCCAAAGTCATCTGAGGCCTATAGCTGAGATGTCCCCATTTGGTTGTAAGCTGATATTTCTGCCATTGTGTTTAAAAACTGTCTTCATGGCTTTCTTGTTCTGTGACTGCAAACCCTCCATCAGATTGTTACCATGGTAGAACATGGAGTTGGAGTAATCTAAATTGTGTTCCTGGGTCAAGGTCACTCAGCTTTGACTTTGGCATGGACTCTACCCGTGGGACTTATGCAGTCACGTGTGAGAGACACATAGCACAAAGGTTTACATAAATGTGAGTCTTTGGTGATCGTGAAGGAGCACACAGGTTCTGAGAACCTGCACACTGCTACTCTCAGGAGGTCAAAGCTGAGGAACAGCAGGATCCATTGACCTACCTGTGTGGCTGGGGTGGGCGGCAGGATCAGAGGGACACACGTGGAGTCTGGAATGACACAGTGGGGGCAGACTGAACCCCTAATCCTCTTTGCAGAGAGGTGTTTTTATCCTGGGAACAATGGTAGCTGCCTACAGATTTTAGGCAGGGGGACCACCCACATCATGTTTGTTTTGAAGAGAGATGATCAGCTTCCTAGCCTTTCCTACTGCAGTTGCCTGGCCTGGCTCAGGGGACTGCAGAGTGACTCTGGCTTTTTCCAAACTCTCTGCCGCGTGGGAGGGAAGTCTGGGTATTGTCCACTCAGGGTGGGGGTGGCACCGCTGGAGCCACAGATGACAGACAGCCACCGGAGGCTTTTCTAGAACAGGGCGGGACTGTAGGTTCCTCTGCTCTGCTGCAGGCAGTTCTTAGGAAGATCTTCCCAGTGCCTGCAGGAGGCAAAGACATAATTAATTAAGAACATCCCCCAAAGTCCTCATAAACCGTTGTTTGGAGCTGAGGCTGCCAGGAGCCAGTCCTCACAGGCACAAACCAAGATGCTCCAGCAGGCAAGCAGGCTGTGCAGGGCTCTGATTTATGTGACTTTCTGTCCTGATAGGATCTGCCCTTCCCTCAGCTCCCTCTCCCTCTGAGCCTCTGGGTCTCTAATGAGGTTGATAGGGATTCCAGGACTGGACGATGTCAGTGGAACCAGGGGACAAAGAGGAAGGCAAGACTCAGTCAGGAAAATGACATTTACAGCACCAAATGGAGCCAGTGGGGTCAAGGAGGGACGAAGACCCTGGGTCTAGGCATAGAGTGATAAGATGCTGGGTCCAGCCTCAGGGATTGGCAAAGTCCAGTGCTGGGCCTAGGAAGCCCTGTCGTCCAGCTCCAGGCTTCTCTGTCCCTCCCCCGCTATGACCAAGGCAGAAGACATCACCCCTCCCTGGTCTGGGTCCTCATCTGTTTATAAGGAGTTCCCTGAGGTGCTGTTACGCCTGGGGCTGTGGCATTGGTGAGGTGGCACTGTGATTTTATATTAAAACAAATGCTGACATTTTTGCTCAGAATGCAAATGTATGCTTTTTTTTAAAAAAAAAAAAAAAAAAAGGACATAAAGGGCAGTGTCAAAGAAATTGCTCTTTCTCCTACTGTTTAGAATATTTGGGAAGAGAGTCAGGAGGCAGATCAGACACACTCAAAGCTGGCCCCCAGCTCCTCTTTGGCTCCACAAAGAAGATCAAATAGAAGGAAGAGTCTGCCATATGAAGTCGTGAGAGGATTTGGGCAGCCCTTGTAGGTGCCGAGGGGATTTAATGTGGGTGGTGGGAACTCAGCTGTGCTGTAGATCCTTTCACCCCCTGGCTTTGAAAGCTCCCATTCCTCTCCCAGGAAAGCCTCATCCTTCCTGTCTGCCTGGCTCTCTCCTCTGTGGCCCAGGGTATCACTTCCTGATCCCTTCTAGCTACAAAATAGAAGAGTGGGCACTGCCTCCTCTCCCAGACTGGACAGGACCCCACACCTGTCTCAGACTCTGCACTCACGGGTCTACACAGCGTTATTTTCTTACCCAGTTAATCTGCAGGATCCTGCAAGTTTGGAGAACATGAGCACTCATGTTGTGGCATGGTAAGCAAGCCGCTGGAAGCCTCCCTTACTGGCATTTCTGGCTTTGTGTTCCAGACTTGGATTTGTGTTCTGGGCTCTGGGTGTATCACTGCTCGGTTGTGCTTCCATCGTCTACTGTGGTCTTGTCTCCCTGGTCCCATTCCTCAGATGCTCTTTTATCTTTGCCTACATGAAGAATTTTCTTTATCCTTCTAAGACACATCTCACTCGCAACTTCATAGACAAACCCTTTTCTGGTCTCTCATGGCTTTCCCGGTTCGATTTCACGGGGCTCAGAAACACTTCTGTCTCAGTCCCTGTACCAGCTAGTTTTATGTCAACTTGATAGAAACTCGAGTTGTCTTAGGGTTTCTATTTCTGTGAAGAGACACCATGACCACAGCAACTGTTATAAAGGAAAAAAACATTTAATTGGGGATGGTTACACTTTTCAGAGGTACAGTCCATTATCATCACCGTTGGCATTGCTGTGTGCAGGCAGGCAAGGTGCTGGAGAAGGAACTTAGTGTTCTACATCTTGATCCATAGGCAATAAGAAGTGACCGTGTCCTGGGGCGTGGCTTGAGCATAGGAGACCTCAAAGCCTACCCCACAGTGGCACGCTTTCTCCAACGAGGCCACGCCTACTTCAACAAGGTCACACCACCTAATAATGCTACTTCCTAAGACCTTATGGGGTCCAATTACATTCAAGCTACCACCAAAGTCACTGGAGAGGAGGAAACCTTGAGAAAAATGCCTCCATCAGAGGGCTTATAGACAGGCTTGTAGGGCATTTTCTTAATTAGTGATTGATGGGGAGGGCCCCGCGCACTGTGGATGGTGTTCTTGGGCTCTAGAAGAAAACAGACCAAGCAAACATATCAAGGAGCAAATCAGTAAGCAGCACTTCTCCATGGCCTCTGCATCCGCTCCTGCCTTTAGCTTCCTGTCCTGTTTGAGTCTGAGTTCCTGTCCTGACTTCCTCCCAGCGATAACCCTTTCCTATCCCAAGCTGCTTTGGTCCTGGTGTTTCATCGCAACAATAGGAGCGCTAAGTAAGACACGCCCTCTCCATCTCTGAAGTCATTTGTTTGCATGAGCTCTGAGGAGACTGTAGCCCACGGGGGAGGGGGGGACCACAAGGGTGTGCTTTGGGCTTAAAAGGGGAGTGACCATCATCCCATCCTCTCGCCAGCGCCCCCTCCTTCACATTAGTCTAACTAAGCAGAGAGGTTAACTTCTGGGTCCCCAAGGTTGTAACACGAAGAACTCCGTGCAGGCACGTGTCATGCGTTAATTGATTTCATCACTCACTCGCCCTCGTCCTTTGACTCACATTACGGAACACCTGCTACTCATTAATCCATCAGAGTGGTTCGCACCGCACCGTTCTAACCGCTGAGAACTGACACCGAACCAAACGTTTTCTACCTTCAAGGCCCGGACGTTCTAGATGAGAGAAACGCAGGGTAAAGAAAGTATCTGCCACGCCGGATCTGTTAGGTGTTACGTAAAGGAAAAACAAAACAGAACAGCAAACCGGAGGTCAGGTCCTGGCAGGGCAGTTAGGTCAAAGTCGGTGGCTACTAGGAGAAAGCAGAGAGGGGAATTTGTCTCCTGAGTTTTGTGACAGGCTTACTTTGCTGCATTGTGAGAGGTGGGGGAGGGATGAATGAGAGCATCCAAGAGTCCATTTTGCACCCAACTTTGTCACTGGGGGTTGACAGGGGGTGAGAGTCTTTGTCTGGAGGAGGGAGCAGCAGTCTCTGGTAATGGTAGGAGAGGGTCCAGAAGAAGGAGGTCTAGACAATTACAAAAGATGTTCCCCTGACCGACAGTGGGGGTGCAGCTCTCAGGAAACTTCTGGAGGGGCAGGTCAGTTGGGAGCACCGAGGTTCAGTTTGGCCAGAGTAGTTTGAGATACTCACTAGACATGAAGGAGACAGACAGATGGGGACACTTAGGGAGTTCAGAGGAAGTATCACATTGGGATGAGGGTTTAGAGTGTCACTTGCACACAGGTGTTGTGGGATATTTGTACAACTGTGTGAAAATGTATTGCTGTGATTGTTGTTATAAAAAGCTGAACCGGCGGCAGCTAGGCAGGAGGTATGGGCAGGGCTTCCAGGTAGAGAGAGAACTCTGGGAAGAAGAAAGGCAGAGTCACCAGCTAGGATGGGGAGGAAGCGGGATGGGCAGTATGGAGACAAAGTAACGAACCATATGCCAGAACATAAATGAAGAAACATGGGTTAATTTAAGTTCTAAGAACTAGTTAGGGACAAGCCTAAGACTGCAACATTTATAATTGATATTAAGTCTCCATGTGGTTATTTATGAGTTAGAGGTCCTGACGAGAAACCATTGCTAGGCACAGTCAAGGCCTTGAGTGAATGACTTACAGACACAGAGGAGAAGTCGGGTTCTGGATGGGTCTCAGGGTACTCTAGGTAGGATGCTGGAAAGAACCTGGGAAGGGGCAGCCATCCCTGTCACAGAGAAAGGGGGGATGTAATTAGAGCCAGGACCCGGGGATGGCGGGGAGAAGGGCCAAGATGAACAGACTCTGACAAGAATCGAGAAATAATAAGCAAAGGAAAGGAAAAACCGTGGTCATTCTGGAGTTTATAAGTGGTCCATGAATCAGACATTTGTTCAAGCATGGTAAGTACAGCTAGCAGGGAGAAGACATTTTAGAAAATTTGGTTTTGCCCCCACAAAAGACAGGGAAAAATTATTTTCACTATTGGCAAGTAAACAAAAACAAAGTAGAAAGCACATCCTCTAACTCAATTAATGTCCTCATGGCAATAAAATTCACTTTGAAAACACCATGCCAGCAATACCAGAGTGTCCAGGAAACCATCAGAGTACATAGACTGGCCAGGAAAGATCTAATAGAAGTCCCAGGGGTGGTAAGTGGCAGCCTTGAAAAGAGATTTTTCAGGGAATCAACACTGCTCGAATTTGTTACGGAAAGTGTTTGAGGCTATGCCATGGCCTACTTCTGCAGAGTTCTTCTCTCCCTGCAGCTTCCTCCTCTGATGGGCAGGACTTCCTGCTGGACATTGGCTGGCTCTGGCTAGAGGTCAAAGCCTTGAACCTGGACCAATTCCTGTCAACTCTTCATTAATCTATCTAAAAATTGCACCGAGTGTCCATGCTGATTGGAGGTCATCTAGACCAACACTGCCTTACACAAAGTGAGCACCAAAGATGAGCTGCGTAGCCACCTTGCAATTTCCAGCAATGATGCAAGAAAAAGAGGAAAAAAGGAAATGATACATGAAGTGATAGAGAAGACTTGGAAATATCTTGTTATCGCAAGGCACCCACACAACCTGAGAGGGGGTGTGTTGTTGTTTAAGACTGGAATAGAGCCGGGCGGTGGTGGTGCACGCCTTTAATCCCAGCACTCGGGAGGCAGAGGCAGGCGGATCTCTGTGAGTTCGAGACCAGCCTGGTCTACAAGAGCTAGTTCCAGGACAGGCTCCAAAGCCACAGAGAAACCCTGTCTCGAAATCCCCCCCCCCCAAAAAAAAAAAGACTGGAAAAGAGTTGTTTGGAAGGGGATTAATTGGAAGTGCACATTGCAAATTTTAGGGCAGTTACTACAGAATAAGAGAATGAGGTCTAACTATATGCTAAGATAGAGAGAAGGGGATTGGAGAGGCAGCTGGGTAGCTTAGGACAGTGCTGCTCTTGCAGAGGACACAAGTTCAACACCCAGAACAATCGGTTACTCATTATCACCTCCAGCTGCAGGGGATTCAACAGTTTCTTTTGGCCTCCATGAGTAGAGAATATATTTGCATGCATATGTGAGTGAGTGTGTGTGTGTGTGTGTGTGTGTGTATGTACACATACACAAGAATAAAAATATATAAAACAAATGTTTTAAAAGTAGAAAATGGAATAATATAAAATGCTCAATTAATATAACAAAAAAGAAGAGCAAAAGTGGAAAAAATCAAAGGCAAAAATTACTAATTAGCAATAAATCTGGAGGATTAATTTCAACACGGTCAATCAACTGTTCATGATTGGAACTACATCTTCTTGTCACAGCAGGGTACACACTCTTCTCAAGTTCACATGGAACATTTACAAAGATGGACCACATTCTGGGCCACAAAATACGCAATCCCAATGTAAAATAACAGACACAATTTCTACTCCTAGTCTACAATGGGATTAAATTAGAACTCAATATCAAAAAAGACAACTGGAAAATTTCAAAGTACATAAAAATGAAGCATACTTTTTATCAATTACTTTTTTATTGCTTTTATTGTGCTATACATTTTCTCTGCTCCCCTCCCTTCCTCCCTTTTCAACTTCTACCCTCTCCCATGACCCCCACACTCCCAATTTACCCAAGAGATCTTGCGTTTTTCTCCTTCCTATTTAGATTCATGTAGGTCTATCTTAGGGTCCTCTTTGTTGTCTACATTGTCTGGGGTTGTTGATTGTAGGCTGTTTTTTTCTTTGTTTTATGTCTAAAAGCCACTTATGAGTGATTACATATTATATTTGTCTTTCTGGCTCTGAGTTACCTCACTCAATATGTTTTTTTCTAGATTCATCCATTTGCCTGCAAATTTCAAGATGTTATTATTTTTTAATACTGAGTAGTATTCCATTGAGTAAATGTACCACATTGTCTTTATCCATTCTTCAGTTGAAGGGCATCTAGGTTGTTTCTAGGTTCTGGCTGTTACAAATAATGCTGCTACAAACATAGTACTTGTGGTATGATTAAGCATTCTTAGGGTATACGCCCAAAGTGGTATTGCTAAGTCTTGAGGTAGATTGTATCCTAATTTTCTAAGAAATTGCGGAACCAGTTTATACTCCCACCAGCAATGCAAGAGTGTCCCCTTTACTCCACAACCTCTCCAGCATAAGCTGTCATCAGTGTTTTGATCTTGGCCATTCTTACAGGTGTAAGATGGAATCTCAGGGTTGTTTTGATTTGCTTTTCTCTGATGACTAAGGATGTTGAGCATTTCCTTAAATGTCTTTCAGCCATTTGAGATTCATTTGTTGAGAGTTCTCTGTTTAAGTTTGTACCCCATTTTTTATTGGATTATTTGTTCTTTGGATGACAAGTTTCTTGAGTTCTTTGTATATTTTGGAGATTAGCCCTCTGTCTGATGTGGGGTTGGTAAAGATCTTTTCCCATTCTGTAGGCTGTCATTTTGTGGTCTCATAAAAAGAGTTTGACAATGTTCCTTCTGTTTCTATTGTATGGAACAATTTGAGGAGTATTTGTATTAGTTCTTTGAAAATCTTGTAGAATTCTGCACTGAAACCATCTTGTCCTTGTTTTTTTTTTTTTCTATTTTCTTAGTGGCTATAGGTCTATTTAATTTGTTTCTCTGGTCTTGATTCAATTTTGGTAGTGATATTTATCCAGAAAACTGTCCCTTTTCTTTAAGTTTTCTAGTTTTGTGAAGTACTGGTTTTTGAAGTATGACCTGATGATTCTCTGGATTTCCTCTGTGTCTGTTGTTATATTCCCCTTTTCATTTTTGATTTTGTTAATTTGGATATTCTCTCTTTACCTTTTGGTTAGTTTGGATATAAGTTTATCTATTTTGTTGATTTTCTCAAAGAACCAACTCTTTTCTCATTGATTCTTTGTATTGCTTTCTTTGTTTCTACTTTGTTGATTTCAGCTCTCAACTTGATTACTTCCTGCTGTCTAGTCCTCTTGGGTGAGTCTGCTACTTTTTGTTCTAGAGCTTTCAGGTGTTCCATTAACTTGCTAGTATGGGATTTTTCCAGCTTCTTTATATATAGGTATTTAGTGCTATGAACTTTCCTCTTAACACTGCTTTCATTGTGTCCTATAAGTTTCAGTATGTTTTATGGTCATTTTCATTGAATTTGAGGAAGACTTTAATTTCTTTATTTCTTCCTTGACCCTTAGCAATTCAGGTGAGCATTGTTCAATTTCCATGTGTTTGTGGGCTTTCTGAAATTAGTGTTGCTGCTGACTTCTAACTTTAAGCCAAGGTGATCCAATAATATTCATAGGGTTATTCCATTGTTTTTTTTTTTTTTGTATCTGTTGAGGTTTTAAGCGTACTTCTTTAGCAACTCACAGGGTATCGAAGAACTTTCAAGATGTTTTTAACTATGAGGAAATGAAGCACAAACTGTCAAAGGTTTCAGCTTAGCAAGGAGATGTTTTAGGAGTGAATGCAATCATCTGAGTTTTCATTTATGATAGTTTGGATGTAATTGGGTCTCATAAACTCATAGAGAGTTGCATTATTAGCAAGTGTGGCCTTGCTGGAGGAGGTGTGGCCTTGCTGGAGGAGGTGTGGCCTTGTTGGAGGAGGTGTGGCCTTGTAGGAGACAGAGTGGCCTTGTTGGAGGAAGTGTGTCATTGTGGGCGCAGGCTTTGAGGTCTCCTATGCTCAAGCCACTCCCAGTGTCACAGACAGTTCACTTCCTGTTGCCTTCACCTGAAGCTATAGGTCTCTCAGCTGCTTCTCCAACACCATGTCTGCTTGCATGCAGCCATGCCCACCACGATGATAATGGGCTAAACCTCAGAAGCTGTAAGCCATCGAAATAAATGTTTTCCTTTATAAGAGTTGCCATGGTCATGGTAGTTCTTCACAGGAATAGAAATCCTAACTAAGACATCTAGGAAACTAAGAATGGAGGGGAACATTCCCCCAAAACAAAGACTGGCAAAAAAAAAGCGCCAATCTTATACTTAGTGGTAGACACTTGAGTCTTTTTTCACTAAGACTAGGTACGTAGTTCATAGTACTTTTTAAAATGTTACTACAAACTATAATACCATAAGACCAAAATTTAAAAAAAGAGTAAATTAAGAGTAACTAGATTGGAAAGAAAAAAATTTATGTAGAAAACATAACGTATAGAAAACTACTTCTGGAACTAAAGTGTTATCTGAACAAGGTTGATGTGCAAAAGACAGCATTTTATAAACCCCCATCAATTAAAATTTAAAAGTTAAATGGAATTTAAAATTAAATATTTAATATTATTTACATGAGCACCCTAAATACAATGGTTATCTGTAAAATTAAATGTACACAGGATTAATTGAATCCAGCAAAAACCAAATAAATGCAGAGACTGTCTGTATTCTTGGACATAAATAGTCTTTATTGTCAAGATGCTAGTTCTTTTCACATTTCTCTCTGGGCTCAATATAATCTCAATCAAAACCCCAGCAAGTTATCTTGTGGTTACCAAGAAACTGATTTTAAAGTTTCAGTGGAAAATCAAAAGACTCCGAATAGCCGACATGATATTGAATGACAGGAGCAAAGCTGGAAAACAAACACTCCCTGCTGTCAAAACTATAGAGCTACAATACCAAGGCTATCATTGTACTGGGTAAAGAAAGACAAGTGAATCTCACAGAGTTTGGGTTCCTGAGAGAAAGATGGGGACTCTGGCTTCCCACTTTCCTCCAGATCTTATACGTAATGCTAGGAAGAGTTATGTGAATGATTAAGGAGTGTCCGAAGTACTCGCTGACTCAGTGAGTGAATGAATGAGTGGATGTTGGAGGAATCTCTCTAATTAATGATGTAACCAACAGAGGCAAATTTTGCAGACACTTCCTTCATGTTTGTTTGCTTCCCTCCTCTTCATATTTCGTTGGTTTTCCTTGAGTCTTAATGATTTAGTGTCCTGTGGGTCAGAAGAAAAAAGGTGTCAGGATCATCAGAAAAGTGTCATTAATAGCAAGGACGGAGTAAGCACATCAGCAAGCTGCAAGTTGCTCTCCTGTGATGTCTGGAAGGGATAAGGGCCAATCTCTGTCTGGAGATTTTTGAATCTTAGTTTAAATCCTGACATGGCTCTGGCACCTGGAGATGTAAATAATTTACCTTTATGATCTGACATTTGTAGGGTTTATTCTCTGGGTGCAATGGGAAGGAAGACACAGAAGAGCTGAACCAGTTTGTGGTTCTTTTACTGAATTCTTAAGCTAGATTATTTTAACTTCTGATTGTTATTGTTGAACTTGGGGCCTTAAGTGTTCTAAGAATATACTCTCCAACTGAACTGTATTCGAAGCCCTTGTTTTCCAACATCCCATTATTGTACACGACTTACTTTTCTGACTTCTGTTACATCATCTCCATCATCTTCACCTCCACTGCCATGGCTACCATCACTGCCATCACCATCATCACCACCACCATCACCACCACCATCACCACTGCCATCTCCACTGCTATCGTCACCACCTCCATCACCGCCATCACCACCACCATCACCACCATCACCACCATCACCACCATCACCATCACCACCACCATCACCACCATCATCACCACCATCACCACCTCCATCACCACCACCATCACCACCATCACCACCATCACCACCATCATCACCACCATCACCACCATCATCACCATCACTGCCATCTCCACTGCTATCGTCACCACCTCCATCACCGCCATCACCACCACCATCACCACCATCACCATCACCACCATCACCATCACCACCACCATCACCACCTCCATCACCATCACCACCATCACCACCATCACCATCACCACCATCACCATCACCACCTCCATCACCATCACCACCATCACCACCATCACCACCACCACCATCACCATCACCACCACCATCACCATCACCACCATCACCACCATCACCATCATCACCATCATCACCACCATCACCACCATCACCATCATCACCATCATCATCACCATCACCACCATCACCACCATCACCACCATCACCACCACCATCACCGCCATCACCGCCATCACCGCCATCACCACCACCACCACCATCACCACCATCACCACCACCATCACCACATCTGTCACCATCACTTGCACTAGCTCAGGCAACATCTCCGTAGTGATCCTTTGTTAGGTGTTTTTTTGTTGTTGTTCTGTCTTTTCTGACCCATTCCATCCCACGTGGAGGTTCCCCTGAGTACACTGTCTACCTTCTTCATAGTATAATAGGTGATCTGGGGTCGGGAGATAGTATCTGTGAGAGTTGAGCATAATATTCTGTTCCCACCTAAGACCTCATATTATTTTTGTTAATAAAAGCAAATGATGTTTAAGGGTTGTTTTATATCTACTCTTCAAATATCTATAGCCTTAGTTAATATTCTTTACGGTTGACAGCGGGTACTGTACTATAAAGATTCTGCCATATATCAGAAACTAGCACACAATTGTGAAATCCTTTCCTTCAACCCTCTAGATGACATCCCGCACCTCCCTGTTTCTCACAGTGCTCTACAGGCCCAAGCTCAGAGGGACCTCTTTGTTTCTGCCCTGAGGGGTCCAGGGCATGAGAAAACCGGACTGAGCAGGTTTTCCAGAGCTGGAAAGGGACTGGGGACTTCTGGGCTCTTCCTGAGCCTCCAGCTGGGCACAAATCACTCTGCTTTCTAATTGTGGCCATCACAGCCTTTGCAAGGGATGCTGACCATCCACGGAGGAAGTCTGGCTGGACCTGGTCCTCTAGAGACTGGAGAGCAGTTGCTATGGGAACAACAGTTACAAAGTATCCTAGAGATGTTCCCATTTATGAGGTGTGTGCCACGAACCCCGGTTTGTGCAGTGTGACCTGGGGAGACAGTCAGACTAGGACCTGGCACATGAGATTCCCCATGCACTGACTTCCTGTCCAAATGTTTGTGTGTGTTTATATGAGGTTGCATTTTTCTTTTCTCCTTTTGATTTTCCTTCTGCCTCTCTCTGTTTCTGTTCTTCTGTGAAATGGCTGGTTCTCATATTTGAAGGGATGTGAGCTATAGAACGTTAACTCCCAGATACAAGTAAATAGAGACAAAGTCCCCACTTAAGCTCTCTGAGCTGTCCCGCAAGTGGAATTAGAGTGAGTTCTTGCAGGCATTGCAAGATCAGCATGTCCTGGACACATTTGGGAGGTGACTGTTCCTGCTTTGCACAGGGTTGTGGGTAACATAAGCCTGTTTGCTGGCTCTCCCTCTTTTAAAAGAAGGTAGAAGGAGATACGGTCTGTAGAAGGTGAAAGCCCTGGCTCTCGTCTCTGCTGAGCCTACTGGATTCCAGTTGTTGGCAGCTGCAACCAGAGGGTGCACTTTATTGCCTTGGCAGAGGGGCTCTGGCTCCAGGCATTGGTGTAAAAAGATCTTCAGTCAGTTGGGTTGTTTTCACTGACAAGAGTGTGTCCCCAGGCTGCTGTGTCCCAGCTGGCAGATGAGAGATTTGTTCCTATGTCCTCAGCTGGGGAGATACCACCTCTTTGGAATGGTACATTTGGGAATAAGGCTGCTCTATGAACTAAGAGGGAAACAGTAATGAGGACAAACCTGGGGCCACCCCCACGGTTCTGACATCCCTCTGCCCTCTGAATGCTTTGAGAGGTTGGCCTGAATGCTCTGGTCACCTCGGCTGGTGCATTAGTCACTGTTCTCTTGGTGTGATAAAGACACTGTGCCTGCAAGCAATTCACAAAAGAAACAGTTGATTCCGGCTTATGGTTTAGAGTCCATAATGGAGGAGGAGCAGGGGAACAAAGGGTAGGCATGCAGCCAATGCAGAAAACCGAGAGCTCACTTTCTCAACTGCAGGCAAGACGCAGAGAGCAAGCTGGAAGTAGGCAAGGTTTTTACTCTCAAATTCCTTCCCTAGTAACACACTTCCTCCAGCAAGGCCACACCCCCAAAGCTTCCCCCCAAAAGTGCCACCAATTAGGGATCAAGAGTGCTAATACTGAAATGGATAGGGTTTAACCGACAACCTCCAAGGATTTCTTAGCATCAGGACTGCTTAGGACTTGGTGGCACACACTCGATTTGCCAGAACCCTATCTCATGAGAGAGGCTGGGACCCCTTTAAAAAGGCTGTGTCTTGGGTAACACCTGGGCAGTCACATAAAGGTTAGTGCAGAAGACACCCCCCCCCCCCAAAAGAAGTCCCTGTGTAAGGAATGTAAGGATGACCGCAACAGAAATAAAGTCTGTCCTTCTTTCCCATAGTTCCCAATTCTCTTCTGATTGACAGGACCAGATGAGCATTGGGCAGTGAGCATCGCTGAGATGGAAGGAGGATGTTGGGTGAGGTGGTAGAGCTGAGACTACAGGTTAGGGTGGAAGGAGGATGTTGGGTGAAGTGGTAGAGCTGAGACTACAGGTTAGGGTGAAAGCCCCAGCTGCTTCAGCCTCACCGGGCTAGGCTTGGCCACTGGTCCCAATGTGCCAATTGGAGAAATGAGAACCCACAGTGAACAGAAAGGAGAGATAGGAACAGAGGAGGGTTCCAATGGCCCCAGGTTCTGACACAAGCTTTAGGCATAAACAGAGGAAGAGCAGGGGCAGAAGGAAAGTGATGGGAATAATTTAACTCTGCTGGTCAAGTTGTCTGGTTGTCCTGGCGCTGTCTGGTTGATCATTGTCTCACTCCGGGTTTATATGGTGGTCCCTAGAGTCCATCCAGCTGCTATCCCTTGGCCACACCATCCGGTTCATCACAGATTTCCTTAGAGATTTCTAGGGTGTGGGCTCACCCTTACCTGGGTGTGGTCTGTCCTGTAAGGTTTGTGTTTCAGGAGTGCAAAGTGACTTCAGGTTTAGGACAGTCACCCTCATCTGGTTTTTGCAGGCTAGACATGCTCATTTAGTGACAATCATGCCTAAGTGCTGAGGAAACGGATGCCCAGGAGTGAAAGGGACACCTGCCCAATGGTGGCAGAGAACTTTGGTCTTGCTTTGAGTTCCCTTGCAGGTCAAGCGCCATTTAGCTAAGACGGCCTCCCAAGGATCTGTTAGAGAGAGCTGCTTCTGGACACTGCTTGCTCCCTGTTCTACACCCGGCTTGTCTTCCACGAGCACCTTCTTCAGCTTGGTGGAGACCCACATGCTGAAGCAGGGAGCTGGGCCAGGATTCCAGCAGTTTAAAGCAACCAAGCCGTTTTCTGTAAAGATGAGGGGGTGCTTCCTGCAGGTGCACTTCTGGGGCCCCCTGACCTTCTCTAGGGACCATTAATTCCCTTCCTTCCAAGAGAACAATACACCACCTTTCAGAAATGATTTCAACAGGGACGCAGAGACCAGTGTCCGGTTGTCTCTCTGGATGGTTTGGTCTTTTTCTGCCATGACTCATACACTGACATTCTTCTGAGACTTACCAGAAGGCCCACCACCATCCCAGTGACATGACTGTCAGAGACAATGGTATGAAGTCATTTTTGACTGGGAGACACCTAGCCCAGGAGACTGTTTGGCAGCGGAGTTCTTGAATCTGCACATTTTCATAGTTCACTTTTGGGGTGTTTCGATTTGGCCGTGGAATGTCTCCCCATAGGCCTTAAGTGTCTGAGCACTTGGTCCTCGGGTATGCTGTTGTTTTGAAAGGGTATGGAACGTTTGGGAGTTGGGGCCTGGCTAGAGGAAGTGGGTCACTGCAGATGCTGCTGCAGCTGGGAGCCACTCCCGCCACATGTCTCCTCAATGGACTGACTAGGTTTTGTCAAGTTGGCACAGGTCTAGACCTATCTGGGAAGAGGGAATCTTAACTGAGGAACGGCCTCCATCACATTGGACTACAGATATCCAGGGAGGCATATTCTTGATTAATGATTAATGTAGGAGGGCCTAGCCCACTGTAGGCTGTGCCACCCCTGAGGGCCTGGGCTCTATAAGAAAGCAGATTGAGCAAGCCATGGGAAACAAGTCAGTAAGCAGCACCCCTCCGTGGTTCCTGCCTCTGCTTCCTTTTGGGTTCCTGCCCTGATTCCCTCAGTGATAAACTTTGATTGAGATGTTTAAAACAAATAAGCCCTTTTATCCACAGGTTGCTTTTGGTCATGGTGTTGATTGCAGCAACAGAAAGCAAACTGTAGCACACCATCATGATGGACCATACCCTCAGACTGGGAGTCGAGGTAAGCTCGTCTTCCCCTGAGTTGCCTCTTCTGAGTCACAGAAAGTAGAGAAATAGTTGGCTTTTCTGACCCAACCTCTGCTGCCCACGCATGTCCCATCTTGTGTGAAACTGATGTCATCTAAAAGTAGCATGGGTGAATGATCCCCTTGGACATTGGAAAGTCATCCATTCTCTATTGCCTATTTATTGTTGGGGTTCTGAGGAGGGAAATTATGAAACTGGAGGCTCCCAAGAGTCTCACAACATAGAAGTTACCCTATGTAACATCCCAGTATCTACACAAAGTACAGAAGGATATATACAACCAAAACTGGGACCACCCCATTGACTCCCAACCTAACCAGAAGACCACCGAAGTCTCAATGATAAAAGAAATTCCTGGGCATTTAGGGATACTTGTCATGGGTGTGTACCAGGGAGGTGGGTACAGTTCTAGTGGGTACAGGTCTTCTTGGTACTTGGATTGCATCCCAGAGTCAAATTCCCTTATGAATATATTATAGCAAGTCAGGCCATGCCGAGGATCCTGAAGGCAGATTTACAAATCTGTGAAAAGTGGCCATGTTAGCCGGAGGAGTGTGTGGAGGTGGTGAAGTCCCAGGAGGAAGTGTCAGAAGGTTTTTAGGTTATTGTCTTAGACACTTGCTCCACAAAGCGCCTCTGCCTTCCTCTCCCACAGTTCTGTGTTTCACATGGAAACCTGAGCTTGGGAAGTTTTAACAGATGAAATACCTTTGGGCAGAATTTACTTCGCTGATACAATTTGGCTGTGTTCTGCTCACGGTGAGCAGCTGGACATTGATCTGATTAGTTGGGAGTTAGGAAAGTTTAGAGTCCCCCTCTTCTATCTCCTGAGCCGGGAGAATCATCTGTGATTTCCACAAACTAAATTAACCTTGCTCTGATGAGAGAGGTTGTCGTCTCGAGTTTTGCCTTTGGACAAGTTCAGTCTTATCCCGAAGAGTCATTTAATCCACCCATTCATTTGGCAATGTGTAATGAGCATTTCAGGCGTGAGGGGAATAAGAAGACAGAAAGACACGAAGCCATTATCTAAGTCTACTGTGGTTCAGCTGAAAATATTTCATGTGGTCAAGGTTGCAAAACAGAAAACAAAAATATCTGGACAGCTTAATGGGAAGCCATTCAGAGGCGATATTTGGCTGTACGTGGGGAAAAATAGCTGTTAGGTAGAATTTTCTCCTCTCCTGGCGGTGGCACCAGTGTCTGAGGTGAAGTGGAGCACATTGAAAATGTGTCCCGGTTTCTCGAGGGAGTGGTGACCATGGAGGTGGTGGTGGTGGTTATGGTGGTGGTGATGGTGATGGAGGTGGTGGTGGTGATGGTGGTGGTGGCGAAGGTGGTGGTGGTGGTGGTGGTGGTGACCATGGAGGTGGTGGTGGTGATGGTGGTGATGGTGGTGATGGTGGAGGAGGTGGTGGTGATGGTGGTGGTGGTGGAGGAGGTGGTAGAGGTGGTGGTGACCGTGGAGGAGGTTGTGGTGGTGATGATGGTGGTGTGGTGTTAAGGATATTTTGCTTTTGATCCTGGCACAACACATCCACAGATTCTGTTTCACCCACCGTTTCTCCTGGAAAGCCTCTTTATGACTTGATATGTCTTTTTCCCTGAGAGGGAGGTAAATGGAGGAGAGAGGGAACTTTCAGTAGTAGATGAGATGGGGGTTGTCAGATCTGGGGTGGACCGTATCATCAGCTGGGCCGTCTGCAGCTGGAACAGCTGGATGAGGGATACACACCATAGTGAGTGGGTGGAGCTGGATGAGGGGTACACACAATGGTGGATGGAGCTGGATGAGGGATACACACCATAGTGAGTGGGTGGAGCTGGATGAGGGGTACACACAATGGTGGGTGAAGCTGGATGAGGGGTACACACAATGGTGGGTGGAGCTGGATGAGGGGTACACACCACGGTGGGTGCGTGGAGCTGGATGAGGGGTACACACCACGGTGGGTGCGTGGAGCTGGATGAGGGGTACACACCATGGTGGGTGGGTGGAGTTGGATGAGGGGTACACACCATGGTGGGTAGGTGGAGCTGGATGAGGGGTACACACCACAGTGAGTGGGTGGAGCTGGATGAGGGGTACACACCATGGTGGGTGGGCAGAGCTGGATGAGGGGTACACACCACCGGGGGTGGGTGGAGCTGGATGAGGGGTACACACCACGGTGGGTGGGTGGAGCTGAATAGATTGTGATCACCTTGGAGGCCCTGATCCGGACTGGATGAGAAGAGATGGGGAACATAAAGGCTGGGTGGGATCTCTGGTAACTGGTTTTCACACATTCTGATTTTTTTTTCACCTGGGCTACTTCTCTCTGGTTCCTTTGAGCCAACTGCCTCTTCCAGGAAACCTTTGACCCCAAGGGCACCTGCTAAGCGCCCTGGTGTTTGTGTCTCCCCCATTGCCGTCCTTCCAGTGAGGCCCTCGGAGCCTGCGAGCTCTCCGCGGGAAGGGGCCCATCCACCGCCCTTGCTCTCACTGTTCCACTGCAACGCTATACTTAGGCTTGGTGCTCATGAATATATGAAAGAATGTCAAAGAAATGTCAGCCCCTGATAGATGCTGCGGGAAGAGGCGAGGTAACAGTTCTTTTTCCAAGCAAAGAAATTCCTACCACAAGGCTCCAGTCGTGTAAAATTTTCACGTATTTGAGAGCTAGGCCAGCCAGCTCCTGTGAGATATTCCTAGTTATTCTCTGACCTGGTGGGGGTCGGGGTGGGGGATCCGCAACTGCACCAGAAACCTGTACCAGGCCTTTTCCACTGCTCCTGGTTGGATTACTTCTCGATTTGCCACCTGGAGCCTTCTGGTTGTTAACAGAGATCCTTAGACATTCGTCAAACTCTCCGCGTCCTCGGGCCCTGTTTCAGCACACGACTTCCCATAACCGGGTCCCGCGGACTTCTCCATAGTGTATTAAATTAAAAAGCATGCGCAGTGTGGCCCACACTCCCCTCTCCTGCGACCTCAACCCCATGATTGGGAAACTGTGACTCAGCCTCTGGGGAAAATACAGGCTGGTGTCACCAGCAGCAAGGAAGGCACCTCCAGGGCTGGCCCTGGGGATATTAATAAATCCGTCAGATCCCATCATCGGCACCACCCGCTCTCCTTTCTTTAGGGAATGAGAATGTTCCAGGGCTTTAAAGTGGAGATAAAACGACCCATGATTCATGTCCCTGTCTTTCTGAAGAGTTTCCTTGAATAAGCTGCAATAACCTCTGCAGTTACTTGAAGGTTAGAACTATTCTTTACCCCAAGGAGGAAACAGGCTCACTCTTCTGCTCCGTGCTTCCTTCTGCACCCGAAAAGAGGTGAAGTTTTGCTTCATGTCCCCTCCTTAGCAAAGGCGTCTCTTCCTTACTCTCGCTGTTCTGGCGGTTTGAGAGGGTTGGAGGGGGAAGAGAGGGTGAGGGGAAGGGGTGAGGGAGGGGGGAAGGGAGGTATATCTGATCACCTTATCCTTTAAGGAGACTCCAAGACCCACCCCACCTCCTTTTGCTCGTATTTATCTGATACTAGACTAGTGAGCCCCAGATTTGAGCAGTTCAGAGCTCAGGCTAGCAGCATGCTGCCCTCACTATGCAAAGCTCATTCGTGAGAAAACCTGCCTTGGACTGAGAGTTTTGCTTTGTTTTTCACAAAAACTTTGCTTCTGCGTCCTCCTGTAGCTCCAAAATGAAAAGCTCTAATGGGCATCTGTTTTCTTCTGGATTGGGGTAAGAACATCCAAAACTTTAAGGGACCCTGAAGATGATTCTCTCTCTCTCTCTCTCTCTCTCTCTCTCTCTCTCTCTCTCTCTCTCTCACACACACACACACACACACACTCAGTTCAAGTTTCAGAAGTTGTGTTTGTACAAAGAAAAAGCCTTCAGAACCATATCGAAAAAATTCTGTCTAGGGATGGTTTGGTGAGCAATGATAGCCTTAGTCCACAACTGAAATCGCATCTCACATGGTGCCTTAGTTCTGTTTCCCGTCACTCTGATGAGATGTTCTGACGAAGGCAATTGAGGGAAGACAGGGTTATTTTAGCTCAAAATTCCAGGTTATGTTTCATCATTGGCGGGAAGTCAAGGTGGCGAGAACTTGAAGCAGCTGTTCATATCACATCCGCAGCCACTCGAGCAGAGAGAAATCAGTTAACGCATGCATTCTCATGTTCAGCCCACTCTCTTGGACCCCTGTGTAGGGAATAGTACCACCCACGGTGGGAGAATCTGCCCATCTCAGTTCATATAATCAAGACATCCTCCATCAGCATGGCCACAGGTCAGCCTGATCTAGACAATCTCTCACTAATACTCTCTCCCCAGGTGACTCTAGATTGTGGCAAGCTGACAGTTTAAACTAGCCATCATAACAGCAATGCATTTCATATTCACATGTATATGCATACATATTATTATGTTTTTATGTAAATGGTAGCATTGTGTTGAGAGGGCTGTCTTCTGGAAATAACATGACCATTGTCCTCTTGAACTGTCAGCAACTGTTATTACTCGAAGGAGACTGCTTAAGATTGGGCCCATTAACTTCCCAATATGTATTTGAAGGGGCTCTTGAGGCTCTGTCCTCCCTTAAGAATTTACCAACAGGTAGTTAGACAACACTAGAGACAAGGGTTTATGAGGTCCCGCCTTTCCCCAGTAGATATAAGTGATTAATAGTGGCTACAGAGAGGGGATCATGAAGCCACACCCTTTGCTAAGACAAGGTTGTCCACTCTCTCAATACCTCTTCGATATAGTACTTGAAGTTATAGCTAGAGCAATAAGACAGCTAAAGGAGATCAAGGGGAGACAATTTGGAAAAGAAGTCAAAGTATCATTCCCAGATGATACATAATTGGTCCCAAAAACTCTACCAGAGAACTCCTATAGATGATAAACACCTGTAGTCGAGTGGCTGGATACAAGATTAACTAAACAAATAAACAAATGAACCAACCAACAAACAAAACAGTAGTCCTCCTATATACAAATGATAAACAAGTCAAGAAAGAAATCAGAGAATCAACACACTTTACAGCAGCCTCAAATGCTATAAAATGCCTTGGTGTAACTCGAACCAAGCAATTGAAAGACCTGGATGACAAAAACTTCAAATCTTTGAAGAAAGAAATTAAAGAAGATATCAGAGGATGGAAAGATTGCCCATGCTCATGGATTGGTAGGATTAACATGGTAAAAATGGCCATTTTACCAAAAGCAATCTACAGATTCAATGCAGTTCCCATTAAAATCCCAACATGATTCTTTATAGACCTTGAAAGAGCAATACTCAACTTCATATGGAAAAACAAAAAACCTAGGATAGCTAAAACAATCCTGTACAACTAAAGACCTTCCAGAGGTGTCACCATCCCTGATTTCAACCTCTACTTAGGAACTTGAATTTTAAAAAAATTCATGCTATTGGCATAAAAACAGACAGGTATATCAATGGAATCAAATCAAAGACCCAGACATAAATCCACACACCTACAAACACCTGGTTTTTCAACAAAGAAGCCAAAATTATACAGTGGAGAAAAGAAAACATCTTCAATAAATGGTGCTGGTCTAACTGGGTGTCGTCATGTAGAAGAATGTAAACAGATCCATATCTATCAATCTGCATGAAGTTCAAGTCCAAGTGGATCAAAGATTACACTTAAACTTAGAGATGAGAAAGTAGAAAGTGATCTTGAATGCATTGGCACAGAAAACAGCTTCCTCAACAGAACACAAATAAGATCAACAATTACTAAATGGGACCTCATAAAATTGAAAATTTTCTGTAAGGCAAAGGACACTGCCTTACAAAGTAGGCACCAAAGGGGCAGTCTAGAGAATGGGAGAAGATATTCAACTCCACTTATGACAGTGGGCTGATTTCCAAAATATAGAAAGAACTCAAGAAACTAGATATCAACAAAGAAATACTCTAATTAAAAAATAAGACACATATCTAAACAGAGAATTCTCAAAAGGAGAATCTCAAATAGACAAGAAACACTTAAGGAAATGTTCAACATCCTTACCCATCAGGGAAATGCAAATCAAAATGATTCTGAGATTCCATCTTACATCTGTCAGAATGGCTAAGACCAAAAACACAAGTGAAAACTCATGCTGGAGAGGATGTAGAGCAAGAGGAACACTCCTCCATTGCTGGTGGGAGTGCAAGCTTGTACAGCTACTATGAAAGTCAGTGTGGCAGTTTCTCAGAAAATGAGGAATCATTCTACCACAAGACCCAGTTATACCACTCTTGGGCATATACCCAAAGGATTCTCGATCATACCACCAGGATACTTGCTCGACTATGTTCATAGCAGCTTTATTTGTAATAGCCAGAACCTACAAACAACCTAAATGTCCCTCAGCTGAGGAATGGATAAAGAAAATGTGACACATTTACACAATAGAGTATGACTCATTTGTTGAAAACAAGGACATCAGGAAATTTGAAGGCAAATGGATGGGACTAGAAAAAAAATCATCTTAGTGAGATAACCCAGACAGAAAAAAAAGACAAACATGGTTTGTATTTACTCATAAGTGGATATTTGCTGTAAAATAAAGGATAACTATGCTACAATCCACAGACCCAGAGAGTCTAGTTCATGGGGGGATGCCCAGATATCTCTGGCAAGGGGAAATAGAAGAGATTTCATGAGTGAACTGAGATCGGGTGGGGATGGGAACGTGAGCATCCAAGTCGGGGGGCGGGTGCAGGGAGTACTGAAAAGACTACTGGAAAGCGGGGAATTTCAGACCACGTAACAACCTGGTTTAAGGGAATTTCCCAGTAATATACAAGGATGACCACAGCTAAGATGCTTGACAATAGTGGATATGTAGCCTCAACTGGCTGTCTCCTGTGACCAGATTGAAAGCTTCATCCAGCCACTGATGGAAACAGATGCAGACCCACAGCCAAACATTAGGTGGAGTTCAGGGAATCCTGCAGAAGAGGGGGAAGAAAGGATTATAGGAGCCAGAGGGGTCAAGGACATCACAAGAAAACTCACAGAATCAACTAACCTGGGCTCATAGGGACTCACAGAGACTGCACTAACAACCTAGGAACCTGCCTGGGACTGATCTAAGCACTCTGGTTATATATTACGGTTGTGTAGCTCGGTTCTCTTGTGGGACTCCTAAACAGTGGAAGCAGGGGCTATCTCTGACTCTCTTACTGGCTTTTGACACCCTGCTCCTCATACTGGGTCACCTTGCCCAGCCTTAATACATGGAGAGGTGCTTAGTCTTACTACAACTTGATATGCCTTATTTTGTTGATATCCATGGGAGATCTGCTGTTTCCTGAACAGAAGCAGAGGAGGAGTGGATTGGTGGGTGGGAACAGTAGGAGGGTCAAGGGGAGGGGCTGAAAGAAGAGGGAGGGGAAACAGTAAAGAGGATTTAAAATTAATTAATTAATTAATTTTAATGCTTTTAAAAAGAATATGTAAATAGATCTAGAGACAGAAAATTTTCCTTCGCTTCTCCTGTTCCACTTCTAATTCCTTCTAGCTTCTTCTTCTCTAGCCTAAAAGCTCTTCTCCTTACAAGAGTTACCTCTCATTGGTCAAAAGCACTTTCCTAGGGTAAGCAATAGGGAGCCGAGCCATTGCCAAGGCAACACAAGATAAATAAGGTTACAGGAATTAGAACATGACCAGAGATCGGGGGTAAGATAAGCTTTGAGACATAGTTTTATTATCAGCAGACTGGCAAGCAAAGAATTGGCATGCTTTTTTATTTTTAGGATGCTTTGTGTAGCAACCTAGGCTGGACATCTGCAATTCTGACCTTGTGCATAGCTGTAAAGTTCCAAACTTGTGATCTATTTACAAAAAGTCTTTAGTCTAGTTTGAACTTGCTCTGAGGTAAAAAGGAGCTAATTGTGTGCAGTTAAAAGTAGGCTTTAAAGCATCTACAGTTGCCATGGGACAAATAGATCTAGTTATGAAGCATGTCCTAGATTGCTTTCTATATATTAAAATTATATAGTTAAATGAAAAGTCATCTTCCTAACAATCCACTGGTATACATGCCTATAAGACTGAGATACAATTATGAGATTACAGATACACATTACTTGAAAATGCATGGTAGTAGAGAGATATCATAGCTATTATCACACAAGTGAAATTGCAGATGAAAGCAACAGTTTTTAGAGTCAGTGGCCCTGAAAGCCCTGCCTGGCAGGATTCTTTCATCTGACAATAATTTCTAGTTTCTCTGGTGGGTTGACGTCTGAGTTATCAATTGATATAAGCTATAATTGTGTCATGGCCCATAATGGCCCATGATAAACTGATAAACACTCCTGACACCTAATGATTTTTTTTTCTGGTCAAGTGATTGACAGTCAGCTAGATTCACTCTTAAAACAAGAGACAATAGTGTATAATGATCTAATCTTTGGAGTAAGCCAGACTGTTACGCCTCCACTGAAGGCCAGAGGTGGGGCTCATTCTTTTGATAAGAGGGAGTAACTTTCTCTTAATGAGTTTGTAGTATGAGGTTTTCCCTTTGGTCTGAACAAGAAGCCATCCTGGACTATGTCCTACATCTATGACAACTAGTGTAGAACAATATAGTGGTAGGTCTGGTCTTCCTTAGGAAGGATCAGGAGACCCCTTGACTGGGATTCCAGTTGTTATTCCCTCTTCTGGATTCAAGTGACCTTGGGAGATGTTAGACTACATAAAAAGTGGAAGGTTGATTGAAAGCAGGATTCTATGATGCGATTTCCATGAGGTCACCGTCTGTGATGGGGTGGAACATTGCAGTGATGTAGGTGTTTGGGGGTCACTCGTGTTCTTGTATGTGACTCCTTATTTATGTTCTGTGAGAAATCCTAATACATTCAATAGTCCCGCCACATCGGCCTTCAGTGTAATTATATTTTGGGTCATCGTTGGTGCCCATATGGAATGGTTGGATGTTTTCTTTTCAGAAAAAGTTAATGTAACAGGGCCTCAACAAAGCCCTGATAGCTCTGCCTTCTTTCATGGTCCAAGCTGATTCTTCTTCCCTAGTACTGGTAAGGGAAACAGGAGGTAGGATCAACTATGAGAGAAGAGTCTGTCTTCAATGGCCTCTCAGGTTACTGACCCTTATGGAGCTATGTAACCGTCTATCCTCATGAGCCGAGACTCTAATATCATTTAGAATACGGAACAAAGTTGATGATATAAACCTATTTCTACCATGAGCATCCAGAGATTCAATTCCAAAGCTGTTTTACTAGAAGGGATTAATATCTGGGCTGAAGTTTAGTTCCACCCTCATGCAAAACTTCCAAGCCAGGATGTTCATTCAGAGAAAAGAGATAAGAAACCAGAATTCCATTCTGGTGAGCTTTCCTGGCCTCTGGTCAACAAAATCAGAGCCTTCTGGCCAAGGACAAGAATGAAATTGCTAGCTTTTGGGTCCTTTACCTTAAAGTGTTTGGCCAGTTTCTATCTCCTGTTTACATCAACTCATATGCTCGACTGCTTATGTCAGAGTATTTCCTAAACAACACAGTGCAGTCTTGGTTTATCTTTGGTTCCTTGCGGTAATAAAACATCTGACCAAAAGCAATTTGGGGAATAAAAGGGCTTATAATCCTCAGCAGAAACCAGTGTGTGTGTGTGTGTGTGTGTGTGTCTGTCTTTCTGTCTGTCTTGTGACCTTCACAGGCCTGCAGAGAGACAATTTCTGAGAGGCAAGAAAGTAGCCCAGTTCAACACGACTTAGTAGCCACTATTGGCTCAAACTTCCAGAGTCTGACCCCAAGTGGTTTAATTTAGACATATTTAAGCACAATATAATTTGGTAAAATCTTTTCTGGTGATAATTAATTTCATCCCATGTGCACAACATAAATCTTTCTGAGGAACAAAGTAAACTAAGTAAACATAAAATTTGACTACTATGAAACTCTTTAAAGTATGTGTGGCACCTACCATAAGTTCTATATGTTGATTGAGAAAAACAAGCTTACAGTAAGGGTCTCGGGGCGGGGTCTGGTGTGGTTTCCAGACACGCAACGCAAAGGTCACCAGGCTAGAAAGGACGGCCACTCTCAGACTTCAGGCAGATAGCAGGTCTTGCATTTCTACCCTTGAAGGAACAACTCTGAGTGCTCAACATTGCAGGTTCTCCTAGTGCACAAAGATCTCCAACCCTTCCCCTTGGACCCTACAAACCATAAAGAAACACTGTTTCCTGGCTTGCTCTCTGGTTTACTTTTCTTAAACTGTTGAGGCCTGCCTTGTCTGGAGATGGTTAGGGCTCCCTCACACCAACCAGTCAAGACAATCTCACAGACTTGTCCACAAGTAATTCTTCTCTTAAGATTCCCTCTTTCTGCATGACTCTGGGTTCTGTCAAGCTGATAAGAAAAACTAACAGAATAGTATACTATTTAAGTTTTTGATCTTTCTAAATCTGATAGGTTTGATAAATTGCGTTTCATTATCATTTTAAGTTCATTTACTTAATTTTAAGTGCTATGACTCCCTTCCCTGTTGGATGCCATTTGAACTTCTTTCTCTGTGCACCATATTTTCATGATCTTTGTTTTGCTATGAATAATTGGTCCTTTTTTCTTATTGACTAATAAGAACTCTTTATTGCTGAGAGAATGAGGCAATGATTCATGCTATATAAGTTCATTTTCTTCTAACAATCAGTTATTGCTCTTATACTATCCCCCCTCTGTCTTATTACTTCATTGTATATTTGCATTATTTTTTGTATATAAAGGCCAAAAGAATAAAAGCCAGTATTGAATGTACCATAGATATGTATTTTACAAGCTATATTTAGAGGAGAATTTGAAGCTGAAAATGCCGTTTACCTGGCAATTATTTGAGCATCAAAAGATGGTTGGTTCTTCCTCAGACTGGTTGTTTACTCTGGCTCTCTTTCTATCCCCACTCATTTGCCATCAGTTAATGCCTAGACTCAACAGACTTCTTAAGCTGATGTTCATACTATTCTCTTAACCTTTTCTTTCAATTTTCTCCAGAATGATCATTCCTCATCTGTAATCTCCAGGCTCTGAGTTCTTTGTTTGTGCCCTAAGCAGTCCTCTAGTCTCAGAGTCTGTCCTCTCCTCTGATTTTCAGAGATGAGATGCCAGGGAGAACCAGCTCCTCTCCCCACATTGGATCCTGCTATGAACCTACCTTTCCAAATCATGAAAAAAGTCCATTTGACTTCAGCTATCATGGTAATGATTTGTGGGGAGCAGCAGAAATTACTCTGTAATTATGCATGATTGATGTGTGATTTCCTAATGAGCTTAAGTGAAGAAATCATCGTTTTGTGATAAATGCTTTATATCTTAAGATGCCAGCAACACATATCTAATAAATTCAATCAAACCGCTCCCGTTTCTATAACATTTGCGAGTGTTGGTTAATATGCTGGTTTTCCCTACTGCCTGACCGCTTTGGGTAGTGGAAGATCCTTGTCATAAACAAAGCCACAAAAACTCATTACATTGGAATTCTTCTTAATATGATCAGAAATGAATTCGCTTATACATTTGCATAGTGTTGCATGCTAAGTCCCCTCCTCTTGGAGTAGTTTGCTAAAAGAGGGACGTTTGTCCTTGGGATGAGTCTCATTTTGAGACTGCCATTTGGGCTCCTAACCATTCCAGACAAGTTGAGAAAAATGGTGCATGGATCAGAATGTGACTCTTCTTCGCTGAAGTTATGAGGAAGCATGTGAAACATCGTGAAGTTCAGTGCTATGCCTGGGTCACAGGGCAGCAGTGACAGAGGCACAGCAGTGACAGAGGCACAGCAGAGACCTTAGAACAGATTGATGGATGCCTCAGTTCAGGATTCAGAGTCTGAGCCACCGTTAGTAGCCATGTGACCTCAGGCATTCTCTCTAGGCCATGGTGTCTCTGTCAAGTAGAGATCATACCTACTTTGTTGGAAGGAGTAAATTCAATGGACATATAAACACCCCCGCACACCACTAACACATAACAAAATTTCCAGCCAGCTGCCACTGGTTTAAAAATTGTTGTCTTCAAACACTGGTGAATACCAGCAGAGATGAAGTCACAGGGAAGCATTTCTCAGTGTCAAGATGGTGACTTGTACCTTTTAAGGAGCAAAGAGAGGCTGTACGCTGAAAGTGATATAAGGTTCTTTCGTGTGTGTGTGTGTGTGTGTGTGTGTGTGTGTGTGTGTGAGGGGTGGGGAGCTTCTCCTGAGTAGGTTTTCAAGCTCTCAATCAATCCTATTTAAATTGAGTTGTGCTAGAATTAGGTGTTCAATAAACAGAAGCCTAAACTGGTTTTGAGACTCATATTCAAATTAGCAACAGTAAATCAAGAGCTGGCAGAAGATACTAGAATCTGTGTAGCACTGGCTGCCCTGTGGTTCCGTCTAAAGGGACCAGAGGGGCTGTGAACCTATGATAGGCAGCCATTTTCTTTATACTACCCTTGGCCACATCTGGTGTGACAAACATAGGCCCTTTCAAGGGCCAACTGATAGGCTGCCCAGTGTCAAGGAGAAACTAGACTGAACCAGTCACATTTCTTTATTTGAAAATTAAAACAAAAGTATAGTAAAATAATTGTAGTCAAGAGATGGAGAAGGACCAAATGAGATGAAAGCAAATTAGATCTAGACAGACATTACAAGAAATAGCTGGGGTGGGGGTAGTGGGGAGAGAGCCTTTGCCAGAGCAAGAGAGCAGTATGACCTGGTCAGTTCTGGGTGCTACTCTGGCCACTGATGTTCTGTGGTCTCCACACAGTTTCTCAGGACCTCTCTCCAGCTTGACAGGTGGGTGGCTCATCCCATGCTCCCAAGGGCAAAGTGAGCTGCTGTCAGGTGTTAGAGGGATGAGCGTTGGGATGCAGAGGCAGGGATGTGGAAATCGCCACTAATCATTCTGCAAGAAACCTTGTCATCTTTTTATTTTATAGATAATAGGACAGACCTTGTAAATTGCAGTGGTAGGCTTGGTTTTCTGAACACAAATGAATAAAAAAGATGCAAATTCTCAAGGTATTTGATTCTAATAGAATTCAAAGAACTTAAACTTCCTTTCAAACAGAGAGCCCCATTGTCTGTTTAGACAATTGGCGTGCTCATTGGCTCTTCCAAGGACATTAAATAAAGCTCATCTCAGTCTTCCTTTGTGGGAGCCTGCATAGATTTCACAGTGGCTAACATTCACCCTAATAAAGAGACATCCTCTCTTCTCCAATTTCTTCTTCTGCTGCTGCTGCAGCAAGAATTCTACATTGTCTTCCACCTGAACGATATTTTGAAGGCATATTGTGTATACTTAAGACGCACAATCTAATGCTATGGAGTACAAATAGACAATAAAATGTATATTATAGCGGAACAAATGAACTTATCTGGTCTCACGTAGTCAACCATTCATGTGTGTAGTCAAGAGCAAAGGAAAGCTACAGCTACCTATTAGGGACCATCTTGAGTACAATCCAATACTGTTTACTTTAAAACTCGTGTTGTGTGTTGGACTTCTAGTCTTATTGGACTGACATATATTCTACATGTGTCTCTTGGACTTTGATGTGGTTTCCTGAAGCTCTGTATGCTTTCATGAGTGGATGCTCATTAAATGATCACTGAATGTTTCCGTTATACCAAAACTAATAGCTCCTCAATAGGGCCAACGAGATGGTCCAGTGGTTAGACGTACTTCCCACACAAGCCTGACCGCTCGAGTTCAGTCCCAAGAACCCACCGTGGAAGGAGACAATCAACTCTGAAAAGTTGTCCTCTGTCCTCCACGCATGTGCCTGCATGCAGACACACAGGTGACACACAGGCCTACATTAAAATTTAAAACGCCTCCACAGTTCCATTTCTTTAAAAAAAAGTTATGTTGACATTCTACATATCTATTTTCCATTATTATTGTTACATGTGTATATCCATAGAAATATATCAATACAGCTGGCCGAGTCTATTTAGTGTGCTTGTATGTACTTGTTATTGGATAACAAGCTGGGGGGATCATGGTGGCTTGAATTAGATGTCCCCTATAAGTCTTGGGAGTTGGAACACTTGGTCCCCAGTAGGTGACTGTTGGGGAGATGTGGCTTTTCTGGAGCAAAGATGTTGCTGGGGGTGAGCTTTGAGGTTTCAAAAGATGCCTGCCCCCCCCACCCCCCCACGCACCAGTTTGCTCTCTCTGTCTCTTGTTTGTGCTCTGAGGTGTGAGCTCACAGTTGCTGCTCCAGTCTGTCTGCTACCATCATCATAATGGCAATGAACTTTTGTCCCTCTGGAACTGCAAGTCTAAAGTAAACTCCCTCTTCGATAGGCTGCATTGATCATGGTATCTATCACAGCAACAGAAAAGCAACTGATACAGGGTTCATCCCTGGGAAGATTGATTCTCCCTGCCAGCTTTCATTAACTGCCTAGAGTTCTTCATCTAGGAGTGAACCCTGTGAAATGTCCCCCAAACATATCTGTGTGTTAACTTGTGTTGTTATGGTTAAGGTCTTGTTTAGGAGAGTGTATCGTTGAGATTTCATTGGTGTGACTTTCTTGTCCTGTATGGAAGACTCAATCTTGTGGCTGATATTCTGGTCTGAAATTGTAAACGGTCCTTTTGTTTACAAAAGGAAACAGTTTATCTCTTTTTAAAGTGTTTTTCTGTGGAAAATTTCAAATATACACATAATTAGAGAAACTCCCACATACCCACAGCACAGATTCTAGAATGATCGCCCCAGGACCTATCCTGCTTCACGCATTTCCTTTATTGCCTCTTCCCTCATGCTGATGTGAAACAAATTCAAGATATCACACCACTTCACTTAGAAATATTGCTATGTACTACATATACTTAAAAACAGAATTCTTTTAAGGGCCAATGAGTTTGCTTAGCACATAAAAGAGCTTGCTCCCAACCCCAGTGACCCAGGTACAATCTTTGGAACCCACAAAGAGAAAGGAGAAAACCTACCTCAAGAGCTCCACACTTATACTATAGCACATGCATGTGTTTGTGTGTGTGTGTGTGTGTGTGTGTGTGTGCATACTTGCATTTACATACACCCCAAATAATTTAATTAAAAATAATTATTTAAAAATATAACCAAAACATCATCATTAGAGAAAGGAATTTAATAACTATTTTAATTTTTCCTAATGTTCAAATTTCCCTAGTGTCTTATCAGGGCCTTCTTATGATTTGGTTTTGGATCACAGTTCAACGAGTTACAGCGCTTACAGAGATGGGTGGAGTCAGTTCCGTCTTAACAGTCCACAGTTTCTCCTCATCAACTTGCCTCTCGTTTCTGCCCTGCAGTTTCTAAGTTGAGAACTGCTGTCCAGGAGCTGCCCACAGTCTGGATTCTGTTGATCACATCTCTGCTATTATTTAAAATGTTCCTTTATCCCCTGTATTTTCCCTAAATTGGTTTTTTTAGATCTAGACTGGACTTTCAATCAGATTCAAGTTCAACTTCCTGGCACCTCAAGGTGGCCAATGTTGCAGAGGTGTGCCACCATGGCAACACACATGTGCACAGTGAAGACAAACACACCTGCAGAGTGAAGAGGACACACCTGCACAGTGAAGACACACCTGCACAGTGAAGAAGACACACCTGTACAGTGAAGTCACACCTGTATAGTGAAGAAGACACAGCTGCACAGTGAAGAGGACACACCTGCACAGTGAAGAGGACACACCTGCACAGTGAAGAGGACACACCTGCACAGTGAAGAGGACACACCTGCACAGTGAAGAGGACACACGTACACTGTGAAGACACACCTGCACAGTAAAGACACAGAACAGATTTTTCGTCTCCCTGGAAATGATAGCCATGGTTACCAGAGATCGCTGTCAGAGGTCTGATGGTTCAAAGGGTTGATCATGTGGTGCCTCATTCTACCACTCAACTTCCATAAATGAGACAATTTTAACTTTTGATCAATACTTGGTTGCCAGTAAGAATAGTTGATACCAGAAAGGCCACATGAATGTTTGGTTCAAAATTGGCTTCTAGTATCCATTAAATGTAACTAATGAGTGTCTCTGTCTCAGTCCTGGATTTAAACCTACTGTAATCCATTGCAGTTATGGTATTATTGGTGTTCTGTTTTTTTAGATTGGGTCTCATGACATAGCCTAGGTTTCAGCCTTCCAAGCTTGGGGTTCCAGGTGTATTCCACCATGCCTGGCCTTTTGGAGTGTTTGATGATCACATTGTTTGACCCCTGGCCTGGGCATCTCCCGCATCTGGCCTCTGCTGCCTGGTTCCTGTGGTCTGAGATTCTCACTTTCTGTCTGAAAGAACAAGACTCTCTCTTGTTGATATGTTACCCCAGATCTGAAACTAGCACTCCCCAGAAAGATTTGCATCCTGCTTTTTCAGTGAGAATGGGCACCAGGAGTGATTAGCAGAGTTGGTTTTCATTTCTAAGTCTTTTCAGGAAAACGGATAGCTTTTAAGACTGTGTTTTAATATTTTTAAAGTTTATTTTGAAGCTGTTTTATGTTCAAAGAGAGCTTTGAGGCAAGAGTTATGATGAGTGTTGCCACCTCCAGCTCTAACATGGGAGCTGGGATCTGAACTCAAGCCCTCACATCTGAGTACCAAGCACATTCACTGCTGAGCTGTCTCCCCAGTCTTTCAGGTTTGTTTTTATTTATTTCTTTTGTTTTGAATCAGTTCTGCTTCTGATGGTTTTTTTCTCTAGAATAATGTTTCAAATGGATAAGCAGTCAGATTTATCAATCTTGTTTTCTTCTTCTCTTACTGACCTAATCTTTGTGTCAGAGTCTTGGAAGCCTTCCCTACTCCCACGCAAGAAAAGAATTCATCAGTATTATATTCTGTTATATCTTTGACTTATTTACATGCAAATTAATGATCCATTCGAAATTCATCTGATTATGACTAAATGGATAAAATATTCAACTTTCTCTTTTCTATATAGCTTTTCAGTTACTCTAGTTTTTATGAGTCAGTTCATCTTTCTACAATTTCATCACATATTATACTTCCAGTAGCTGGTCCTATTTCCTCCCCGCCCCTGCTGTCTGACCACGTGCCAACATCACATACTGTGGGCTATAGATGCTCTAAAATACACCTTTCTCTTTCCAAGTCTTTTAGAGGACTCTTGCTATGGAACCTTTGAGTGAGAATCTCTGCCTCTTTCTCTGGGTCTTACGCCAGCCTCCTAAGGCAACGCCTTGCTGAGGTGTTGAGAGGGGGTGAGAAAAAAATGAGGGAGCCTTTCCTATTCCTAAGACTGGAATTGGTAAAGTGTAGGCCACAGCCACATGTCTTTGTAAATAAAACTTTATTGAACAATGGCTCCAGACATCTTTGTAAATAAAACTTTATTGAACAATGGCTGTGCTCAAGTGTTTGTGTGTTGTCTACAGCTGCTTTTCATGCAATAGTGGGAAAGTCATCGGATGGGACAGAGCCTAAAATACTGCAACATTATTGCTGATCCTTAACAAGAAAAAAATGCTGCTGCTCACCTTACTGCAACATACTGACATTGAAGCATCTTCTGCAGAGAATGCCACATCCCCACCAGTGTGCATTCCCAGACCTTTGTTTAAAATACAGGGAGGGGGTAGTGCTTATGGAGGTGCTTAAAAATAAAGCTCTCCCCTTCCTTCCATGCCTTTTAAATTGTCCCATCAATGCCATTTAAGTAAAGAAATTTTAAAAAATCTACCTATTAGCATGCTTTTATCTTTCATCTTTTGAATTGTTCAAAACCTCTCTTAAATGCAAATATTAGCACTTAACTTGTATATGTAATCACTGAAGTCACACAATTCATATTTTGCATGATGCAGCTACTTTAAAAGAGAAGAACACAGCCAGACTGGAAATTTGGGAAGAAAGAGCAGTTTCCCCAGCCATGGGATGTCACGTCCTCAAGGATAGCAACGCTTCAGAGGCAGGTGCACACTTTCAGGGAAGGCCCCCATCTTTCTGCACAACCTAGGGTATGTCATGTGATGTATCTGTTCAATCGCCCCCAGTCACTGAACAAACATGTCTTTTCCAGGCTGGGGCAGGAAAGTTACATGGAGTCACCATGCGAGGACATAAGGCCTTCAAAGACGTTGTGACCTGTAGCCAGTATCGCTCCATACCTGAGACAGGATGTAAACAACTGAGGTTTTACCACCCCAACATATGCCCCGTTGTCCAGTTGGAGTTCATACCAAACACCAGGTCAAAACTCACAAGACTAAGAATTTCAAGAAAGAGACTTGAGACACTGACCACCATGTGTGAAGCCCCAGGGATGTCACCGGTTGTCAGCCAGGGAAACCATTCCTGACTTAATCATTGTTAGCAGTGATGAAATTGTCTATCAATCCTACAGTTCTAATGGGAAAGGTGGTGGAGTGGAAGTATTTGGGGGAGCCCTATACATGTGTGGTACTCCACAATGACACCTTATTCCATCTGTTTAAGTCTGGAGATATTTAATATCTTCCCACACACCTCTTTTGTTGTGGTAATACATACATAATGTAGACTTTCTAATCTTTCCTGTCTCTCACTGTTAAATACTCCACATTCTTGTCTAAACATGAGAATCACCGATCTCCAACATGCTTCATCCTCTGTAAAGCTGAGACTGTCCCCATGAACCAGTGACACCTTCTTTCCCTTCCTTTAGCCCCTAGCAATTGCCTTTCTGCTCTCTGTCCCTGCGAATTTAGCTGTTCTAGCTGCCTCACTTAAGGGCAGTTTTACAATGTTTGCCCTTTTAGGATGAACTTATTTCACTTCTCCACGTGTGCTCAAGGCTCAGCTGTGTTCTGATGCGGATCACAATCGTCATCATTTTAAAGGCTAATAATTAATTGTGCATACATATCCAGTTTTGTTTATACATTCCTGTGTGGATGGACATTTGGGTTGCTTTCCGGTCTGGGCCGTCATGAATCCTGCAGCTGGGAACATTGGTAGACAGTTCACAGTCTCCTTAAACTTGGTTCCTACATTTCCAAGTGAATGGAACACTGCTGTGTGCTGTAGCTACTCTGTAAGGAGAGCCGCAGGGACCAGCCCCAGGTGCGGTGCGCACCTCTCTGCCTCATTGGCCGGCAGCCGCAGGGAAACGCCTCTTCTCTTCAGGAAGAGAACCCGTGGCAGCGTTATTTTTCTTTGTTTCTGGGAAACAACTTTGCTTTGTTTTCTCCCATTTGAGCCTTTGTTTTCACCTATGCAAATGTGATTTATCTTTCAGAGCTGGAGAAGGGCCCTAAATAACATAATTACTCCACCAATCATCTACTTGGCTCCCTCAAACCGTCTTTTTAGTGAGGTCGACTGCTGTTGCTTCAGCTCTATACAGACCCCAAATAATGAGCAAACTTCTTTTCTTAACATGCTAATTAGTCTCTGAAACCAGGGTTGTTTTAAAGGGACGATTTAATTGGATATTAAGTTTGCAATTGAAAGATTAGATTATGAAAATAAACAAACATATCCATCTAGTAGGTCTTTGAAAAAAAAAAATCCAAGCATTCCACTCTGGTTTTCCTGCTAACTGCAAATGCATTCAGATATGTGTTTACTTCTCTGCCGTTTTACTGGGTTTTGTAGCTCTCAACCTGAATTCCTTCCTGGTCTAATTCCAAAGGAAAGAATCTCAGGAGGCTGAGTAAGCCTGGGATTCTGTGAGTGCTGGCCCCCAAATAACCTTTTGCTTAAAGATTTTACCTGGATAAATGAAATTCAAGAAATGTTGAGAAACCATTTTGAAATGAATAATACTGAAACAATTCCAAGGGGTATAATTTGGGATGCATTAAAGGTGATGGCAAGAGAATACGTTTGTCTCACTGTATGTTTAAAGGAAATCGAAGATCCAAACAGGTGCATGTCGGAGAAGGAAATTAAGAAATGAGCAGTACATCATAGCTGCTCCCAAATCCCGAATGATGTTTTCAGAAAATTATTTCGAGGCAAAGTAATGCATTTTTAAGTAGAAATGAACGCAGCTCCTCCTCCAGCTTACAGAGTGGGCTTCCTGGGAGTGGGGAATAAAGATAAGCAACTCTTCAACTTTATACTTTAAAAAGCTACAAGAAAGCAATGATTATTTTCTCTTAAACAAGGGCCCATCTGGGAGATTGACGTAGCAACTGTAATACCAGGGGATCTTTGAACACAGGTGCCCAGGGCCAGAAGACAGAAGGAATAGGCATCCTCTTGGTCACTGCCTTACGCCACCAGACGGAGCCACCCAGTCAGAGCGCAGGAACCGGGTAGTTGGTAGAGTTGCCATCATCATCATATCTCGTGATATCCCAGGGAAAAATCATTGAAAGTGTTTCCTTGTGTGGACTTTTTAATGTATGTACTTTGAACGAATATATTCTTCTGCCCCATTTTCTCCCTTTTTATGTACGTGTGTGTGTGTGTGTGTGTGTTTGCGTGTATGCATGTTTTCATGTGTGTGTGCATGCATGTAGAGGCTGGGGTGGATGTCAGGGAATGGTTCTCCATGGCTTGACCATTGTATTTTTTGAGTTAGTTAAACTCTCAATCAAACCCAGAGTTTACAGCTGTGTGAGCCAGTTTGCAAGGGAAATTCTGCCTCCTGTCCCTGTCTGCCTTCTGAGGCTGGAGTTACAGGCAAGGGTGCCATGCCTACCTAGGATTTAGGTGTGTTGTGGGGAACCGAACTCTGGTCTTCACACTCGTGGGTCAAAGGCTTTAACCACTGAGCTATCTCCCCAGCCCCCAAGATACATTCTTCAGTAGCCAGTTTACCCAATAGCCACCGTCGCCTCTGCAGTAGGTATACTCTAAACCCATGGCTTCCTAGGGTTTAAACACCAACATATAACACAGTCTGGTATGATACAAAACACAGTAAAATAAAATAAAGCTTAATAATAGGTTTTCGTAAAGATTTATTCCGGGAACAGTAAATTTATTGAAATCAGCTGTTTTTTTGGGGTGTGAGGGTAAATGCTCTTTATTTTCTTCTAATGAAATTCTGTGCCAGCCCTGTATTTATTGTGTCCTCATTGGGTCGCTAAGCAATAAACATTACAATAACAATGAGGCCTTTATAAAAAGCAGAACAGGGCAACCAGGTGGACAGAATAGCAGCCCCTGTTTGAAGCACAGAAACGGTCTCCTCAAACTGTTGGTTTCTAGATGTGACAATGACAGTCCAGCTAGACTTCAAAAGGAGCCCGTGTCTTTCACAGTGACACATTGTAACGTTTTCCGGTAAGTGTATAATGCTTTCATTTGCTGCACGGGTCACACAGAACACAGGCAGGTGACACACTGTCTGTGAAGGAGCACTGTGGAAGCTGGCCGTGGACACTCAGAATTTGCTATGCTTGTCTCCTTTTGGTGCAGGTTTAAGACTTTCCATACCTTTTTCTTTTGAAAAAAAAAATAGTTTTTCTGGACTGGAGGGAGAGTTCAGCCGGCTGTCAAGACCTCAGAGTACAAGCACAAGGACTTGAGTTCAGTACCCAGAGCCCAGATAAAATTATGGTGTGCTGGCATGCACCTGTGATCCCAGCATCACGGAGGAGGAGACAGGTGGATCCCTGGGTCAGCCATCCTACCCTGACCGGGGAGGTAAGGTACATGAGAAGCTGTTTAAATCTCATAGTGGATGGCACCTGAGGAATGACTCCAGGCATGCCACCTGCATACACATGAACACAAACACACACATACACACACACACACACACACACACACACACACGATTCATCTTTTACTTTTATTTACCATTTCCTTACTGTGGGTGTAGGTGGGTGGGAGGGGGAGCTTAGGTGCAGGCATGCCGTGGTACGTGTCAGAGAATCATGGAAGTCAGCTTTCTCCTTCCATCACGTGGGACCGGGGGAGGGGGGTCAAACTCAGCTGTCAGTTTTGGCATCAAGTTCCTTTATCTGCTGAGTCATCTTGCTGGCTCCCAATGTCATCTTTATAGTATTTTCTCTTAAAATGCCTATCGATTTGACTTTTGTATGAGTGTTATATCTGCATATATGACTGTACCACTGCCCGTGAGCTGTATGTACAACACACATTTCCTCTCCCCCCCCCTCTTCATTCTGTGTGCATTTGGATCCATAAGTGTCTCTTGTCTCTCTCCATATGGTGGATCCTTTAAGGCAGAACATCACTGGAAGGGAAAGCCACCCACTAAAGGCTTGTTTATTAAGTGTAAAGCAGAGGTAGGCACTGAATGTAAGACAGGGCGTATAATCCTGCCAGATGAGCTAATTTTTTTTTAAATCCTACTTCACAAAAGAGGAAATTGAAGTTGGAGAAATTAATGATTGTGCTGGTCCTTGTGGTTTAGAGTACATTTAGTTGCAAATTAATTACATACTGAACTCAAACTGTTTTAAAGAGAAGAAATTTACTGGCGACATTGACCTGGTAAGTTCCTGCGTCCTAGGGTTCAGAGGTAGGTTTATCAGGGTTTTGGTTATTAAATCTCCATTGCTTTCTAGGCTTGGCCATCTCCCTTGCACTCACTGGCTTCCCTCATAGCATTAAAAGGCAGCAACAGACCCAGGTTTTGGATCAAGGCAACAAGAGCCTCTTCTCTTCCCAGTGGTGAACCAAGTACCACTGTTCATTTAGTGGAACTGACTCATTGCCATGGGCAGGGACACCTCCCTAAACAAGAGAGCGGCTTAGGACAGATGGGTACAGTGATGTAGCTTGAACTATAGGACTGATGTATTCGTCAGTTTTTCAGTGCTGTGGCAGATATCAGAGAGAAGCAACTTCAAAGGAGAGAGGGCTTATGCCAGCGTATTGGTTCCAGGCTTTTAGCTGATACGAATGTGACTTTATTGCCATGGGCATCTGGTGAGGGAAAGCCGCATGGTAGAGAGAGGGGTGGTGGGGGAAAACTGCCCATTTCATTGTGGCTGGAAAAACCGAAAGACAGGGAGTGGCCAAGGACAAAGTATGTCTCCCCATTTCCACAACCTGCTTTCTCCTCATTTCTCAACAATGCCATCATATTATGAATCTATCAAGAGATCCATCCATTAGTTAAGTCAGAGCTGACAAGAGCCAATCACTTTCTGGTGATTGGATCTACAAGCTGGAGACCAAGCCTTCAATATTTGAACCTGTGTGGAAAAAAATTTATATCCAAACTGTACCATTTCCCTACTTCCTCTAAAGACTCATGTCCAATTCATAATACATAGTGTTTTGTGCATTTGCAGGAGCCCCTCGTGCTTGCGTGAGTTTGTTTGCTGTGGGAAGCCCTGAAGGTCTTCTGGGCCGTAGAGGAAGCAGTGGCGTTTAGCAACTCACATGACTTTTTGTGTATGTATGCATGTGTGCTCTGTGTGTCCGTGCAAGCATGTGTTGGAAATTTCCACATGGAGGAAGGGACGCTCAGTGCCCCAATGCTGATGACCACTGCCACAGCTGCCGTGTGTCGAGTCTTTTTTCTTTTTGTTTGTGCTCTTGTGTATTCCTTTTGGGTTTGACATCCTTCCATTCTGTGTAATAAAGGCCCACTGTGAGTTCACCAAAATTACTTATATTGTTTTCGTTGTTCACTGCAATGCAAGCGCGTGCTATTTATGAATTGTCTGAGTAACAGAACTGGAGGCCGGTTATTTGTGGAGTCAGAATTAGTTATTCGTTAGGCATTAATCAGCACCCGAGTCCAGACATGAGCAGGAGATGGGGTACTGACCAACCAAGGTTGCTCAGGTTGGCAAAATCAATCAAGCTGTACAGTCACTTGACCGCTTATGTGTAAAATCTCAATAACTTTCATGTGTGTGTGGGAGGGGTGGGTGGGTATGGGTACACACATAACACAGTGCACATGTGTGTGGTAACCAGAGGCGTGCGTTTGGAATTCATTTCTCTCAGGGGCCATAGTTCTTCTACCTTTGTGAAGGTGGGGGTCTTTATTTTATTTATTACTTCTGTTGTCATCATTTTGCTTTTGAAATAGGGTCTCACTATGTGGCCTTGGCTAGAAGCCAGGGTCTTTCTTGTTTCTGCTGTGCTGTGTCCTTCGGGTTAGCTAAGCTAGTCTGTGAGCTAACCAGTTCTCCCATTTCTTCCTCCTATCTCGCTATAGTAATGTCGGATTCAGATGTGGGCCACTGGATCCAATTTTCTTCCTTTCTTTTCTTCCTTCCTTTCTTCCTTCCTTCCTTCCTTCCTTCCTTTCTTTCTTTCTTTCGTTCTTTCTTTTTCGATAATTTCACTTTGAAGCTCAGGTTGGCCTTGAACTCAGGATCCTTGCACCTCAGCCTCCCAAATGTATAGAGAGGGTTGAACTTCCCCTCTCTAGGCTGTATCCAGCTTGTTTACATAGGTTCTGGAGCTTGAACTCAGGTTGCCAGGCTTGCTCAGCGTGAGATGTTACCTGCTTAGCCATCTTGCTGGATCAATTGTTTTCCTTTTTAAATAAAAGTGCTTGGAGCCACCGATGGCTCGTATCCTTGTGGCGATTGATACCTCGGGGCTAATGATCACTAATGGACTTGAATTAATAATAGAAGCCAACTTGCATCTCAGTTCCGTGAGATTTAAACTTGGACGAGCTCTGAGAACTAATGCAGATTGATTCGTCATTTCCACTGGCGAACAGTGCAGGCCTTGGGGAAAGAGCTTGCTTAAGCCCCCTGAGCAGGGTGAATACTGGCCAGCCTAGTGCCCTCTCCCTAGGCAGAGATGGACAGCCAGAGACCAAACGCTGGAGTCAGAAAAGTCAGGCTGCTGGAGGCAGAGTCGCATCCGCTCATAGGATCTCAGGGTGGTTTCAGTCTACAGTGAGGAACTCTGTTTAGGTGGCCATCTACCCATCCCAAACCTGAATTTATGTCTACCTTCCCAGGTTAGCAGATCATCTCAGGTTGGGACTGAAGCTCATGGTGAGGCACCTGCTTGCGTCCTGCGGCTGAGCCCTTAGGACTGCAAAGAGCAACTGAATTAAGACGTGTAGAGAAGGAAGGAAATGGTTCTCCAAGATTGAGAGCTGATGTCCATGCATAAAAGTGTTGTTTGTTTGTTGTTGGGGCAGCTGGCCCAATCCCTGCGTTCAGGGGCGTGGCTGCCCCAGCGGAGTAGCATTCCCCTCAAATAGGATCGGGGCGCCGGAAGGAGCCCCGTTTTGCTCTCCCCCGCATACCTTCTGCTCCGCTGGACCCTTGGTTCTGTAAGTTCCCTTATCTCCCCTTGTATTAAAACTGATTAATTATAAAAGGACTATCGTGGTTATTCCCTAGCCCCTACAACCGCCGGTACCGCCGGCATTTGCCGGTACGTTTGCCGGTACAGTTTGTTTGTTTTTTGATGTTTGTTTGTTCCTTTTAAGTTTGGAACCAAGCTAATTTCACTTTTGGAAATAAAAAACAAGGCGGTGGCCGTGTCTGCTTTCTTCTTTCTTCCTCCGGGAGAGTGGAATGCTGGGAGTCCTGGAGGAAGGCATCAAAGATCTCTACAAGAGGGGAAAAGGGGGATAATAATAGGGAGAGCAGGCTCTAGGTCAGGTAAGCCTGCCTCCCCTTGTGACACCTGTTGGCCTCTCTGATCGCCAAACTAGGGACCAAATTGTCTGCTAGGGGAGATCTGTAAGAATGTAGCCATATAGGTGGACGGAGGCAAATCGCC
Source organism: Arvicola amphibius (assembly GCF_903992535.2). Lineage (NCBI taxonomy): Eukaryota > Metazoa > Chordata > Mammalia > Rodentia > Cricetidae > Arvicola > Arvicola amphibius. The sequence goes on along the minus strand of NC_052057.2, from coordinate 1,780,691 downwards.
CTCTATTTCACGGCCCCTCGCCTGTCACTACCTGCTCTGCTAGAGGAAGCTCATGAGGTCAGCACTGTGAGCTGTCTAAGCATTAGATCTATGGCACCTAAAATCATTTTGGTACAAAGGGAGGCAGCGGGGACTAGAAAGGGAGAAAGAGGCCGTGGAAGAGAGTGAATGCCTTGGCTAAGGACAGAGGTGATTGCTGGCCTTGCTTGGACAAATGGCAAAAGGGTTTCAGAGAGGCAGGTACCGAATTCCACAGACAAGGAAGAGAAGCTGTGTTAAGGATGAAAATGGAAAGAAAAACTCATAACTGGTATTGATTGTCCTCAAAATAAATCCTATGTATAATTTATTAGTTTCCTATGTATAATTTATTATTTATTAGGGAGTACCACCAAAGGTATATGTGTGTGTGTGTGGGGGGGGCATCCTGAATCCTGTCCACCAAAAACCTCCCTCAACCCCGTCTTGATCAGGTGAACATTCACCTTGTTTGACACCCTGAAGTTCAGTCATTCGGATACGGAGGACCAGAGATGACTTCCCAAACTGCCAAGTTGTCTGTGTTCTTCAAAACCAACTTTAGTAGCCAGGGCCCCAGCTGGGCTAGGAACAGTGGGCACCCGCTTCTTTCTTCAGTGGCACCTGGAGGAGGCCTAGTTTGGCCCACCTGTGCCTTTTTCCTCTCCTTCTCTAAATCTCCTAGCTCACCACTTCCCCTCTCCAAAGCTACTGCAAGTTTGGAGTTTGGACTAAGACCTCTCCCAGGGGTGACTTGAAGCAGAAGGGGAGACCCAGGCATCGTACCCAACTCTACTCTGGTCACTTCCTGACCAGCACATCTCAGGCCCCCAGACTCCTCTGTGTTGGTGAGATAGGGTGTCCTTGGGAGAGTCTTTCCTTCACTTCTTCTCTGAACCCTTGGCTGCGGTAGGCCCCGCTTTCTCTAAACTCAACTCAGAGGTTCCTTCAGCTTGTTGAAAACCAGCCCGTTCACATTCCATCTGATTATCCTTCTCAGTCCGGAGGTCCTGAGGCTTCAAGGAGGACTGAGCCAACAGGGGCCTGCTGTGTGCGTTTTCACTTGTACCTAGACTGCCTTGACAGGACGATTTAGGTTTCCTCATTTTCAAGACATTGAGTTACAGGAAAAAAGTGTGTTGTGTGTAGGTGTCAAAGAGCAGAATTTCAACAAATTGAGCTCTAAAGATTTAATGGGTTTTTATTAATGATTTACAAAGCTGGCAGCATCCAGTCTACAAAACAGGGCTCTGCAGAGCAGAACGGCTAGCTTTTAAGATATAACTCGAGCAAGAACAGGGAAAGCATAAGATAATGGTCCTCTTAGCCAGGGAAGATGTGCACCAAGCCCACCAGATGCCCAATTCTTATGTAGACTGTTTTCCCCCTATCCATGTGTATTTATTTATGATGCAGTTTGGTTACTTAGACAAGTGAAAAAGATTAATAACAATAAATCATAAAATAGATCAATTTTAACCATGTGACCAAGCGTGACTGTGCACTCTCTCAGTCCCTACTTCCCACTGGTGCTGTAGGAAAGCTTTTGGACCCTGCTTGACGATGAATAACTGATGTGGGCACCTGGAAGTGCGGATGAAGGGGAAATGCCAGTGCCTGGGGTGTGCTGGGTGACTTCTGTGTCCTCCAGCTCTTACCCTGATGGAGCGACATATGCATACATTCGCCTGTACACCCAGATCTTTCTCTCTCTCTCTCTCTCTCTCTCTCTCTCTCTCTCTCTCTCTCTCTCTCTCACACACACACACACACACAGACACACAGACACATTCATATACTCACCCCTATGCACACTCTCTCACACACACATATATACACTCACACGCACAAAGATGCTGATGTGTCTTTGAACTTCTCTCTTCTCTTCATGTGAAAATACTCTTGGATATTTGAGCCTCTTCCATCTAATATAAAGTTATAAGTACATTTTCACATTGACATCTCATGATTTTTCTTAATTATGGAAAATCCTTGCATGTTGCTTTGTTAAACACTATCTTCCTGCTTTAATCACTTCTAGAGTTCCTATTAACCACAAGCTTGAACTCCTCAGTGCATTCTCTACAAGCCCCAACTATCCAGTACTGTATCATACACCACCAACATGAAGTGACAGGAATTTACTATTGTCCTTTCTCATGGTTTTATAGGTTGATTGGACTTGCTTGGTCTCTCGTGTTGCTGAGGTTGGAGGTCAGCAGATGTTGTGATTATCTGGGGCTTGCTTGGCTTGGACATCCGAGTCAGTTCAGACTCTCTCAAGATATCAGACAGTTGATGCTACAAGTCAAAGCAGCAGCCCAGTAGGGACAGTCAATGGGCACAGTCACCTATGGGCTCTCCATGTTACATTGTTCCCTGCATTGCTTAATGGTCTTTCCCTATGGCAAAGCTTCTCACAGTATTTTACTTGGCTCTGTTAATCAATGCTTGAAGGGACCCAGTCATAAACTGCTGAGGACTTTTGGGATGTAGTTGTAGAAAACCCAGACATCACCTCTACCATATCCTAGGACCAGGCAAGACATTGAAGCCAGTACAGATTCCAGGAGAGGTAGACTCTTGACCAAAGAGTAATGCGTGTCGAGGGAGAGAATGAATTAGAGGTGACCACCGTTAGAAAAATCTGTCTCGCTGTGTTCCTTAGCTTGGCTTTCATATTCAGTACTATCCTTCCTCTCACCAATTATCCTTGTGACTACATCCAATCTAGATTTTATTACATATCCTGATTCTTCCGTTTTAATGATTCTTCTGTTTATCATCTTTGTAATTGGTTCTTTTTCCTGTTCACTTAGTTCTTCTTAGAGCATTATCTGCTTTTGTTTAATTATTTCTTCTTCTTTTAGTGCCTCTCTGAACATCCTAAACATAGCATTTTAGCTCAGACAAAGTCATCAGCTTGAGAGATATTTGTGTGCTAAACGCGGTTAAGGCTCCGCCATATTTTAGAGACATTGATGGAATAGGTGTGTGGGCAGCTCTTCAGGTTTTATGGTTTATTCGGATGGGGATGGGAAATACGAAAACCGACTGTGCTGGAAGGGGGAGGTTGTGAGTTCTGTCTGAATTCTAGTTAAGGCAACTGGACACAACATGGCCATTCATGACAATGTCTAGCGTGGAACAGCAGAGCAATGGTTTCCATTATGAGGACAGGCTGTAGGGAGGGAGTGAACTTTGAGTGACTGTATATGTAGACATGGCCATGCCCATGTCAAGGACCCTCACGCCTCAGCCTCTTGGGAGTGGGAGAGCCTACTCTGGGCGAGGCTCCGAGGGTTGTCAAAACTTTCCTCAGGTCTGCATGTGAATGTTGACAGTGTGCAAAAAATATCCATCATAGCTTAGTCCCCACCCCCGCCCCCCCGCCGCATGGTTACAGTCTGAAGATGCTTCCCTACAGAGACTGCTCCTACAGAGATGAAACAAACCTGCCACCTTGTTCGGTTCCATATAGTCAGCAGCCTGCTTGTTTATCTGTACGCAGTAGCCCTGCTTGTTTGTTTGGCTCTATGCAATAACCCTGTCTCCCTGGACTTCTCCGTCAGAGATCCTAGGCTACCCAGTCCCAGCCTTTTCTGTTTCTGTGTTCATTCCGTTTCACTCTCTTGCTGCCCCCAAGGATCCAGGACCCGAGCTGTGCAAAGATACATCAACAGGCTTCAGTTATCAGTCTAAGAGTTACTCGATTCCTTTAACCTCAAGATCCTCCTTTATTTAATTACAGGTTTAAAACTTTAAGGCTTCCAGGAATAAGCGCACAGAGATGCTCTCCATAACTTTGACAATACCTTCAAGCTGCTATTATTTATTTCAAAGCACCTTTGTATTCTGCTTGCTATCCTCGGTCCAAATTCCTGCCCCAGAAATAGCCTCTGGAGAGCAAGTAAGAGAAATGACAGAGAAAGAGACCCATCGGATACCAATTCCACCTCCACCTATCGCCTTTTCTATCTGGATGAGACGACTTCTAATGTTTTGCCGTTCACCTCTTTCCGTCTCAGGCTCCTGCAATTCCACCTTTGAGTTCATCTTTCTCTTCTTCCTGCCACTTCTTGTCATTACTTGCTCTGCCTCATGCAGGGACACAGCACAGGGGACGCTGGGAAGTGTGGCTCATCTTCCACTTCTCATAGCATGATGGAGGAGAGAGGGGTATCTTGGTATTGAGCACACATGCAGGAGGCAATTCTCCCCAGAGGTGTTGCCCTTTGGGAGCATATTTGAGAACTACAGCAAGAGATACTAGCATCCCTCCACACGAGACTAATGACATCATAATCCTGACTCAGACGCTCCATCATAAGTGAACACCATGATATATGTGATGTCTCTTCCAATCACTTGGCAAATATTCATTGTTGAATGAAGGAGTAAACAGGTGGAGAAACATAAACACTGTCCAACTATAGCAATGAACCCAGCCAATGTTGACCACGTGGGCTATTGGTGCTACTGTCCAGGTACCACGTGAATTTGGAATTTATCGATCCTTATAACAACCTTATTAGTAAATGCTTCTTTATCTCTGTTTCAGAAGGTAGCCCGAGGTTTTGAAGCATGTACATGGCAAACCGAAACAGAAGCTTTAGATTTTACATTATACTGCCGTTTCTGTCTAAGTGCCCTGCTGTGTTCATATATAAAGACATGAGAAATAGCCTTACCCTTATATACTAGTTCCCAGGGAAGGCAGTCAACTTACAAAGCAAATAGGCACTCTAGTAAGATGGTTGAGATAGCTCAGTGGACAACAGTATTTGCCAATAAAAACCTGATAGCCTGAGTGGTCCCCAGGACCGATATGGGGGAGAAAGAGACAGAACCAACTCTTGCAAGTTATCCTCTAACCTCAATAATCACACTGTGGTAAATGCTTCCCAGACTCTATACATAAAAAAAGAAATGAATAGAATGTAGTAGTAGAAGAAGAAGAAGAAGAAGAAGAAGAAGAGGAGGAGGAGGAGGAGGAGGAGGAGGAAGAGGAGAGGAGGAGGAGGAGGAAGAAGAAGAAGAAGAAGAAGAAGAAGAAGAAGAAGAAGAAGAAGAAGAAGAAGAAGAAGAAGAAGAAGAAGAAGGGAAGAAGGAAGGTTTATTCCGGCTCAGTTTTAGAGGCTTAAGCAACCATCAGCTGGCACCAGGATTCTTGGGCTTGTAGCGGTGCAAGGCTGTGAGGATCGCGTAGTGGGGGTGAGCCACTCCCCTCATGGCAGCCTGGAAGCGGAGCAGTGAGGAAGGGCTATGGGTTCCAGAGCCCTTTTTGAGAGCATGCCCCTAACAACCACCGTTCCACTAGGTCCCACCTCTTAAGACATCTGTCACCTCCAAAACCAGGGGCCAAGCCTCTAATGCAGGCCTCGGTGGACATTTGAGATCCTAACTTTGCAATCATGTCAGCTCCCAAGGACATGTCTGAGTGACAGGCATCCTCCAGTTTCAGGCGGTTGCATTTACCTGATGAACAAGTCAGACTCCCCTTCCCATCAGAGAAAAAGCAGAGGCAAGGAATGCTGAGACTAATTGCTTATTGGCATGCACGGAGGGAAAGGAGGCCTCGGACAGAAATTTCTATTCATCCATCATCCTGGGAAATGAAACCAATTTTATTCTCTAAAAGTCTCAACAAAAAGCTGTGGCAAAAACACAAAGCCTGTTGGGGAAAGAGGGGATGGAGGCACCACAGTGTCCCTTTCACATGGTGCTAAGTCACTCTTTCATTCACTCATTCATTCATTCATTCACCCCCAAACATTTGCTGACGCTTGCTCTGTACCAAGCTTTGCTCTGGGTATAGAGTACCAAGAAGGACAGATTCTCTTCCTACATTCATTGAGGTTATAATCTCTTGAGGGAGGCAGACCATAGTAAACAAGCCAAGAAATAACAAACATTTTTTTTTTATTTGTGAAATTGCCAGGAGGCAGACAGGAAGGAAAAGAGTTTAGTGCAGCCTTGGGGCCAGGACAGCCCTGGGAGCTGGCTGAAGGCAGACGGTGAGCGGTGAAGGCTGCTGGGAAGGAGCTTGTGGGAGGGGACACCTCTGGGAGTGTCTCAAAAAACGTTTTAAAATGATAGTGTGTGGGAGAAGTGATTGGATGGTTCGTTCTGTGCCAGCTTGCTTGTCTGACGGATTCTGCGTGCATCTGTAAGGGTGTGTAAATGTGAAACTCATGTCGGAATCAGTGGACGGGCCAAGTAAATGTCCTGTGTAGTACAGATGGACACCCGCCAGCCTCCAGACTGACTAGGACATAAGGGCGGAAGACGGTGGCATGCGGTTCTACAGCTTCCCAGCTCGGGCCAGGGCAAGCAGCACCTGCCTGCAGATTCAGGTTTATACCCCAGGCCCTGGCTCTAAGAACCTCAGGCTTAAATGTGGTCCTTAGCTGCGGATGACAGTTCATGCAGCTTCTCAGCAACCAAAAATACAGGGACTAATTTCTCAAAGTGAATCTTCTCATATGTGTGTGTACACATAGGCACAAGACAGCGATAGCAATAAGATCCATAAGCATTGATAGAATAATTATTATTATTTCCTCATACTGGTTCTGGTTCTTTGAGGAGTTCTGACTCATACAGAGGTGATCTAACTTGTTGAATGGAACACATCAGAAAGTTTTACCGAGCTGTTAAGAAAGACCACACTAAGCCATTCAGCCAGCTCGGTCAAAAGTGAGCGCAAGTAAGCATGACAATAGCTGTGAAGCCGCACATATGGAGACCATGCAAGGAGAGGAGCAGAATAGTCAGGATGCTTGGATGGAGTTGTGGGGTTCTGGGTAATTTGATCTCCTTTGTGTCTACTTCCTTATTGTTTCTAATTCTCCCGACTATGCTTTATGACTTAAATTGAAACTCTGAGTGAAGGAAGGTAAATCAGACTGATGTTGTCCTTTAAAACAGGGACTAGACTTCAGATTGTTTTAGGTTTTCCCTGACACACATACCTTTAACTTAAGGCCATGAAATAAAATGTACATATGGATTTAAAAATTGAATAGTAACAGATCAAATGTTAAAAATAGCTATATTTCCCCTTTCAGACTCAGTGTTCATTTTCATCATCCCAGGGCAAATACTTGAAAGTGTTTGGGGTATCTTCTTACTTTCTTGGTCATCTCCAAATTTCTAAACAAGATGGCTGCCTCCCTGCCTGCCTCCTGTCCCTCCCTCTCTCCCTCCCTCCCTCCCTCCCTCCCTCCCTCCCTCCCTCCCTCCCTCCCTCCCTCCCTCCCTTCCTCCCTCCCTCCCTTCCTCCCTTCCTTCCTTCCTCCCTCCATCTCCCTCTCCCATACTTTTATTCCTTCTATTCCTTCCCTTCCCATGCCTTCCCCTTCCCTCCTCTTCCCTCCCTCCTCTTCCCTTTCCAATAGGAAGGCCACATACGAGAATAAACAAATTTGGGGAATTCATATTATCTCTTCAACAATCTTTCCCTCCTTGACTGCCTGACTCCTTTTGAAATTTCTGTTGTTTATATTTTGAACATCTTCATTGTTATCGCCTTATCTTTTTTTCTGTAATGTCATCTTCTAAAAATTTTATTTCTTGAAAGAGCCCTTTAACTTTGACATATAATAAACACCTCCTACTAGATTTTTAAGTGTTTACTCTATTTTGAATTTTGAAAAGCTAATTGTTACATCGGACACACTTTCTCCTATTTCATACTTGTATTGTTTCCCCTCATCTTTCAGTACTGAGTATAGCTTGTTGTCATGTTTTTTCTGTTTTGCCTGGTCCCTAATTTCCTTCTTCCCTCTTCTGGTCCATGCTGTCTTGTTGGCACCTGGCTCTAAGCTTACATTTAAGGTGAGCATCAAATAGATGTCTGGAGACTTCCTGGTAGAAGAAGTCAGCTTCTTATGGAGAGGTCAACTTCCTTTCCCAAAGGACAAGCAGTGGGCACTTGTTGGCTTCATTGGGGAACTCCCTAAATAAAGGTTCTTAGGGTAGGGGGAGGTGACCGGCTCATTTCTCTAGAAACCAAACTCCCATCTCTCTGTGAGTTAGTTGGTTGTGCATGTTGGTTGACCGGGCATTACTTAATCTATGTGTTATCATTCAAGTCTGGTATTACAAGGCAAGATCCTCCTCTTTTCCCCACACCCTCCATTTTTTCTTTTAAAAGAAAGGTCTCATGTAGCACAGGTTGGCCTCAAACTTTATAGACAACTAAGACAGCCTTCTAGAATTATGGGTGTTCGCCACCATGCTTGGCAAAGTCAGATCTTTCTTAACTAAGTTTCTCATTTCTCCAGGGAGAAATCTGATTTTTATCGGGGCAGGCGGCTACCAGCTGAGTACAATCCTGCCCCAATTCCTCCTTCTACAGAATTTACCCAGTCTAGTTCTCAGCTCTCTGTCTTTGGCTATACGATGCTCCCAAGCTCCAAGGCTTTCTTTCCACAATACTGTGTCTGAATGCACACAGTATTGTGGGCCCCTTTGACAAGACTTAGCAAAGTTCAGAAAACTCAAGTTGGCAACACTTACCCGAATAATTTAATCTGTTGAGGCATGCCATTTACAATATACAGAAAAAGAATGTACTTAACATGTAAGTATGTGAAAGCCTGGCATTAAAAGGAGCACCAGTATATGTACCATCCTGTTTGAAGAGCAGCACAGTGCTGATACCAGGACAATTCCCCTAAGAGAGACTGCATCCCAGGTGAGTGAATGGGGCTTCTTCATTGGCGCCCGGCACTGGCCTTTCCTCCTGTCCTCTATGATCTCTGTCCAAGACAGCGTCCTCTCACATCGCCTCTGGTTCTCTTGGCTTCTTTTCCCTATTTTCCATCTCTTTCCTCTATATGCTTTCTGAATGTAATTTACTTATACTCTCGGGCTATTTGAGCGATAGTTTGATGAACGAGTCGGCTGTCATATTTCTGGAGAAGGAGGTCCTAAGTCCCACCCATCTTGTATGTTTATTTGACACATCTCTCGTCAGCAACCGTCCTGTTTCTCTCGTGATTGTAAATATTTTTTGATTCCTTTTCTATCATTTGGGGTGGGGGTGGGGCTTCTAAGAGGAATTCAAGATGTTTTAGTAGATACCGGTGAGGCGTCTCTTTTAGAATTGTGTACACTTGCGTGAGGAAGTCTAAAATTTCCAACAAGGCAAACCCTGGGGGAAGTCTGCTGAAACGGTGATTGAATGCAGATTTAGCTAGGGGAGGCAGCCAGGACAAGTTCCTCAGAGGCGCCGCAGAAGTCTCTGTAGGCTCCTTTTCCAGAGGCAGCTCAGGGACAGGAGCCTATCTGGGGTTCATCTTGAACACTGGCATTCCTTAAGGAAGCTTCAGGAAAGATGTACTAGTCAGCGAAAGAGCTGAGCAACCCGGTCGTGTTAGGAGGCAAGGAAAGGCGGAAATGCTCTCTTTCACGTCTGTGCTTGCTGGTTTCTTATCTTGAAGAAAGATGAACTCAACGCCTCTTCACCGTTTGTCCCCGTTACTGGTGACCGCTGGATAACAATGGAGTGGAAAGATGGTGGCGCCCTTTTGCCTAATGCGTCCTGAGTGTGAGCCGCGTGTAAGAGCGCTTCCCTGCAGGAGGTGAGCGTGACCTACTTCACACCCAGACTCCTTTTAAATGCCAGCCCCTTGCCGCCCCTACAACTACCATTTCAGGATCTGCCCAGAGGTCAGTCTGGTCCTTCCCTTCTGCAAGATGGAGTAGGGTCCTACCTGGCTGGGCCCTGCCCCGCTCTGGTGCGGCCCCCACCAGCAGGCTTGCATTCCTGCCTGTCTTAGGCAGGCCTCTAATGACCCTCGCCTTAGCCCGCTCAGCAGGACTGCAGATGTTAATGGCTGTGACATTATCCAGTGCCTTTCATGACTCTAGTCAGTGTTTGTCCCCACGCCCTCGCAGGACTGCATCTTTTTCATTCACTTTGCTCCCTGATGCGGCCTTCATAGGAACACGAAATGCAGAGTGTTAACTCTCTCCTACACCGTTCCCTTTCCCGTGTCAGCCCCTCCCCACCGCTTATGCAGAAATGCGACTACAGTCTGTTTCTTGCTGTGGCGTGTGAGTGCAGGCCTCCCTCCGCTGTGAGGATGCCAACCTCCACGCCCATCTCCAGAATCTCTCCCCCCAAATTAAAAAAGTAACTTGTTACTGCTTATTAGGAAATCAATACATTTTCATGGATGGGAAAATTAGAAAAATGCAAATAGGCAAAAAGGAGAAAAATCTATACTCCTATCTTCTAGAGAGAGGGATTGTTAAGATTTTATGTTACACTTTGCAGATTTTATGCACACTTTTCTGTGCAAATAGAAATATAGGAGATGATGCTATAATAATTAACATGAATCATAACTAACATTATTGACCGCTTTATAGATTTGTTTTCATTTGTTTAGTGTGGGAGGGAGAGAGCACGAGAGCACACAGAGAGACAGACAGACAGACACACAGACAGATGCACACGAGCACACACACCACTATAGAGCACATCCAGGAGTCAGCTCTGTCCGTCCGCTCTGTGGGTCCCAGGGACTGAGTTCAGGTTTGTATCCTGACAGGTACCTTTAACTGCTGAGACACCTGGCCCTCCAATGTCCTCTCAGCGTGTAACAGGCCCTGTTGATGCAGCTGTTCCGTTTCCATGTGTGAGTTAACTCACTGGGTCATCTGAAGAAGCCAGTGGGGTAGGTTTGATTTCTATTTCCATTTGCCAGGTGAGGAAACTAAAGCATGAGTCCTTTATGCCATAGCTGCTTGGGAGGCTGAAGCAGGGGGATGATGGCTCAAGTCTAGGAGTTCAAAGACAGCTCGGGCAGGCAACATAGTGGAAATTCCCAGAAGAATAATTTTAAAATCTTGTTCACAGCCTTTTAGCCATCGAGGTGGAAGGGGTAGGAGGTGACCACATGAGGCTGGCTCAAGGCTCTGAAATCTTAAATCGTGGGTTACACTGTCAACGCCCTGCTTTTTAACTTTATAACCTCCTGGAAACCATCTGCGTCCCCTATAATCTACTGTGCGATGCTCGGTGGTTATGAAGAGGGTCACAAAGTGTGGATAGGATGGCATTTCTTAGAACAAATGTTTGTTTCCCATTTCTATTTCCCCATCTTAATTTATATTTAATTTTACTTTTTACTATGGCCACAAGTCTCTGAGTTTTGTTTTCACAAGAGGACTCCTCCTGCAGGGGTGTGACTGCGGGGAAAGCAAAGGCCGAATGTGAAGGGTTTCCCACGGCTTTCACACCTGCAAGTGGAAGGCAGATTCAGTGTCTGGTTTCATTCGCTGTTTCAAGAGTTAATTGGTCTACTTAAAAATGGTTACTAACCATCAGACAGTTCCTAGGTGGCAGACACACCTTGTCTGCTCTGCTGAAGTGCTGATACTCACAAGAAATTCAGACTCAAAATGATATTGGAGGCAACAACAGGGGACCAAGGAAGGAAATCTTTTGGGAGCTGTTGCTGCTGGCGTTGACTTACTGCCCAGTTACTCCCAGCCAAGGTTCAGGTTTTCCTTTTCTGTCTCCCTCCCTCTCCTCCCTCCTTCCCTCCTTCTTCCTCCCTACCGCCCCCTTTCCCCCTCCCTCTGTTCCTCCCTCCTCCTTTTTCCCCTCTCTCCCAGCTTCCCTTCCTCTCTAGATCCTTCTCTGTTTCCCTCCCTCCTTTCTTCCTTCCTTTTCTTCCCCCTCCCTCCCCTTTCTTCCCCCTCTCTCTTTCCTCCCCTTTCTTCCCCCTCCCTCCTTCCTCCCTTTTCTTCCCCTTCCCTCCTTCCTTCCCTTTCTTCCTCCCTCTCTTCCTCCTTCCTTCCCAGCTTCCTTCTCTCTCTTGCTCCTTCTCTGTTTCCTGTTCTCCCTCCCTCTTGGTCCCCTTTCCTCATTTCTTCCTATATCTGAATATTCTATCCTTTTCTTCATCTGGATGGTTAAATACCCAGGCCCCTAAGGTGGCTTCAGTCTCATTCCTGTTCTGAAAAGACATATTGGCATTTGGCACTGTCTCATCTGACTTACCAACTGGGTTATGTTTGGGTAGTATACTCCACCATGACAGCTTATTTCAAATTTGTAGCCAATATCAGTTGCTCTATGCAAAGTTCATTTGGATTGGCTATTGGCTGGTAGAATGGACTAAATAACCTCACAACTTTTGGGAATGGCCCTTTGCTCTTGACGTAGAGTAGAAATTCAGCTTCCACACAAGTCACATATGGAGTCCAGATTTGATCTTTTTTCTGTAGCATACATGGATGCTTGGCACACAGTGGCCACCAGACATGCACTTGTGAAGTAGAAGAAGCCCCTCTTGGTTTGTGTTGCTACAGGTTAGTGTGACTAGTTGGCAGACTGCAGGTCAGTGTGACTAGTTAGTAGACTGCAGGTTAGTGTGACCAGTTAGTAGACTGCAGGTCAGCGTGACCAGTTAGTAAACTACAGGTTAGTGTGACTAGTAGTAGACTACAGGTCAGTGTGACTAGTTAGTAGACTGCAGGTCAGCGTGACCAGTTAGTAAACTACAGGTTAGTGTGACTAGTAGTAGACTACAGGTCAGTGTGACAAGTTAGTAGATTGCAGGTCAGTGTGACTAGTTAGTAGACTGCAGGTCAGTGTGACTAGTAAGTAGACTACAGGTTAGTATACTAGTTAGTAGGCTTCAGGTTAGTATAACCAGTTAGTAACTCTTTGAGTGATGCAACTTGTTAACCATGCTGCCTCTGAAAGCTGCAAACACCCTACCTCCTTCCTAACTCTTGGCAACCCAATGGAACCATCCTTCCCCCGACCCCCACGAGGAATTCTTGTGCAAGTCCTCCAAACATTCATTTTTAAGCAGAAGTAAAATATGATTCCTTATTTCAAAAAAGATGCAGCTTTAATTTCAGGAAATCCGATAGGACAAGGCATTTTAGCCCTTTACCTCATTCTGTCTTCTAGACTGTTCTCATTCCCACGGGTGACCCCTGCATGGGCGTTACTTAGGCCAGAGCAACATGAATGAGACTGGGATTATGTCCACCTGCATATTCTTACCTTCTCTCTTCCACTTGAGAAAGCCTGCAGGCTGAGACTTTTAAAAATAACCCCAACAAAAGTATGGAGCAATGGAGGATACCAGCTCAGACATCAAATCATGTATCCTTGGGGAACTGGTTCTTAGCTACTCCCCAAACCTGCAGGGAAAAGTCAGACCCCAAGTGTCCAATCAGAAACCCATATGTAGCTGAGGATAAGTAGGAATGTGCCCAGCAGTGGTGAACTTACCTAAGACATCAGATTCTTTATGCAGTGTGTGTATGTGTGTGTGTGAGTGTGTAATTCAATTGTGTGGTTCTCAAGTGTGAGCTTTATAGTCATGACCTTGTTGGGCTGCACTGCAAAAAGGTTGATCATGGCTGAGTAGACTAGCATTGAGCAAAATGACTTACTCTGGAAAAATGAGGTTTATTCCTACCTCTCAATACGGACAAACTGAATTCCAAGTGGGTTAAAGACCTGTGTATGACAGACAGGGAAAGACATGAACCACATAGAATTTATGTAGTCTTTACGGCTGTGGAGTTTGGAGCAATTTCCTACCAGAGACCCAAACAATAGAAACCTTTACAGGAAAAATTACTGGCTATACACACTCAAAATTAGAGATTTCAGTTCGGAAGAGTTAACCTACCTGACAGATGGTGTTGGAAAAGATGTTTGCAGGCCCTGAAATCAATAAGGACAGAAGGTTTCCAGGGACTCCCGCAGAGGAAGGTGGGCGCTTCCCCAGGCAAACACGGACGAAGGGGCACACAGGGGTCAGGCGGTTTAGAGCAGCAGAGACCCAACTGCTGATAAGCATATGAAGAGACTCTCATTCCACTGGCAATCAGAGAAATGCACATTTAAGTTACAATTTGACCCACTTCAAAATCATCGGATTGATACAAATGGGAAACTGTATTATGTATCAAGTGGGGAAGAGAATGTGGAGAAATGAGAGCTCGTCTCTGGCGAGTGTGGGATACTCTGCCCTTCAACAGCCCACTCCTGGTGGACTCCAGAGACAGGCTTACACAACTCGGTGCGGGGGGTGCATAGCTCTAAGAGGGGGTTCCTGTGCAATTGCCTGTGTCCCCGCAGGCAGAGGTGTTCTTGGCCAGGATCCAGGCAAAGCCACCATGGGGAGGTAGAGTCATCGGCTGCCATAATCACATTGAACATGACAGGGAGCACGGGAAAGTAAGAAAGATAATGAGAGCCATTGTCAATTAAACACGCACACACAAAGCAGTATCATCTATTATTCAAGGATAGTCATACATCTGAATAAATAGAAGTGGGGGGGGGCTAGAGAAAGGAAAATGGGGTTGGAGGTCAGACCGTAGATGAACACACAATAAAATCCGAGAAGGGCTCACAAGATATCAGGCATGTGGCATCAGAAAGTGGAATTAGTTCAGTTCTGTGAATCGCTGGTCCAAAAGAGAAGAAAAGAAGGTAAAATCGAATTGGAATTCAGGTGAGCGGGAGGTATCCTTATATGGCAATGACACTGAGGTTTTCTGTTTAAGGGCTGCATAATAAATCATTGATGAGTTTCAATTCTTCATTATTTGTAATGGATTTTCAGCAACACACTTCCCAGCTGTCAGGGCCCCAGGGTGGAGCCATAGCCAGAACCCACGAGGCTTACTTCTTTGCCTACCTCAAGCCTGCAGAAGTAAATATAGCTGTAAAGACAGTAAGCGCAAGGGGGCAGGGGGAGCCTCAATATTCAAGGCACAATTAGAAGAATGACTTGGAAAAGGCCTGCAATTACTATCCCTTAAAGACAGAGTAGGAATACCTCTTTATCCATATTTCATTGGCCCCATATAATATTTAAAGTCTCCCCCTAATATTTGTAGAATGAAAAGCAGAAATCTAGAAATGTTATTTCCCCAGTTCCCACAGCCTGGGCTGCTCAATGTCAGTCTCTGAATTCATAACACAAATGAACAGAAGACAAAAATCATTTGCAGTATTCTGAAAGGAAGGATTTCAACACAGAGAGATGGTTAGAATGTGCAAAGCTGGGAAACCTGAGAGGAGGCTGTTCTTGACACCAGCCAAGGACCTGGAAAGGGAAGTTTCTTGTGCTCCACCCTCCCTCTATCTCCCCTTCTCTCCACCCCACCCATTTACAACAAGCTCGCTTGTCAATTTCCTCAGAGAAATGCGAATGGATTTTTCTAACCTGTGCCAACTCCAAATTGATCAGTTAATTAAGCCGATCTCTAGGAGGTTGTTGAGGAACCAGCCCTTTTTTTCCTTTTGTGTTCCATGGTTCCAAACTCTTCAGAGACACCCAACTCAGGGAGAAGGGCACTGCTTGCTGAGATCTTACCCCGCAAACAAATACAGTTCTTTTCCTTGTGAATGGGGATTTTGCTTCTACAGCATACTTACTGTAAATGCATTTTGCAGCTTCTTGCTTCCAGGTCAGGATTAAGTGACTTTGTGCTGCTATTTACTTACTGTTTATTATTTTAAAAAATGCAATTGTTGGGTTTGCTCAGAATTGCTGTCCATTGCTGTCTTCATTGGCTTTGAGGATTCCGATGGAGCTGGTAGAGGGTGTGTCAGCGGCTGACAGGCAGTGTGTGTGTGGCTCGCTGCTGCAGCATCACATTGTGAAGTCACTTCTTGCGTCTGCACGCAGGTGAGCACAGTTAATAACTAGACCTGGTTGAGGAGAGAGTGAGGTCAATGCACTGGGCACCAGCCCCCTGTCTCCAACATTCTTCTGGTTACTTAAAGCACTTTACCTCATCTGTCTTCAGAATATCCCAGTGAGGATGAAAGGAAGGATGGCATACTAAAAGGAGCTAAGATTGCTGTAGCGTAATTCACTAATGTAACCATCACTTCCTCTTTGCCTGCCAGAGACTGAGATGCAGGGAGCTGAAATTGCAGCCCCGAGATCCCTAGAGAGTATGCAGACCAAGGAAGGCTTGGGCGGCCTGCGATGTGGTCCTTTAAAGAAATGCCTGAATAAGGGCTAACACACACACTGAGACAATGGTGGCCCCCCTCCACGTGACTAACTGGGAAGTGAGAAGCATACTTAGGAGAGTGATGGGCAGGGGACCAAGCTAAAGCCAGAGACTGACTCTTGCTCTCAGAAGCAGTCCCTTTAGGGTATAGCTGGCTCTTCTCTTGACTCAGTGCTCTGTTGATAAGTACAATTCAGTTTGGTTCATCTCTGTATATACACACACTACACATATTAAACTGACCTCATTTGGTTGAGTTCCTTACATTTTTACCGAGGCCTTTCTGGTTACTTCCTGAAGAATTGCTTCGATAATGACTTCTGATTGTAAAGAAGAGGGTCCGGTTTAAAACGATCAACCTATATCTTATTTAAAAATGTTTTGAGGGGCACATAGCTCAGTAGTTCTGGATCCTTTCTTTCATTATGCAAGGCTCGTCTCAGTGGAAGTCATGCCTCAGTCACCAGGACGTGACAGCTCTGAGTCCCTCTGGGAAGTATAGAGTATTTTCAGCTCAATTTTCATGGCCCTTGTGCACCACGTTCTAGGTTCTGTGAAACTGTTTATCTTTGGGAGAGTTGTGCTGAGGTATTGGGAGCTGGTAAGTCAAGAGGCAGGAAAAAAAATCTCCGGATGTGGAACTGTAGGAATGGAGGGAGTTTTATGGCATTCCACCAGTTAACCCACCTGGCAAAGGCAACACCACCTTGAAACAATTCTTGTAAAACTGGTACTCTGGGCTGGGGCTGTATCTTGGTTGATGGCGAGTTTATCAGACATGCGCCAGGCCCTGGATTCAATCTCAAATACTATAAATAGGAGGTGCTGTTGCTTCCACTGAAGGGTGTCTTTCTTCGACATTTCAAAGCAGACGAGAATAAATATGTGCGATCCATTTGTCCCTCCCTTCTCCATTTAACAGCCACCCAGGTGTTCTTATGGCCCTGATATGCAAATGGCGCAAGTGCAGGAACATGGACCATCCTACAGGTAGATCCAGAGCACAGAGGTTAGGGCAGAAACATGGGCCCATTTGAGGAATTTACAGACAAATCAAAATCCAAGACAGCATTTCTGAGTATTAACTCATGGAAACCAGCAGAAACAATATTTCCTGTCAATGAGTATGTGGTAGTGGATAGGCTTTAAAGAGCATGGAATGATCGAGAGGGTCAGGGACGCCTCCACAGGACACAGAGGGTCAGGGACGCCTCCACAGGACACAGAGGGTCAGGGATGCCTCCACAGGACACAACCTCCACAGGACACAGTGGGTCAAGACCAAGAGCAAGGGGTCCCATTGCTCTGTGTCCCAGCCACTACTTCTCTATCAGTATGGACGCATTGTATCAGTCCTAAACATTTTAATGTCCTCATCTACAAGATGAAAATTAATATTATAATTAATAATAAACCCTACCAGAAAGAGGTGTTGAGAGACTACATGAAATGTTGTATGTTAGCCTAAGGGATTGCTTGGTAAATAAGCCAGCTCTCAGTAAGAGTCAATGGAGATTTAACAGTAATAATTTACTACTCGCAGAAGACTCTTCCAGAAAGGCCAAACAGAAAGACCCTAGACCAGCCGCATGGTTTTCCTGGTTGTGGTCAGTTCACTGCTAAATGCCTTGATTGTACACCACGGTCCCCTAGCACAAGAAGCAACAGGAAATCACAGTGTCAGACTTCATATTTGTCTCAAATGACTTAAACCACAAGGAAGGCAAAATATCAGGGAGGCTGCAGAGAACGCAGGGCCATTGTGTGCTCCTGGGAGGCACCATCATCGGGAAGAGCCTCCTGTCATCACAATGAGAGATGGGGGAAGAAATTTGCGAGGCTTTTAAGGAAGCTACGACGGACTTAATGAGCTCAGGGTTTACAAAGACCTCGGCAGAAAACTGAGAAAAAGCACGGGACCGAGAGTGATCATAGGAGAAGTGTCTGGAAGATGAAAGTCTAAAATAAGCTGAGACGTGTAGAAAAGAAAAAAGAGAGTAGAACAGAAAGTCTGAGGCAAGATTAGGGAGGGAGAGGCCGACCCGTGGTTGAGTGGATGGTGAATGGGCAGCTTCTTCAGATGGCGAAGCCAGAGCCCCGGGTAACTTCCTTTGTCTGTTTTCTCCGAGAGTCGCAGCAGAACATCATTTGGAGGAATAGAGGGCATTGGTAAGTGACAATAGGACCAAGGAGTCTTTAAGGGGCATCATGGGTGAGCTCCCAGTTGGGTACAGAGTGCAGCAGTGAATGCATTATGTGCCCAGGCAACTTGCAAATGAGATTCTGCAGTCATTACTCGTTGAAATTGAAAGGATCCCAGAGAATGGAAGATGAGCTGAAACAGAAATGCTGGTGAGCACATTTGCTTATTTTTAGAAATGGAGAGGCAGTTGAGCTCGGAGAATATAGAATTTGTTCTTAGAATCACAGGCAGGGAAGCTGGCGGTCCGCCTGGGGGAGGCATTGGTCATGGAAGGGATAGCTGGTGAGCTCCCTGGACAGCCATCATGGGTGGGTCCCACTCTCTTCTTTTTTCCCCTTTCAGGTTCTTAGGCCTAGGGTCCCCAGAGGTCAACAGGACTGCGCATCTGGACTTCATGAGATCTCTCGTACTGCTGTGGTTGAGGGTCGGTGGGAGGAACTGTTCTTAATGAGAAATGCCAAGTGGGAACTCTCCAGCAGGACGGGCATTTCTAATGGTTTCTTGCTCTCTCTTCCTTCTCTAACCTGAATATTTTTTATGTTATTGTTGTTTCTTATTCTAGTATTTATGACAAGCCCACTGTGTGTCGGGATATCTGTTTAAATATCTTTCTCACATGCACAATTAGATGAAGCCAGAGGCTGGCCTTTCAGCTTCAGGACACCTGTGTCCCAAGCCACTGTTGTTGACTTACATCCAGGGGCTGCAGACAGAGGGCAGAGGAGGGGGAAGACCCGTGCTGAGGTCAGCAGGACCCGCCACGTTATTTCCAGGGTCATAGGAACAGGAAGCAATTTAACTGAGCAAACTGAAGATCCTGGAGAAAGGTTAACCACAGGACCCTAGGTGCACACAATGTAGGAAGAAACAGGGGAGCTTGGGAGTTTGAGTAAACAAGAATTGGGTGGCAGAAAGCTCAATCTGAGATGATCATGTGACAGGCAAAAGCCAAATACAAGAAGACAACCTAGTTCCTTAGTTTTCAGTCAGTCTTAAGAGAATAGCTAGAGATTTGGAGTCATTAGCATAATTTGATGGATTAGCAAGAGGAGGCAGAATTCCTCACCCAGTTTTTTTTGTCTGTCTTATTTTCAGAACTGCATTTAAGACTCAACCATGGTGGGAAAAAGTCACGAGCTGAGCATGCTGGGAACTGCAATTTCCTGGAGGCCTTCCTTCACAGGCTTAGAGACTGTGTTCTCAGGGAAAGCAGCCAGGACCCACCACCACTGGGAAACAAAACAGCACCCTGCGTTCTGCTGGGAGCGGGACTTCGGAGGCTGCTTGAGCACTCTTGCTCTTCCCACACAACAGAGACCCATCCCACACTGGGAAGCACTTCCAGGACACTGCTGCCTTTCAAACGTGACTGTTGCCTACAGTAGGAACTGCACTTTGTATCTCAGCCCAGACTGCACACAAACACACATAGGCTTTTGAAGCAAGCATTCCAGAAAAAATCATTTATTGGGTTTAAGTGGCTTTGATCTGGTACATTCTGTTTTATTCTAGTCTAGCCTGTACAATTCTATTCTTTATCAAATCTCTTGGCTGTGTGTGTGTGTGTGTGTGTGTGTATGTGTGTGTATGTGTGTGTGTTTTAAGACAGGCTTTCTCTGTGTAGCCTTGGCTGTCCTAGAACTCACTCTGTAGACCAGGATGGCCCAGAACTCATAGAGATCCACATGCCCAGTTTACTTCCTGTCTTATTAATGGGTTGTAACTCATAGTTTAAAACTCACTGGAGCTGGGACAGGCAGGTGGGAGCCGCATCATGTGGGAGTGTGTGATCATTGCTCCAGGTCCCTGGTTCTCAAACTTCCTAATCCTGTGACCCTTTAATACAGTTTTTCATGTTGTGGTGACCTCCAACCATAACATTATTTTATTGATGCTTCATAACTGTAATTTTGCTGCTGTTATGAATCATAATGTAAATATCTGATATGAAGGGGTCATGACCCACAGGCTGAGAACGACTGCTCCAAGCCCTCAGAGACTCTCCAAGCAGACCAGAGATGGTCGGCTTTCTCTGAGAGCCGTGGGTACTCAAACTTAGCTGAAGGCAGGTGTGATGAGCCTGCTGTAGAAAAGAGTCAAGCATCAAATGGGGATGAGTGTGTCTTAGTTAGGGCTCTATTGCTGTGAAGAGGCACAATGACCACGGCAGCTCTTGTAAAAGAAAGCATGTAACAGGAGCTGGCTTGCAGTTTCAGAGGTTTAGTTCATTATCACCATGGTGCGGCACGGCAGCATGCAGGTAGACGTGGTGCTGGAGAAGCTGATGAGAGGTTTACATCTTGATCCACAGGCAGCAGAAAGAGAAACTCCACACTGGGCATGGCTTGAACGTCTGTGACACCTCACAGCCCACTCCACAGTGACACACTTCCTACTCCAACAAGGCCAGACCTCCTAGTAATGCCACACCCTATGGGCCAAGCATTTAAAGGCATGAGTCTATTGGGGGCATGTGTATTCAAACCACCCACCTCAGTGTGAAGTCATCCGTGTGTTTTTTTTTTTCAATTCCCTAGATGCCCTGGATTTAGTAGTGGAGTTAGCTGATGAAGAGCACCTGCTCTTTTAGGCCCAATTACCAGAGGTCTCTTGGGAGGGGAAGCAGAGCTCCTCCCGGCCATGCAGATTACATATCTGTATAAGGATTGTTGTCGGAGTACATTTGGAGATGTATTTTCAAAGGTTTTCCTTCCTGCATTCTATAAATCTTGGTAGACATATATAGATCAAGCTGGGCCCTGGGCAACGCTTTAAGTCGACCCAGTCCATACTGACTGAAGATAACTGCTTAGTGAGAGAATGAACCGGTCAACACATGGTGTCTGAGTGTCTGTCAGCTCTGCTTTTAGAGCTGGGCATCTATCAGCAATCAAGGCGAAAACGTCCAGACACATCTCTGCCTTCATGGAGGTCACACAAGGTCATGTGTAATTAATCGGCTCACAGTTGTCAGAACCCAGCAAGAACAGCAGCACAGCACAAGGGACAGGGGGTGTTCCTGAGAAAGTGGCGTTTCCACTGAGGGTTACAGGGAGGCTGGGGTGGAGAGCAAGAAAGCATAGTCTGGGAAATGAAGCAGTAGCCCCGTGAGGGTTGAGAGAGGGCCAGGCTCACTGTGAAGTGCAAAGCAGAGAGAGAGGAATCTCAAAGCTCAGGAAGTGAGAATCCTGAGAGCAGGGAGAGGCCTCTGAGGAGGGTAGAGATGCAGAGAGGTGGAGAGAGAGGGAAGGGCGTGGATAGAGAAGAGCCCTGGGAAGGGTGGGGTGAGCACCATTCGGCGTGGTTGAGGAAGGGGACAGAGATGAGTGAGTTTATGTTTCTCCATGGTAGCTGCAGGCGATGGAGGTGGAGGGGAGAGAGAATCTTATCACCTAGGAGAAGTGTTCTCTAGAAAAGTGGGAGTGGGAGAGGAGATGAAGTACATTTGAGACATCATCTTTGCTCATGCGGCATCCTTAAAACGCAGCTTCTTAGCTGGTCAGTGGCAGCGCACACCTTTAATCCCAGCACTCTGGAGGCAGAGGCAGGTGAATCTCTGTGAGTTTGAGGCCAGCCTGGTCTACAAAGGGAGTCGCAGGACAGCCAGGGCTACACAGAAAAACCGTGTCTTGAAAAAACCATAAACAAAGAAATAAACAAAGAAATAAAAGCAGTTTCTTTAAAACACCTCACCTGTCGGGTAAAGCCCTGTCTGTCCTACAACACCCATGACCCCCTTCCTAGACTTCTCTTGAGAAACCCAAGTCTTGCTTGCCACTGGGTGTCTGTGCTCACGCCCACAAACTTCCACCCTGGCCTTGGAAATGTTGACTATACTTCTCGGCACATGGATAATGACATTCATCCAAAGCTCTGTCCCAGTCGATGCTGTGTGAGGACTCTTGCCCGGGCAGACTCTCCTTTAATCCAACAGCAGTTTTTAATGTGAGTCTTAGTCCCATTCTCCCTTCTCAAGCAGAGCAAACTGAGGCCAAGGCAGGTCAGGAAAGAAACCCAGTGAACATGGTGTTGCTGCTTTGGACAGAGCATCTATTCCAAACCCCTCAGGATCATGATTCTGTGGTGTGGGACCATGGTCTCTATTTTGTCAATTATGTTTTAAATAAACGCTGATTGGCCAGTAACCAGGCAGGAAGTATAGGTGGGACAACCATACAGGAAGTAGAGGTGGGTCAATGAGAACAGGAGAATTCTGGGAAGAAGGAAGCCCATTCCTTCTGGAGTTCTGACCTGACCACAGAAGAAGCAAGATGTGACTACCTCGCTAAAAAAGGTACTGAGCCATGTGGCTAACACAGATAAGAATAATGGGCTAATGTAAGTTATAAGACTTAATAAGAAGCCTGAGCTAATGGGCCAATCAGTTTATAACTAATGTAGAACTCTTTGTAATTTCTTTGGGACTTAACGACTGCGGGAACCGGGCAGGACAGAAACCCCGACAATAATTCTGGGGTTTGTGGTCTTAACCACTGCTTACATCTTAACTGCTGTTACTGGTCGGTGGATCCTTGAAGTCTGGGACCACTTAATATTACTAATGATATTTTAGATGTTTCTAGCACCCAGTACAGCTACTATACTGTAAGAAGGCCTTCCAAAGGTTCCTTAGGGAGAGCTGATGACATAGTGATATTGCTCAGACATTAACTCTGAGGTAGGGGTTGGCAACATTTTCCTGTAAGGAGAGAGTCAGTAAAGACTTTAGCGTATGCAGGCTGTAGAGGTTCTGTTACTATGAAACTCTGCCACTGTAGTGCAACAGTTGCCAGTGACAACACACAGACAAAAGGCTGTAGCCGAGTCTCAATAAAACTTTATTTATTGACACAGAAATCTGAATCTCATGTAACTTCACCTCCTGAAGTTTTCTTAAAATATAAAAAGGTTTTCACATCTTAAAAATGTAAAACTGTTTTAAATTGTGGAACCATTCTTAGCTTACTGCCTATAAAGCAATGTTCTGTTCAGATTCAACCTGAGGACCATGGTCAGCCCACGCCTGGTATAGACAGCAGCCTGGAGCTCTGACGTTCAGGCAGGCTAGGGAGAGGAGCCCATCAATTCAGGGCGACTCCATACCCCAGAAGTTTCTCTGATAAGAGCTTTGCAGCCAGGGGCTCAGGCATTGTCTGTGGGGATGCATACATGAGTTAGGACAGGCGGAGTCACACCCGGTGACTCAAAAAAGCCTTTAATCCCAGCACTCGGAGGCAGAGGCAGGTGGATCTCTGAGTTTGAGGCCAGCCTGGTCTACAAGAGCTAGCTCCAGGACAGGCTCTAGAAACTACAGGGAAACCCTGTATCGAAAAACCAAAAAAAAAAAAAAAAAAAAAAAAAAAAAAAGAAAGAAAAAAAAGAAAAAGAAAAAAGCCTTTCCCCTACTTGGTAAGGTTCCATGCGGTGGCTCCCTGGGCTTTAGAGCAAAACCACAAGAGCTGAACTGATTGGCGGGAAGGTCATTCAGAATTAGTAGGAACGTCTGAGTTATAAAACGGCTTATAAGAAATGATGCTTCATTGCGTTCAAGGACATTCGGCAATCAAACGGACACTTAACAAAGCCTGTCAATAATCCATTTGAATTGCACTTCGCATTTTTCAAAGTGCTTTCCAGTACATTATTCCCATTGATCTGCCCAGGCACCCTAGGAGGCATACAACCCCATTCTACAGGAGAGGTCACTGCGAACACCTTCACCGGAGGCCACGGGTCAGAACAGCTGCGGATTCTGCCCAGCAGCCTAGGCGACCCGCTACAAATGGCAACTTCATATGATGAATCTTGCTTATGGAGAATAAATATCCCCGACTCAAGCTTATTTTTTAACCCCTGTAATGAAACACCGCGAGAATTCGCCGGAAGTCCTCCTCGAGTCTGAAGGAGGAAAAATGTATCTCAGATCAGAGAGGTTTCGTTCAGGCTCAGATTAGTTTTCCTTCTGCTAACTTCGTAATTGGGAGAAGACAGAGCCGGGAGGTCTGATACCAGAGGAGGGAACCTCCAACTTCCCTGCTGCGCTTTCTTCCTTGCCTATCAGAGAAACTGTGGCCTGGGGGACATGGCTTGCTGCCAGCCAGCCAGCCCTCTTGAACTGGGGGACTTGAGCCTATTCTTCCTACCTCCCAGCTTGGGGCTCTCATCAGCATTTCTATGCCAAATTGGGCTTTGGCACACCTAAGGATGCCTTGGCAAACTTTGTTAATTTCCCAAGAGCAACTTCCTGGTTCTTAATTAGGCCTTTTATTCCTAGATGTCTATATTTAACTAGCTCCGTTAGCACTGACCTCTTTTGGACGGTGCCAAGACCGTCGGGGAGGTGGCAGTTGAGTCTAGACAGGGCAATTATTCAGATAACTAAACTCCCCCAACTCATTCTTACAGCGATACCCTGCAAGCAGAGGGCCAGCCACTGAGTGAAGCCTTCCTGGGCTCGTTAAATAACCACTCTGTGCTTCCCTTCGCTGTGCCCAGGGAGGCGGAGTGTGAGCCAGCTGCAAGATTTCACCGCTTAGCTCAGAGGGACAGAGTATACAGGGGGGGATATGTAGATTGAAAAAAAAAAAAAAAAGGCCTCTGAGAAAGGATCTCAGCAGCGCAGGAAACTCCAAGGTCTGTAAATTTGAAAATAATCTAACTTCTGAGGCAGGAGAAACGGATCAATAGTTCCTGGGTGCAGTCACACAATGGTCCTGGTGCAGTCACACAATGGGACCCGATTTAAGCTGGAAGAGCATGAATGAGTGAGAATCCCGTGTATCAAAACAGAGAGCTCTAAACACATTGTTGAGCCTCCAAAGCAAGCCACAGAAGGTGCTCAGGATACAAAAACATTTGCCAAACTGTAAAATGGCTTGGTAATGATGCCGTATCTTATTTATGGGTAACATGTATGTGGTGTAAATATTTTTTGAATCAATAATTAAAAAACTGCTAGAAATGTCCATTTTTCCCTTTAAAAAAAGAGACAGGACAGTGATGAGAGAAAAATGAAAACACAAACATTTTTTTAAGAAAATCAAATGCATGACAATGTCACACACTGTCACCACAGGAGGGAAGGGAAACGTGTTTACTAAAAGCATATGTGGGGTTGGAAGCTCAGCTCCACAGTGTTGCTCATGGAAGCCCGAGAAGTTCTTTTTCCGAGACCTCCACTCAGGTAAAACTGGATCCTTGGCCACACCATGTAGGGGGGATTTCATGGTGAACTGGTACAAAGCCGAGGTGGAGCCTATGAAAATGGACAGAGAGGGGAGGGCCGTGTTGGGCAATTTTCTGTCAATGTGACCATTTGGCTAGAGCCATTTGGGAAGGGAACCTCAAGGGGAAAAAATGCCCCTATAGGGAAATCTGATGGGGGCATTGTCTTGATTAATGATTGATGTAGGAGGGCTCAGCCCACTGTGGGCAGTGCCATCTATGAGGAGGTGGTCTGGGTGGTATAGGAAAGTATAGTGGGCAAGTCATGGGGGGCAAGCCAGTAAGCAGCTCCCACCATGGTCTTTGCTTCGGTTTCTGCCTCCAGTTTCTTGCCTTGCTTGAGTTTCTTCCTTGGCTTCCCTAAATGATGAACTGCGATCCTGACATATATACGCCAAATAAAACCTTAGCTCCTCAAGTTGCTTTGGTCATGGTGATTTATCACAGCAACAGGGAGCAAACTGGAACAGACAGAGAGAATAGGGCACACCCGAGGGAGTGAGAGTGAGCTGCTCAAAGAAAACCTGCCCTGCCATGTGTCAAAGTGTGTGCTACATAGTGGCTCTCAAGTTCCAACCTAGAGTACCTAAGACTCGTTCCCCCTCCCTCTTCTTGACAAGTGAGGTCATCCTATGGTTCTGGGGTTGCCTTCGATGGGACCACTGGGGTTGCACGAGAGAGCTGGGGAATGTCTTGTTCCTACAACACAGGTTGTCAGTGAAAGTCCTAGAAAGCCAGCAGGGTCCCTGCTGGGAAGGGAGAGAGACCTTCAGGCAACATTAGTTGTGTTGGAATTCTCCATTCTCTGCTGGCAAGAGGCTTCAGTGGGACTCGCTCATGGTGGCTGTCCCCTTCCCTCTTATGGCCCCACGGTTCTCTGCCTTTGTGTTTTGCCTCATGTATTGTGAACTCTGTGAAGTTTATCTTTTTAAGCTACATAATAAATTCACAGGGTATTATCAGTGCTCTTACTGGTCAACATGCTGTTATTATCCCCTTCAGTATTTCTGGAATACTTTATAGAAAAAACAAAAGGGGATGTAGTGGGAGAACTTGGGCTTGGTTTATGGAGGACAAGTTGAGAGATGATAAGAAAGTCTTAGGAGAGGTCTGTGCAGTTGTTAGGTGTAGCAAGAGGGGCCGCTTGTTCTTCCTAACCACCCGGCTAGCTTAGACCTCAAATAACCACACAGAAACTGTATTAATTAAATCACTGCTTGGCCCATTAGCTCTAACTTATTAATGGCTAACTTCCACATCTTAGTTTAACCCATTTCTATTAATCTGTGTATTGCCACGTGGCTGTGGCTTACCGGGTAAAATTCCCAGCGTCTGTCTCCAGTGGTTCCATGGCTTCTCTCTCACTTCTCCCTTTTTCCTCCCAGCATACAGCCTAGCTTTCCCTGCCTAGTCTGTTCTTCCCTGCCACAGGCTCAAAGCAGATCTTTATTCATTAGTGGTAATCACAGCACACAGAGGGACTCCCACACCAATTAGGGTTGAGGATGTCTCCTAGAGGCCTTTTGAGTTGATGGTGGCATTTGGGGGAGATGGTGAACTTTTAGAGGTGGGGTCTCAGGGAAGAAAGCTGAGTCATTGGAGAAGGGTTTTTCTCCTACCCATCTCTCTTTTATTTTCTGTCACAGGGGGAGCATCACAGAATGCTCCCTGCCACGAGTGTTCTTCGCTGCCAGGATCCCACAAAGCTACTGGGCCTGCCAACCATGGGCTGAAGTCTGAAACTTGTGGCCCAAGATAAACCTTCCCTCTTTTTAAGTCTATTGATACCTCAAGTATTTTGGCACAGTGATCAAGAGCTGGCTGACACAGGGCCTGTGACTCTTGTCCTCCGGAATGGTGAGTGCTGCTCTGGGCACTGGATGGATGTTACAGTCCTAAGAAACTCACCTTGAACATCTCTGCCACCATCTTAAACCACAAATGCATCTCCATCACCTGTGTCTGATCTTAGTGGCTTTCAGCTGTCTGGCGGACAGCTCCATCTATGATAGGCCCTGTGCTCCCTTCGCCCTCCCCTGCTGTGTAAGAACCCCCATTTGAAATGCTGCTTCCCGGCAATAACTTGTTTGCTGTTTGACCGAACTGCCGGGCACCACAGCCTAGCCAAGAGGACGCACAAAATGAGCTAGCACAAACGATATGATTAGTAGCTGTTTCAGATCACGCATTTAAAATACGGGCAGCAAACAATTTAAAAATGTACAAAAAGCTTGAAAAACAAAAATTAATTAGTGAAGACGGGATTATTTTTCAGACAACTGTTACATTGTCACACTTAGATAAATTAACAGTTGTCCTTGATATAATCATGAATCAAGTGAAATGAACACTTTTCAATTCTCTCATATGTTACAATTTTACAATGTATTCATTTCAGTTAGACTCCAACTGTGGTCCATATCTTGTGATTAGTTAAATAAATGCTTTATACAATTTGAAGGGCAGATTTCTCCTAATATTCCTCTCTCTCTCTTCCCAACAGTTAATTTTAGAATCTCTCATTGGTCCTGATGGAGGACTCCCATTGGCTAATAAAGAAACTGCCTGACCCATTTGATTGGCCAGCCCTTAGGTGGGTGGAGTAGACAGAACAGGAAGAAGGAAGTGAGGTAGATGGCTCAGTCAGATGCCACGCATCTCCTAAGTTAGTCAGACCGCTGTGCCTCTCCTCAGAGAGATGCGAGATGTGATGGAGCCAGCCACCAGGCCAGACATGCTGAATCTTTCCAGGTAAGACACCATTCATGGTGTTACACAAATTATTCGATATGGGTTAGTCAAGATGTGAGTAAGAGGCTGAAAATAATGGGCCAGGCAGTATTTAAAAGAATACAGTTTCCGTGTAATTATTTCTGGTGTAAAGCTAACCATGTGGGAGCCGGGTGGGACGAAAAGCAAGCCGGCCCACAGCTCCTCACTACATGGTCCTTTGGGCATTCTGATACTGGGTCATGCTGGCCCACTACCTCAGTGTGACCCATCATGTTCCTCTGTCCTGTTTCCTAGAAATTCATTGTTTGATGAGGCCAAGGGTGATGGTTTATACACCAGACAGCACCCGGGATCACCTAGGATGGACAGGAGCTGCTGCTGGTGCCCGTGAGGGATTATCTAGATCAGGTTAACCTCTGGACAGGTCTGTGGAGAATTTCTTGATTAGATTCACTGTAGTCAGAAGGGAGGCTGGGCCCTGGACTGACCAAAAGGACGGAATTCTTGTTCTCTGCCGCTTCACTGCAATGTGACCAGCTACCTCTCTGCTCTCTATCATGATGGAATGTGCCCTGGAACTCAGCCAAAATGAAGCTTTCTTCTTTCCTTTGCTTATGTCTGTTACGCACACTCAGACATACATGCACACACGCACACACAAACACACACTTGTTACAGCAAACAGACAATTGACTAATACACCCAGCCAACCACATTTTTAAAAAAAAATTTTTTTTTTCTTTGCATGCTTTTGAAGACCCAGTGGAGGATTCCTTGTTTGCAAACAAACAAAACAAACGAAATCCGCATGCCTGCCTCATTAGCTGGCTGAAACCTAAGGTTGCGCTGCTGGAATCACATTGTTTGAATTCTCAATTAAAACGCAAATACCCCTAGGAGAAGGGAAAACTTGTCAGGCACCCATTCCTCAACACGAAAGTTTTATAGGGGCGAAAAATGCATCTTTCCCTCACACAGCCCAAAGGTGCAGCAGGCACCCCACAGCATCAGACTGGCAGGGTTAGTCGAGCTTTAGGAGACAGTGAGTCTTTGGGGTGAAGATCAGAGAGCTAAGGAAGCAGCCACAGTCACCTCCTACCTCTCCAACTCCTCAGACCTAAAAGGGCCAAGCTCCTGTCTACGCCCCACCTCATCACTTCCTCTCTCCACCCAGCTATATCCCTTCCTGTCTGTCTGTACAGACCTCCAGACCTCTATGGTTAACTAGCGGCTAGCTCTATCCTCTGGTCGTCAGGCAAGCTTTATTTGTCAGAACACAGACAAACTATGACAACACCCAAGGAAGGTCTAAGGAAGAAACGACAATTCCTTCCTCTTAAACGTTGCTTCTCCTTTCACACGGAAGACCTAGTTTCACGGGATACCTGGGGAGGTTCTTTTACTGACACCTGTCACACGGATGGTCGGAAAGTGACCTTCAAAATGCCACATTTTGGGCTGCATGACCTTCACCTTGCCACCTCTGCGGAATCCCCTCTGTTCTAGTTAAGACTTCTATTGCTATGATGAAATACCGTGACTGCCATAGTTTTGTTGCTGTGAAGAGACACCATGACTACGGCAACTCTTATAAAGAAAAACATTTAACTGAGGTGGCTCTCTTGCCGTTTCAGAGGTTCCGTCCGTTATCATCAGGATGGGGAGAAGGGTGGCATGCAGGCAGACGTGGTGGTGGAGCTGAGGGTTCTACGTCTTGACTCAGAGGCAACAGGAAGTCAGCTGACTGTTACACTGAGTGAAGCTTGAGAAAAGAGACCTCAAAGCCCTCCCCCACAGTGACATACTTCCTCCAATAAGACCACACCTACTCCAACAAGGCCACACCTCCTAGTAGGGCCATCCCCTTTGGGGGACTTTTTTTTTCTCAAACCATCACAATGACAAAATCAAATTTTGTTTGGTTGCACCCCACCCTGTAGTCCATCACAGAAGGAAGTCAGGACAGGAACCTGGAGGCAGGAGCTGATGCGAGATTGTGGAGCTGTGTTGCATAGTGGTTTACTTAGCCTGCTTTCTTATAGAACCCAGGACCACCAGTCTAGGGTGGCCCCGCCCACAATGGATTGGGCCCTCCCACAGCAATCACTGATTAAGAAAATGAACTACAAGCTTGCCTACAGCCCCATCTTACAGAGGCATTTTCTCAACTAAGGCTCCCTCCTCTCAGATGAAAATAACTGTGTCAAGCTGACGTAAAACTATCCAACACACATTCCCAAGCCAGAGCTGGAGAAGTGGGGAAAGGCAAAGAAACGATGGAGGGAGAGAGCCAAGGTGGCACCAACAGGGAGGCGGCCACAGCGCGGCATGGGAGAAGCAGAGTCACTGGGGTTGACCTGCTGGAAAGTCCCTTAGTGCTGGGACGTTTAATGCCTGCTGACTTCAGGCCATTGTTCCATTTAGACGTCTCGGATGAGCCTGAGTGTGTTCATTGGGGTGGTATGGCTGTGGACCCAATCATCTAATGACCCTGGAAGGAGACATGTTTATGGCCTCTTTAAAGGTAAAGCACAGAGGCTCCATCAGGCCGAAGTTATTTGTTACTGGTCACTCAGCGAATAAGCAGTCCGACTTCTAGATCTTTCCACCAATAGCTGCCATTTCCCACACTCCTTTGCGATGTTTGCTTGACGGGGTGATGAGGAATGACACCCGATGTGGGCAGCTTCCAATTTTCACTGTAGCCCGATCCTGAACCCATTCTAAGTCTTGTGCCCAGAATCTGGCATCTCGGGAGCAGTCGGGATCACTTGATGCCCTCAGGGCAGCAAGGCCTTTTTGCTCACCAACCTCTGCAACTTTTGCCCTTTTCTGGGTAAGATGGTACTTTATCTTTGGAAACTCAGCCTGTTGATCAGACAAAAAATAATTAGATAACCTCTGTTGAACTCCCATGAGTCAGCAGTGTCTATAAAAAAGACGTTTTGCTTTCACGGTGTGTTTACGTTGGGACTAACAGAGGTGAAAGAGCGGGAGGAATCAGCTTCACCAAGAATTCCACCGTCCCGCTCTGTGGCCATGGACGCATTCTCTCCTGTGTTGTTTGACCGACGTCTTTCCTAGTTTTCTACAGCAAAGGCACTTGTTTCTTTTTCTTGTCATTTTTTTGTCCCTCTGGCCAGATGCATCTACGTCTTCTCTCAAGGCTAACCGTTTCTTCTGGGAGCTTGCAAAGCAAAGATCCCAAAGCAGGGAGGAACCCCAGTCTCTCTCAGTCCCTTGAATTCCAGGCCATTTTGAAGTCACTCCATTTGGACATTTACCCAGCAAGACTCCACAACCCAGAGCCCATGAGAGGGGCAGCAGAGTCTCAATAATGACAAAGTCATCATTTTCTTCTGCTGGCTTCTTAGAGAACGCAGCCATGACCTTTTGTGGGGAAACTCTTAAAATGAGGTGTTGTGGGCTGGAAACAAGCAGAAGTTAACTGAGAAAGAAGGAGAAATCAACCAGCTGCAATTCGTGTGAGCAATTCTGATCTCAGGAAAGACCACACACATACACCACTGCCCCACCCTCCCAGGCTCTGAACACTTGATGACCATAGCCGATTTAGCTCATCGTCAATTTCAACATAGAAGACAATTTCTAAGACCAAAGCGGGTGTGCGTGGGGGACCCATGAAACCAGTTGTTCCACAGTCAATCATGAGCTGTTTACTCACCGGCCATCTGGCATGTCAGACTTGGGCCACTGCTGACCTGAGTGACTTCATGTAGAAGTCACACACACACACACACACACCAGTTAGTGGTGTTAAGCCAGGCACCAGTTTCTGCTTTTGCCGGCTAAGGGAAGGGTGGAATGCAATTACCTCTGTTACTTACAATAAAACCTTTGAGGCATCTCTTAAGAAAACCTCAACAAGGGGAAGAAAGTTAGGGCTTAGAAAGAAGTCATTTGTCTTTAGCCGAATTCGGTGGAGTCTGATACAGATTGCTGCAGACATAAACCTGTCTGGAGTCTGGCTTCAGGGTTTGGAAAGATAAAATATTCATGAAGTATAATTTTGCATAATTTGTTTAGCTACCAAGTTATAATTTAGTTATTTGGTGCATGAATCCTTCAGAAGGTCTAGAGAAGAGAAAAACGGACTTCGCGAAGCTAGCTTCAGCTTAGGTGTGGATCCAGGCAAAAAGGAAGGCACCCAATCACACTGGTGATTCACAGCATAGACACACATGGTGGAGAGCGTGTGTGCACACATCTATTTATGCACAATTCATTTGCAGTCGTAACTTAATATTGTAATTAATTTGCTATAACAACATTACTTCCATTTCCTGTGGACCCTTTCTGCTGGGCATTTTATGTAGGCTAGTTACCTAGTTTTGCTTGGCATGTTAGTGCATAGAAGCCCAAAAGGAAGGAAGGAGCTCGAGACAATCTTTGATTTCAGCAAGATGCATTTAGATGATAAAAGTCCTTGATAGAAGGGTTGTAAGATAACAAATCTGATCATTTATTCATTCCGAACACAGTCATAGCTCATCTGTGTCCGGGACTATGCCAAGGACTAACGGATACATTTGTCAAAAGGGTTCTTGTCCCCAAAGGAGATCCAGTCTAGTTGAGAGAAGAGTCAGCTATGAGACAAGGCATTTTGTCACTTGGGTAGGACAAGCTGGCATGGCCAAGTCCCCTAAACCAAGATGCAGACTAATTACAAGTAGGAGAAACTGGGGTTCCCACCTGGTGGCTACTACCCTGTGACTCTCCTGATGTCTGTCTCTCTGGATCACAGTGGCATAGGATGACCCACAGCTCTTGTAGCTGTCTGTAGGCATTAGCCTTCTGACTCATTTTCCGCACTGACAGAATAAAGAGTTCTGCAAGTCATGAGCTTTGGGATTTCCCTTCTTAAAAGGCCACAGCAGGGCTGGGGGTGTAGCTCAGTGCTACCACTGTGTCTTGCAAGGAAAAGCAAATCCTTCCACAGCTTCCCATTGACCTTAACAAAAAGCTCCAGTAGCGTTACAGAACACAAGCCTCTCAAATGCGTGTCTAAACACATGGATGTCTCTCTCAATGCGTGGGTGGAAGGGAGCTCTTGCCCTTTCCCCGAGACTCAGTTTCTCCAGACTTCACAGCTAGATATAGCTCTATCTAAAACATTCTCCTCCTCAGCTCCTCTTGGGTTTCAGCTTCTCCCCCTGCAATAGTTCTTGACTCCTGGGGACCAGGCCAGTGTCCCCTGTTGTGGTGGAACTTCCCTTCACTGTCGTTTAATGCAGATCCTTGTCAGTGTTAGCTCTGCTCTGAACCAGACCCATCACTGCTGGTTCTGTGGTCTCAAGGAAAATTCATAACTGTCACTGTGCCCCTATTTCCTCATCTGTAACGCAAGCACAATGTCAGAACCAGCGACCTAGGGCCTCTGTGCAGAAAAGCATTTAGACTGAGGTGGAGCACATTCTCAGTGTTAGCCACTGTTGGGCTAATGCTCGCTTGGGAGTATAATCAAAACAATTTATTGTCTACACACATGCACAGCATACACCCAAACACTATATGAGCCTTGTAACAACGCTGTTAGCTATCGCTGTCATAGTGATTGGCTAACATCCTGAAAATTTCAATCCCCTGTTCCCCAATGGTGTCTAGGTCATGGCCCCCCAAATCATAGAGGTCTGATGATGTACAGGGGACAAACAGAAAAGGCTACTAGTGGCTCCAGAGGTGACAGACCACTCTTCAGGCTGGCTTGTGAGCCTTCCCAACATGCTCGTGGAGAATTCCGCTCTCATCTGGGGCAGGCCAGAAGAGCGGCCTGATCCAGCTGTGATAAGAACTTGGTGTGTAGAGGATATTAAGTAGGTACTCTGTGAATGAGTCAATTGAGCTGTATAAAGTTTCCTATAGGAACAGAAGCTGGAGGAGAATGGGAGGAAAAGATCGGGTTTGTCAGAAGGTCAGAGACAAAGATGGAGGGAGGGACCGGGTACACGCGATGGAGGGGGGAGCTCTGGTTCGAGGCTTGTGCTCCTCTGTGGGGTAAGAACTGTCTTCTGCGCACCCTGATTATCCACATTTCCATTAGTGCCTGGCTGGAGAGGACAGCTGGCCTAGTGAGCCATCAACATCAGGGCCATAAAACTGGAGATGGGGAAGAGCAGAAAGGAATTCTTGTTCATAAACACAAGAATCCTACATGTAAGCAAAATAGATTTGATTGCAAAATGACTACCATAAAACTGTAATTTTGTATGAATTTTAAAACCAACCTTTTACAGATTACAACGGTAATGCATATTCATTGCAGAGAATCTGAGATATGCAGAAAAGCAGACAAAACATGAAAAGCACCCAGTCTCACCACCAGAATAACTGCCTTGATGCGGTTCTGCCTCTCTCTTTCTTCTGCGTGCGCACGTGCACATTATGGAATGTGAAATCATACATTGTTATCCCTTCCTCGTCGGGGGTAACCCAGTCCAAGCTCCCACCAAGGCCTGGAGCTCCAGTCAGACTATTACAAGAGAAGCCAGAGATAGGGATTGCATCTTGTTCAGTGCCTCTAATGCCTGGCAACGGGCATTTCCCTGCCAGGGCTATCTGAGACCTGACTCTAAGCCAGAGGCTATTGGCTACTCTAAACCTCAGAACTTTCTTGGCAGCCCCTGGATGGCATCTTCCGTGATCTCAGATGACATTTCTCCTGCAGCTGAGGCCTCCTGGGACTCTGCTTTCTGTGGTCAGGGACTCTCCAAGTCCTAGGTTTTTGATCACTGAACTCAGTGGTTTTGGTGGGGTTTGTAGACCCTTCCTCTAGATTTTGAAAATCCAGAGCCTGAATATGAAGGTGTGTGTGTGTGTGTGTGGTGTGTGTGGTGTGTGTGGTGTGTGTGTGTGGTGTGTGTGGTGTGTGTGTGTGTGGTATGTGTGTGTGGTGTGTGTGGTGTGTGTGTGTGTGTGTGGTGTGTGTGTTGTATGTGTGTACTCTACTGCAGGAGGCCAGATAGGAACGAGGCCAGGATCCTAAGCCCGGGGCTGGAGTTTACACAGTGACATGATTTCAGGAACAAGGGAGCATCTTAGGTGACCCAGCTGGGTCGTAAAGTCTGCCCCAGCCTCCCCAGATCTCCCTTGGCTGAAGTCATCATCCATCTAGAGCCTGGGCAAGGACCAAGCTGCAGTGGAAGCCACAGAGTGAGTCAGATTGCAGGGCTGAGAGGACAGCATGAAGGACTCAGGGCAGAAGCCTGCCATCCTGAGTAAGAAGGGGTTTGAGAAATTATTTTGTCCCGAGACTTGGTGTAGCTGGGTTGCATCTTGCCTAACATGCACAAAGCCCCGGGTTCAGTTGGCCAGCATCACAGACTGGGTCTGGTGGCTCAAGTCTATGACTCCAGCATCAGGAGGGGTAGGGAAAGGAGGACTGAGGGTTTCAGGTCCATCCTGGGCTACATAGCAGGTTCAAAGGAAGCCTGGGCTACACGGAATCTTAGCTCAAAATGGCAACTACCATGATCTATTTTCTCATCCAAAGTAAGAAGGACACATGCAAATCTCTCGGCAGAAGTTCAGGCACTGACTGTGCACTGGACATTTCCAGGGATGAGAGCCTCACCCACCTCCTTAACACTTGTCAACTGAGCATGCTGGGAAACTTCCGCATTAGCAGAAATGCATTTCCTAGGGGCATTGCCCAGGTGCTTCATGGCCCAGGCCTACAGCAGCGCCTTGGCAGTCCACAGCTGGAGTCAAGCAGGGCCCTCCTTTCCTTCCTTCCCTGACACCTCCACTTTTCTTCTTTAGTCCCCCAAGGCAGCCTCCTGGCCTCTGCTAGAGTCAGCATGGCAGAGGGAGGAAGGCCTGAGAAGCAAGGCTGAGAGAGGTCTATCATACAGGGACCCTGGGGGTGGTGGGGTGGGAAACAGGCTGAGTTAAGACTGGGCTGGCCCAGGAGACAGAAAGCACTTACTTGTCCCTCTGTGTCCCCTGCAGCTCTGCTGTATTAGATAGTCGCTGAAATCGGGCTTGATTCTGTCCCCGCACCAGGCCTACTAATCAGGTCTTTTTCTACTAAGTCATAATTATGAAATCTCAAGGAGACCCATAGGATCAGACTTTCTGTTCCTTTATCTTCTAGCAAAATAAAATGATAGCATTGTGGAGATAATACTATATTTGTCTCAGCCTTCTATTTGTAAATCAAAATTTTTCAGTTGAAATCTCACCAAATTTTAACCTGCCTTTTTCTTTTGGGAATGTGGTACCCACAAATTTTGGTCATAGTGGGAACTCAGGCCTAAAGCATGTGATACCCACCTACCTTTTCATCTTTAAGGGTGAAATAAGCAGCAGGTATGACATTCAGTTAAAACCCATGACCTCAATTAAAGGTTTCCTGGGCAGGTCACTTTCGGGTTTTTTTTTTTTCAACATTAAACATAAAACAGTTTTGGCACTATGATTTTTCACATCAGTTTCATAAGCCTTACATTGCAATAACACAGATGTAGACTTCAGAAATAGCTTCATACACGAGGCTTGCTCAAGATCAAGCCAGACAATGATTTCATGGCTATAGAGATGTGGGTAGGGAAGGGCTCAGGAGGCTCCACCCTTAACCAAGTAGCTGTAGGCAACTGAGGCTGCTGGGGGTGGGGCGGGGAGTCAGTTTCCTCCTTGGGTCTGGCTGCTGGCAGGTTGCCTGTGCTCCTGTAAGTTCCACTGATAACCTCAGTGGGGGGGCGGGGGGGAAGGAGGGAGAGGAGGAGGAGGAAGAGGAGGAAGAGATGACAATGGCATAGAGAAGAAGACGGGAGACACATATGAGTCTGAAGTCCAGAAGGAGTTGAGGGTAGATATGATGATCAAGATACATTATATACACGTATGAAATTGTCAAATAATGTGCTTACATATTAGGTATAAAAACAGATGTATATGTAAATTTTGGTGTGACTTCTGGGCAATTATTTGAAGCTTCAGATAGTTATTTCAATACCTTTCATATTTTATTAAGAGACACCTAAAAATACATTGGTGTAGAGGACATTTACTTTGGCCTGCGCAAAACACGGCCTGGATCCCTACCGAAGCCTGACTCTGTGTGGGACCAGTCAGAAGCCATTGTCTCTGCATAGAGAAAGACGGTTCTTACTAGGACAGAAAAGGAACATGGGAATGAAGTATCCGGTGGGTTAATTTTAGTGAGGGTAGCGATGAGGAAGGCCCAGGCCTTTAGCAGGAATGCAGAACGCCGGTTGTTGAGGAAGACCTTGGCGGATTAAGAGGGCTGAAGGCAGAGGTGCAGTTAGGAGGTGTCTTAGTTAGGGTTTCTGCTGCTGCGATGAAACACCATGACCATAAAGAAAGTTGGGGAGGAAAGGGTTTATTTATTTGGCTTACACTTTAGCATTGCTGTTCATCACTGAAGGAAGTCAGGGCAGGAACTCAAACATGGCAGGATCCCAGAGGCAGGAGCTGATGCAGAGGCTATGGAGGAGTGTTGCTTACTGGCTTGCTTCCCTTGGCTCGCTCAGCCCACCTTCTTATAGAACCCAAGACCACCAGCCCGGGGATGGCACCACCCACTATGGGCTGGGCCCTCCCCTATTGATCACTAATTGGGAAAATGCCTTACAGCTGGATCTCGTGGAGGCATTTCCTCAGCTGAGGCTCCTTCCTGTCTTGAGTCTAACTCTGTCAAGTTGACACCCAAAACCAGCCACTGTGTGAGGTGACAGGTTATCATGACGAGCAGACCCCTGAATACACTGGCTTGTATAACACAGACGAAGCCTCCTATTCCTTGTTTGGTGTGACTGATTGCCTTACAACTGTCAAGAATACAACTGTCAAAATTTAGTGAAGGAAACACCTAAGTTCTGTGCACTTTGGGGGTGTTAATTACACCTAAAAACAGACAGTTATCCCTTTCCTTCCTACATCATGCTCCCAAGATGGGTGTGTAGGTGACAGTTGTACTCTGTGACCTGTAGGTTCATCAACTCCATCTCTGATGCCTCGTGAAGAGAAGGAAGAGGATGCTGGAACCCAGGCCTAGAGGCTTGTTGGCAGGTTAAGGCTAATTTGGATTTGACATCTCTCTTCCACTCAGATGCTACAGGCTGTGTCACAAAGCTATGGAAACACAGAGAAATACAAACTAGATCCAAAAAGCCACGTGACCAGCTAGTCTCTGTGGGCAGGGTCTACTTCGGAAATAAGCCAAGGAAGAAAGATGCCCAGAGAGAGCTGGCCATAGTGACCTATGGTTCATGAGAGTCTTAGAACCACGGGGAGGATCTGCAGAGTCACTCAGGGACAGGATGGGTCCGGTTGTGTTGCTGTTTGCTGCCAGGGACACAGAGGGAAAGTCACAAGTTTGGAGAGGGATGGGTCAGTAGCACTGAGATCATGGCAATGTTGGGGCAACCGGGAGGGACAGCTGGTATGCGGGTGGGGTGGGGGCCAAAGGTGGCCCAGGAAGCCTTAGAGCCTCCACCCTGGGAGGTGGTTAATAATAGAGGGGGCAGCTGTTGCTGCTGGTGAGGGCATGGCTGTCTGCAGCTAGGGCTCTCAGTGAACAGTTCTTCCTGAGCGTGAGGTGGAACAGATCGAAGGTAACATGGAGCAAGAGTGGGAGGCTGGGAGAGCCTGCTGAGAAGCAATCCAGCCTCCTGGGCCTCCCACAAGTGCTTGTGCCTGCCACTCACTTCCCTGACCGCTGACACCTGCAGTGTCGGCTGCAGGCATCTCCTTCCTCTCATTTTAGTAGAATACCCCATCTTTCCCATTCCTAAATCTCAGGAGCTGGGCTCCCCTACCTTGTGGCATCTACCAGCCTCTCTATCTCGCATTATAAAACGTGGTCCCTGCAAAACAGCAGATGGGAAGATCTGGAAGGTGTGAGCGGCTTCTAGGCCCTGTGAGGGGTGGAAAGGGTTGGGTGTGGAGAGAGCTGAGAGCCTGAGCCTCCAGCAGAATGGTAAGAGGAAAGCTTTTGTGGCTGTAGCTTGTGAGTCCTGAATTGCCAATGGGTTCCCGTTGAGAGCAGTGCACCTGTCTCGAGGGTCAGGCTCTCCTGAGCACAGCGGCCTTGCAGCCCATGTCGGGTTTCCTCAGCTGCTCCTAGTGCTTGCTGTCCAGCTGACAGATACTTGTTTTGGTCCACCCCCACTCCCCTGCCACCATTTCCCACTTGGTTTCAGGATGGAACCCATGACCTTGCCCAAGCTAGGCAAGCAGTCTACCGCTGAGCCACATCCCAAGCCTGATACTTGTTGAAGTCATAACCATTTAGAACCAATGCAATGAGCAAGAGTTGTATATTTATCCCTAAAGCACAAGGGACCTTTATTAAGCTCACTCCTCAAACCTCTCCATACCCCGCACCCCGCACGTCAGAGGCAGAGGTTCTCTCTATAAGTCAAGACTGTAGGCCGATGCCCACATGAAGAAGGGTCAAGGAACAGGGCCTCCTTTGAGTCATTTAACTTCCTTGAGCCTTGGTTTTCTTATTTGACCATGGAAGTGGAGTTGAACTAGATGATATCTAACATCTTATCATATGATAGTCCATGATTATCAAGCAACTCATTCCCTATTTTATCTATCATCTATCTATCTATCTATCTATCTATCTATCTCTATTATCTATCTATCATCTATCTATCGATCTGTTGATCTATCTATCTATCATCTATCTATCTATCTATCGATCTATCATCTATCTCTGTCTATTGTCTATCTATCTATCTATCTATCTATCTATCTATCTATCTATCATCTATCTATCTATCATCTATCTATCATCTATGTATCTATCTATCTACCTATCTATCTATCTATCTTCTGAAACAGTTGAGTTTTCAGCTTATCTCTTACTTCCTTTTGAGACAACAGCATACCTTAGTTCTGGCTATTATAGCAAACATGGAGCTTATAACGTCTCCATACTAGAAGGCGGCAAGTCCAAGATTAAGGAACAGCAGAGTGAGTGTCTGGTGAAGCTACATTTCTGGTTCATACAGGTAGCTGTAGTTGAGTCTTCTTACAATACAGAGTGTAAACAAGCTCCTGGAGGCCCTCACCAGATGCTAAATCGGTAGATCTTACACTTCTCAGCCTCCGGAGATCTGTGAGCAAGACATTTCTATTTATAAATTGCCCAGTGGAAGTTGTTCAATCAAGTGTATGGACACTCATTGTTTGTGGCTTGAACTCTTGACCTCATCCCCAAAAGATCAGACCAAACCATAGCAGAGTCGTTCATGTTAAGCATAGGTGAAAATCAAACCAAAACTTAAAAAGACTGGGAAATTTCCATACCCCATTTCCTCAGCTAAGCCCAAGACACAATGCTTCCTCATGATGAGTCCTTCCCGCTCTAGCTGCTGGAGTTTTGTGCTGCAACAAGGTAGTTTGCTTTAGCAGCAGGGACAGACCCAGCATTCTCTGAGGGCTGGGCTGTGACTCCTGTTTTCTTGCTGGCCATCACCCGGGGTCTCTCTCTTAGAAGTGTCCTTATGTCCTAGCAAATGACCCTTCTGTAGCAGACAGCTTACTTCTTCCACCCAGCAGTGGGACACCTGCTGCTACTTCTGTCTCTTTGAATGGCCCTCTGTTTAGGTGAGACTACCCCAGAAAAAAAAAAAGTCACCTTTAATGAACTCAGTGTCCGCTGATTCGGAACCTTGATAGCATCTGCCATAAATCAGAGACTCTGTTGTGTCCACGGGTCTGGTCTACACGCAAGGGTAGAAGATTCTATAAGTGTGCATCTCACATAAAAGGGACTGTAGGGTCAGGGCTCTTAGGACCGTGCCCATCTCAGCTTTGAAGGAGGAGGCACAGTTTCAACACCTACAAGGATCAACAGACACAGTGGCCCAGAAAAGGTCCAGAAAGTGAGCAGTGGGGATCAAGGGGACTAAGGTTACCTGTGGTAGATATTTGATCTCTGAACTCAGTGCGGTCAACACTGCCAACACAGTCTGGATTTTCATGTAAGGATAGCAATTTCAATTTTCATAATTAAAAAAAATTAATGCTGAGGATGTTTGGGACAGTGAAACTATGTAATACGACGGTAGAGGC
The DNA here is from genome assembly GCF_903992535.2 of Arvicola amphibius. Taxonomy (NCBI): domain Eukaryota; kingdom Metazoa; phylum Chordata; class Mammalia; order Rodentia; family Cricetidae; genus Arvicola; species Arvicola amphibius. The sequence continues at coordinate 1,739,419 of NC_052057.2, read as the reverse complement.
AGCTTATTATACATTTATCCAAACTACTTCATATACCAGGAGTTAATCTAAAGAAAACTGATTGTCAGCGTAGGTAGGAGCCCTTGTACCATGCTAGAGGAGGTGCAGCTCCCAGGGGAAGCTGTATATGCGTTGTGGAATATGAGGGCTATCTTCAACTCACCTTGGCTCTAAACCTAAAATTGTCCTATAAAAATTAATGTTTTAACTTTGTTTTCTTTAAACATTTTAGCCCCCATCATCATGGGTCAGAAGCACAGCGATCTATTGACCACCAGTGTGCGTGTGCTCAGTTTTTGGGGAAAGACAAATCCAGTTGAACACAGTAGCAAACATGTTCTGACCTGAGGAGCCCAGACCAAGGACAACGAAACTTCAGGAAGAATAGGTCTCGTGTGTGGCAACACATCTGAGGAACCAGAGGTTGGACATATAAACCAGACAGCGGGGATGGGTGGGGCTGATTGGGAGGAGTGAGCTGCACTGGGGTTTCTGGGCTGAGACAGTGTTTGCCCCTGGAAAGGGCTTTCAGCCCTCTAACGGTTCCGTGAGCAGAGTGGCGTGTCACATCTGGACTGCGCCAGCTTCAGTGGCTTGCTAGAAAATTGCTTCCCCAATCACACAGACTTCCAAAAAGGGTGCACAGTTGCAGTGCACCACAAGGGCAGAGAAAATGTATTGCAATCGGATACATTGAATAATGCACTCTTTCAACAATACCGGGAAGAATGTTGTATTATTAAAACACCACGGCCTTTCTCAAAGAGCAACGTTGACGTCGCCATGAGCGGGCATTAAGATCTGAGAATAACAAATATTGAGTTTTTCTCCAAGCTATGGTAGAGCAGAAAAATCCTTCAGTCTGTTTAAACTTTCAGAGAATAAACGGGCTTTTATAGGCAGGGACAGCTGGGGTGAGAAAGAAATCGCTTCGGCTCTCATTCAATACCAGGATGGCAAAAGCATGGGTGCTTAACATCTCTGTAAGCAAGTTACACAGGCTCAGAGAAGCGGGTTGCTGAGCAACTACCGAAGGGGTGGGATTAGTGCTAAGTGCCAGGTATCTGGGTTCCGAAATGCCCACCTCTTTATGGGGCTAAAATGACGGAGCTTTCAGTTTCCTCAATGGCTGTCATTTGCTGCGGATCTGATTAGTATCTGGGCGCGTTATGAATTGCATAGGTTGAACTTGAGTACTTCAAACTGCTCCCCATAACCCTCCTCACCTTGGAGCATCCTCCCACACTCCTACTTGTATATGGTTCTTAGATGACTTCCCTTCATCTAAACTACTCTACCTAGATCTTATACTTATTTGGGGTATTAGCTGACTTAATTGTAGCCTTCGTGTTACACTAGCAAACCTTAGCCTACTGTCACCTTCCTGTGTGTCCCAGCTAAAGTCATCTGATTGCTGGCGGGGCGGGGGGGAGCTATTAGCACCAGTTTAAGAAGAGAGAAACTGAATGGAAAAAAAATAAGCAATTGCTTAGTCTTGGTAAGAGGGATGCACAGGTGGGTTCCATCCATCCCTGAAACCAGACTAAGACCACTCCCCCCTCTCCCCAAAGAAATTAGTACTCTCGTCTTTCACCTGAAGGCTTTACTGACTGGCTGCTCCAGGGAGGTAGCTGTTCAGCTGCAGGAAATGAGCAGGGTTTCTTACTTTACTCTTTTGTCTCCTCTCTGCCACAGTAGAATAGAACGCAGCTGTTGAGGTGGGATACGGACACCTTAACAGGATTCCTGCAACCCCATCAGCGACAAGACCTCGAGAGACTCTAGATCCCAGCTCCAAGGTGCAGTGAAGGGAAGCAGGCCCAGCCTACTTCAGTGCAGCTATAATCTTTATCCGCTATTCTCTTTCCTGTCAATCTCTTATTCATTAAACTTTTCACTGTCTCAACGCTGTGACCCAGGAGGACGGACTGGAGACAGGGTTGGGAAATGGCACCATCTGAAATTGAAGCCTCGAAGCCTTAGCGTCTCACGGATGACATCAGCCATCTGCTGCAGAGACGAGTTGAAATAGACTACAGATAAGCTCAGAGAGTCTCCCCAGACTCACCACCAAGACCGCGTCTGAACACAGTTTAATCTAAGGTAAATAGTAATCATGGAAACAGCATCAGATTTATGATTGAAATGAGTTTGGGCTCAACCTGGAGTATTAAAAATAAAAATGAGAAGTCTGTGTGGAAGGGTTATCTCTGGGCCTATCTGCATGGGCGGATGTCTTGACCAGCTCCAGGGGTCCTCTGGTGCATTTGGTAGTGCCACTCAGCAGGGCAGAGAATTGTCACAGCTTGATGACACCCGCCATTAAAAGTCTTCCCATGCCCTGCTCTGTAACCTTGCCTGGAGTCAGTAATTTGGCTCTTCAAAAATACTTTGTACTTTAGGAAAAAAAATGTGTTCAGCAGCTGCCAGTGTCTCTCGAGTTTGATTAGTTTGAGCCAATCACCCAGAACCTCAATGAGTTCACAGAATTCAGCTCCTGAACCCTAAGATCTGAAGATCTCTGTGACCTTGTCAAGATGCCAGCCATTTAGCTCCAGTCGCCTTTGAATTACTCAAAGGAGAGTCCTCCTAGCCTAAGAGAAGAAGAGGCTCTCCCATATCAACATTCTTTCACCCATCTCAGTTTTCCTCCTCCAAACGTATCCACCCGTTCAATGGAAAGACTTCCCAGTCAGCTGAGGGAGGCGGTGGTCCCGACTCTACAATAGAAGACACACGCACAGTAGGCAGGATTCTCAGAGCTCCTTAGGTCGCCAGCTAAGTTAGCTCTTCAGTCTGTAGCTTCGGCATGTGTTTTCCTGAGGTATTCCATGAAGGAGACACCAGAATCTCGCCATCTCCTGATGGACATGTTGATACATGATGGTTACCTGCCTTTCTTCATCTCTTCTTTTCCTATATTAGTCTTTTTTTTTTTTTTTGGTGGTTGTAACAACATACTGAGTTACCTTAAACCGCAGGAAGTAATTTCTTCACAGTTCAAGAGGTTGGGAAGACCCAGATCAAGGTGCTGGAGGATTTCGCTGATTTTGTTGCCTGTGAGGATTGTCCTGACATGCAGAGGGCTGGCTCCTCATTGCGTCCTCACTGAGAAAGCAGGGGGTAGGGAGAAAAATTAACTCTGTGATGTCTCTTCTCTTAATACTAATTCCATCAGACAAGGGCTCTCTAATCATGATCTAATTACCCTCCAAAGCCCCATCTCTGGGAAAGATACGCATTCAGTCCCCAGAAGCTCTGTTTTATTTTTCTCTCTCTCTTTGTAGCTTTCCCTCGAGGTCCCAAGCTTCTTGTTGGGTTCCAGGAGCTGCTAAGAAGAACCCAGGGGCTGAGTCTACTGCAAATGGAAGGTCCATTTTCTTTTAGAGACTTATCAGGACAATTCATGTAGGTTTGTTGGATGGAGCTGGTCCCTTTTGTCTAAAATAAAGATGGGTCTAGAGAGAGAGAGAGAGAGCTCAGGGGTTATGAGTGCTTCCTGCCTAACTATAAGGACTGGGGTTTGGAGTACCTATATAGCAAGTCAGAAGTTCCACAAAAAACTGTAATTCCAGCTTCTAGGACTCTCACACTGTCTTCTGGGCTCTATGCACACACAAGTGTGTGTGTGTATGCGTGTGTGTGTGTGTGTGCCTCCCAATGCACAAATAAATAAAAATAAATCAAAGGTGTGATGGCTCAGGGCCATAGCTAAGGTTGAGAAAGCCCTTAGAGCTATTTGATATGCAGAGTTCTCAAGCTCCTTTTCTGGGGGGGGGGGGGGGGGGGTTTACCATAAGAACCGCCTTGCATTTATATTCTCTATAATATGTAGACAACATATTATGTCCTGAGATATCTTCAAAACTGTCTCCTTCAGCATTTTGGTCATTGGATGTGATCCTTGCAAGGAGGTAGGTTGTGTTAGTTGGTAAGTAGGCAAACAGCCAGAGACAATCAACTTATAAAGAAGAAAGGTAGCTTACCATATCTCATGCATGTAGAGATTTCAATTCAGGGTCATTTGCCTCATTCCTTTCAGTCCCGTGCTGAGGGAAGACATAATGGGAATGTGTGGCAAGCACAGCAATTTCCCTCATAGCCGGGGATTGAAAAAGAGAAGAAGTGGGGTCCTACTGCTCCTCTTAAAGAGCACACTCCCAGTGATTAGAAGGTCTACTAGGCTCCACCTTTTAAAAATTCTACCATCCTCCAGTAGTGTACAAAGTCACTGACCAAGTATTTAGCACTTTGATGTTGAGGGAACTTTGCAGATCCAAACTGCAGCAAGAATGTTACTGTTTCTCTATCTGACACCAGACAAAATTCCATTCAATGGGTCATTTAAGATCACAAGCCATGGCCAAGAGTATATCTATAGATGTCATTGAGTTTTTAAGCCTTTCATATAAGGGAAGGGAAATGCTCTGAAGTGTCCTGTGAGCATACTTCTCTAGCTTTGGCACTTGGATCTCTTTTTCTCTCTTCCCTTTTAGCTTTGGCATCCATCCCTGTTCTTCACAGTTTCTGTGGGACAATGCTCTCGTAGACTGTGAAGTTTTATCACTCATATTAGTTTAATTCTAAGCAAATTCTGGGAAGAAGAAAGGCAGAGTCAGTCACCAACCAGACACAGAAGAAGCAAGATGAGAATGCTTTACTGAGAAAAGGTACCAAGCCAAATGGCTAAACATAAACAAGTATTATAGGTTAATTTAAGTTACAAGAGCTAGTTCATAATAAACCTGAGCAATAGGCCAAACAGTTCATAATTGTTATAAGCCTCTGTGTGTTTATTTGGGGCTAAATCGTTGTGGGACTGGGCAGGATGGAAATCTCTGTTAAAAAAAACCCAACTTAGGTGCCATTTGTGCAAGGCTGCAGCACTGGGCAGGACAGAAATTTCCATCTACAAATTGTGCCCAAACATTTGTCAAGAATTTCCATGTAAAGCCTGAGAAATCTAACAAAACAAAACAAAACCCCACAAGATTCTAGACAGACAAAAACAGAGACAAGTGCCGACTTTTGGTAACCATCTCTACTCTGATAGGCTCTGTTTGCTGGCAGCAAGCAGAGGCATGGCTCCTTTAAGAAGGCTTTTTAACTCAGTGTTAGCAACAAGAAATTGCATGGCATTTCTCTTAAGAGGCCCTACTACGAAACACTTAAATGGTGTTTATGAGCAGCCAAAAACATGCTTCTTGGTGGTGGCATGGACCTAGAAACTCCCCAGAGTTGTGGCAATAAACATGGCTCCCTCCATGAAGCTAGACTCTCCGGAAGCCAAGAAATGGGTGGAGACAGCCACCAAAGCGGTGGTTTTAATTCTAGCCATATCTCATAGTGGATTAAAGACTCATGTGGTCAGAAAAAAGATAGAGATACACAGTAAAGACAGATTCAGAGGAAAAACACCTCTAAATGGTTTTTGGTTTGTTTAAAAATATATGTAGACTTGGGAGAAAAAAATAAAAATGGAGAAAGTCCTTAAAAAAAAAGAAATAGATTAGTTGGGTGTGGTGGCACACTCCTTTAATCCCAGCACTTAGGAGGCAGAGGCAGGTGAATCTCTATGAGTTTTAGGCCAGCCTGGTCTATGGAGTGAGTTCCAGGATAGCCAAAGATACACAGAGAAACCCTGTTTCAAAAAACTAAAAATTAAAAAATAAAAATAAAAAGTAGAGTTTTTTTAAAGCCATGTACAGATGAAAAGTACACAGAGAATTTGAATAATGTATGCTATTGTGTTGTTTTTGACTTGTTTGACTGCTGAGAAAGGAGCAACAGCTACTAAAAGACACCTGATTATAAATGCTGCTAGATTAATCCAAGCTATATATTTTGAAAATGCCTTGACTTCAAAATTTAAGTCAAAAGATAATGTTACTTTGAAGAACAGGTCTTGATTTTTAGAGGTTGTGGATTTATTCTGGGTTAAGAAAAATAAGTTTGATGAAGGAAGACCCCATGGAAAATCTCCAGTGGGAACAGATGGCACAGATAACCCAATGTTTCAGAACTCCTCTGCTGCAGTTTCCTCTGAGTTCTACATCCAAAATAACCTCAAGTCTGCTTGCTGAGATGATCCAGCCTCACAGAATACCCCAGTCAGGCCTTAACCATAATCCTAAATTTTCTTTGGGTCCCCATTAGATTATTAGCAGCCCCAATTAGCAGGAAGTAGCCTAGAAAACTATGCCCACATTTATAAAAATGGATTATGGATGTTTGTCTTTGTTTAGAGTGTTGATTCCAAGATGTTATGGATAATGGTCAGGAAAAAGACGAAGCAAAGGAGATCAGATTCAGAGTTCTTTTTTGGGAAAGAAAAAAATGGGGAAATGCTGTGGGACAATGCTCTTGCAAACTGTAAAAATTTGTCTCTTGTATTAGTTTAATAAAACATTGATTGGCCAGTAGCCAGGCAGGAAGTGTAGGTGGGTGACCAGAACAGGAGAATTCTGGGAAGAGGAAAGGCAGAGTCAGTCACAAGCCAGACACAGATGAAGCAAGATGAGAAGGCTTCACTGAGAAAAGGTACCAAGCCAAATGGCTAAACATAAACAAGTATTATAGGTTAATTTAAGTTACAAGAGCTAGTTCATAATAAACCTGAGCAATAGGCCAAACAGTTCATAATTGTTATAAGCCTCTGTGTGTTTATTTGGGGCTAAATCGTTGTGGGACTGGGTGGAACAGAAACTTCTGTCTACACATAGTTGTGCCAAATTCAGGAGTCTTCCAATGTTATTTTTCTCCATATAGATCCCAGCCCATGGCCCAGTCAGCCCCGTCAATTCTCTCTGTGCCGACGTGGTGGCAAGAGGTGACACTGGACTGGCCAGTGATGAAGAAGGCTTGGGTGATCAAGCAGCACAAACACAGCTGTGCATAGCTCCTTTCTATCCCAGAGTGACTTTAGAAAAGACTTAACGTTTCTGTTTTCTCCACCGTAACTTCTGCCAACCTCCAAGGCACAGACATAAACTCTAGTTGTGACCACGGTTGCTGCAATTGGTGGTGGAGGACTCCAATGCAGTGGTGGGAGCACTGTAGCCAGGCAGGCAGAGCCTTGTAGGGTTACTGGGTACCCAGAGCTCCACTCCAGCTCACAAAAAGTTCACAACGGGACATTTGTCTCAGAAAGGAGATGCACAGAGTCAAAGCACAAGGCCCTATTTCATGAAGAAAACAACCAACTGAACAGTAAGGATCCAAGATAAAATTAAAAATTATCAGAAACCCCATTCAACTGCTATGACTCCCAGACCCTAGGTCTTGGGTCATCAGAAGCCTGTCCCTTACATAGTCCCACTAGCAATAAGGATGACTGTTAAACCTTGGAATCCAGCAGAGTGATTACCCTCGTGGTTAGGGCTGATCAAGGGAGCACGGGTGTGCAGGAACTTGAGATGAATCCCTACGAGGTCAACTCAGGATGACAAGTGGCCAGGGCTTGCACCTTCGATGAGGGCAGCACATAGCATGGAATTCCCTTGGTCGAAGCCTGAGCAAACACCCTTGGCCTCTGTTCCTTTGAGGAAATTTTCTCTACAATCCAAATTGCTTGTTTATTAGCAAATGTGAATAATGTACAAATTAAGCCACCTGCTCCTGCAGAATTAATTTAGGTTATACTGGGGCTGGGATGGAGGAACTGATGGTTAGTTAACACAATCATGCAAATTAACACACGCCTGACTTCTAGGCAGATTCCCACTGTCCTCAGCAGGGGCCTTAAGGGAAACCAGGCAGTAGACCTTAAAGAAACCAATAATCTTTACCTTATCTGTCCTGACAGTTCCTTGCCGCATTCTATGGGAGCTTTTGGGGGAGAATATCCAGTATTTTTTTTTTCATTGCCCGATGATGCAGGAAACAAAATTATGGAAAGGTTAGCTTAACAATTGATGTCCAGCACCGGTGTCCTCTTATGAGCTGATGATGTTGCTTAGGCGTGTCCCCTGGGATTCCATTCTAAGAGATGGAAACAACTCATAACCAGCTGGGTTACTGAGAACATTCCAAAAAGCACCTGCTCAGATTCCCTTGGTGAATGGCTTCTCCCAATATGCAGGGCACAGGGCAGAGTAGGGCATCTTTCCTCAGAAGTCATGGCACTTTAAGCCTCCGCACAGATGAGTGGAGAAGGCCAGAGTTACAAGGGACTCAGCTTGAGCCCGCATTCTAGCACGCATGCGCACGAGGACAGTCATCTGACCGAGTTAGTTTTCACTGTGCAGCGTCAAACACTATTGGGGTGGTAGGTACCAAAGTGGTTGGCCATCCTTGAGACCAGCCTGTACTACTGGTAGGGCGTTAATACTGAGTGTGACCCTGCTATCACTCCGCAGCCGGGAAGAGTCCACTAAATAGTCAGAAATTGGAGACACAGACTTTCGCCCGCAGTCTTCAGCTGAGGTTGAGAACGTGGTAGTTCCTCACTACGTTGTGAACGTACCTGTGCTCCTGTGCGTTAGGGTGGGCAAGCTTGTGAACGGCATTTTGTGCTGACTCAGGATGGGCTAGCCAGGGGACACAGACTGCAGATGACGCCACGGAGGGGCTTACCCTAGCAGTGCTCACCGCTGCCCCTGGGCACCTTTCTATGGATTCAAGGACACAGGCCACCATGCTATCAGAAGAAACAGGAAAGAATAAGGTTGTAATTGCTATAAAAGATAAAAGCAGAGGTGTAAAGATAACTGTGTCGGCAATATTAATTCCCTCTCTTGCCTAAATAGTCATATCTAAAGTTACAGCGTGGTTTCCCGCGGAGCTGTATCAAACAGAAAATACGGCAAGAACATAATTTTGTCTTAAAGTGTGCGTCATCGCTGGGCCTAGTGTCATATGCTTTTAATCTTAGCCTCATGGAAGCCTGAGAATGACAAATTCAAAAGCAGTCTGAGCAACTTGGTGAGACCTTGTTTCAAAGTTAAAAAGACTGGGAATGGCTGCGGTGAGCTGGCTCAGGAGGTAAAGGCACTGGCTGCTAAGCCTGTTGACCTGAGTTCAGTTCCCCAGAACCCACATGGATAAAGGTAAGAATAGACTCCTCCAAGGTGTCCTCTGCCCTTCACCCTTGCACCTAGAACTGTGTTTGCATACACACACGAAATAAATGAGTAAAGGAAGAAAGAAAGAATGTAATTAACAAAAGAGGGCTGAAGTGGTAATTCAGTGGAATGGTGCTTATGTAGCCTGCATGAGGCCCTAGGTTTGATTTTCAGCAACACATGCATGTGCACACACACATGCACACAGTTTGCACAATATTCTCTGGGTTTTTGCATGTCACATTGCACATAGGGGAGGTTGCCAGTAGTATTAATTAATTTTTGTTAAACACATTTAAAGGAGTCATCTACACCTACAGCTGCTAAATCAGTGAATTCTGTCTGTGTGTAGCTCTACTCAGCGTATGTACACAAACAAACAGGTCTAATTTAAAGTTGACATCCCCCAACTGGTAATAGATGTCACAGCACAGTATCCGTGGAGGCAGAATGATTTTTTAAACAGTTTTCTGAAATGTTCTGTCCTTCCTCATGGGTAATTTGTCTGTCACTTTCTGACGTTCCTCTGCCCTACTGGCTCTGTGAGCAGCTTCAAAGCCCAAATTTCCCTGCAGGCAAAGGCATAGAACAATAATTCTGCACAAAAACAGCTGCTTTGTTATGCTTGAGGTAGGAATTGTGATGATGGGCAAGTAAACCAAACAGCTCTCCCGCTGCATTTGAAGAGATCTTGACAGCTCCAGTCTCACAGGTCTCTGTTTTGTTCCTTGAAGAATCCACACCGTGAAGAACCTGTACTATGAGCATTTTGGTTTCCTGGGAAAGTGTCCCGGTTTGAGGACTTAAGCAACGGAAATGCATCGCATTCTAGCTCTGAAGGTTGCAACGCCAAGATCACGGCATCAGCAGGGCTGGTTTCTTCAAGGGCCTCTCTCGTTGGCTTGTAGATAGTTCCAGTTGCTTCTCCTGTGTCTGCTTGTGGTTGTCCCTTGGCATGTGTCCTGTGTCCTTCTTATAGCCACAGCACTCACTTGGAGCTGGGGCTGACCTTAATGACCCTGTTTCACTCAGATACTTCCTTAAAAACCTGTCTTCAAACACAGTTGCATTCTGAAGTTCTGGGAATTAGAATATGATTTTATATTTGGATCTGAAATCTCCCTCAATGTGCTTGGTACTTTTTAACAATGGTAAAAAATGTCTTTAGTTCATATAGCATGCTCTCTCTTCCCGGTAGGTGAAGTTACTCTACCACAATCTTCTACTATAATATGCTGATCTGTCCTAAGTCTAAAAGCCAACTGGCCTTGACCAGAAACCTTCAAAATTTTGAACATAAGTAAACCTTGTGTGTGTGTGTATGTGACAGACAGAGAAAGAGAGAGAGAGAGAGAGAGAGAGAGAGAGAGAGAGAGAGAGAGAGAGAGAGAATATATGTGTGTCATGTTGGAATCCTGAGCCTTGAGTATGTCCTATACTAAGTTATACTCCCAGTTTCCTTTTGCTTTATAATTTGATTTATCTCAGGTGTTTGTTGCAGTACCAAAAATCTAACATGTGCATTGGGGGATGTGATTCAGTTCATAACAGTGGGGTTTGTTTTTGGCACAAGGTATCTTTTCAGCTGATGAAAATCTCTTTTGTAGTTTCTAAAATGAGCTTTATCTTGAAGCTTCTATTTTTTCCTTCTCACTTAATTTCCAAAGCCAGTTCTCAGTTTCCCTTGAGGCTGGCTCTGGTGGAATAGAAGAAAACTACTCTGACCTAGAGACTATCGGGAGGTCATGGCTGACTCCAATCCATGCTAGCGATGGAGGTCCTAGAAAATGGGTCACTGAGTGAACGGTAGATAACCCCGCACTGAACTCAACTATCTTGCCAGTGTGATGGCTCGCAGGTCCCTGGAACAAGATGATGATCTGAATTGTCACATAGCTATATCCAATAGAACATTGTGTACTGTGAGAATATTCTGTCTCTGTCCTGTATAGATAGAGTCATGTGACTACCCACCCCATATGACTAGTATACCTGTGGGGCTGGATTTTTAATTTTAAGCCATTACTGCTACACATGGATTGTATATTGGTTACAGTTTCAGTTGCTGTGAAGGAACACCTTGAGCACAGCAATTCTTATAAAGGAAAACATTTAATAGGGGCTTACAATTTCTGTCCATTATCTTCATGGTAGGATATGGTGGCGTGCAGGCAGGCATGGTGCTGGAGAAGGAGCTGAGAGTCCTGTATTTCAACCCGTAGGCAACAGGAAGTAATCTGTCTTGCTGGTCATGTCTTGAACATATATGAGACTTTAAAAGCCCATTCCCACAGTGACGCACTTCCTCCAAGTAGGCCACACCCACTCCAACAAAGCCACATCTCCTAATAGTGCCACTTTCTTCGGGGGTATTTTCTTTTGAACTACCACAGATGGGATCATCTTGGACAGCTGAGTCCTAGAGCAAGGAGAAGCAGACACAGCCCCTGGACTTATGGGTCCTGTAGAACTGGAGCGCTATACTACAGCCGCTCCATACTACAGCCCCTCCTTCTATGCCCACACGCGTCTGCTATTAGCTGGAAGTGGCCTTTGGAGAAAGAAACGGTCACGAAATTGGCTTGAGCGATCAGACCCTGCCACTAGCTTCAAGTTGGGGGTGCCCATAAAAAGCCAGCTCAGTTTATTGCTTTGCATACAAAAGTCTCCGAGAGACCTGATGAGCAAAACCAGGAATGTTCTGAGCCACAGTGGGAAAGTTCCTGGCTATGAAATGAATGTCTGTGGAAATATTAACCTGGAAGATTGGTTGAAAGCAATTTTAAGCCACTACGGACACTTTTCAGGTGCTTCTCTGAGAATAAGGCCTGGGTTAAAATAGATGGTATCCACATTGCCGTTGAATTTTTATTTTTTAGTATGAATTCCGTAGGCAGCTAAGGTCTTTGGAGAATCAAGTCACTTTTGCTCACTCTTATCATACCCCAGGCTCTGTGAAGATCAGGTAGGCACCAATTTGGGGCACTACCATTTTTGTTTGTAACTTCACAGAGGCAAGCAGGACGGGAGTTACCCAAGACAATGAAGGTAGCCATTACCCTTTGTCAGGCTAAGTATATAATTTCCCCAGTGATCCTCTGAGTAATAACAAAAACTTATGTGAGGTACATGTAGTGTTATATTCCCTGGGGCTTAATATGGCTCTCAGTAAAATTGATTTTCTGAAATCTTGCAATATACCTCATCAAACTAAATGAAGCCTGTGCTGCTTTTGTAAGAAGTGATTGGATTTCATGTGATAAATTAACCCTCACCATCAGAGAGGTGCTGGGTAAAAGGGTGGCTCGTTTTAGTCCCCAATAGAAGCCATCCTGGATTTTAATTTTTCTACAGACTTGATTTAATTCCCTCTGGGATTGGAAAGAGGTCTCACCTATCTGAGGATCTCCCGGGGCTTAGCTGACAAGAATTTCTCCCCAGATAGAGATCTATCTGTCTTTGTGATAAGGGGTGTTGCAGACCTCCAAAGCCAGAGGACAGAGGTGAGGTCAGAGAGAATTCCAGAGAATTCTTAGGGAAGTAGCTCTTGCGAAAAGGCAGAGGGGGACTTGATCTCTCATCTCCCTACAGGGCAGGCAGCTTTGTTGAGGGTGTGCGGCACCTCCCAACCTGCTCCGTAAGCTTTATGTATTGTGTATGTATTCATAACACTTCTTGGGTGGCTGAAATCAGCTTTGCAACTCTGCGAGGAAAGGACCGGCTATCTGAAACAATGTTCCCTCTGTAAATCCCTCCGTAAATAAGCATGGGAACTATGCCTTAAGTGACCCAAGGGGGACATCTTCCTTTGGAAGGGAAAAGTAAGTATGATTGGGCTTTGATTCAATCCATCCCTAGGAGACAGTTACTAAGGTAATATAGCCTGAGAAAAATCACTCCAAGCAAATCCAAGGGGATGACAGGGTACTCCTCTGTGGGAGTGGACCAAAATCCATTAGCACAGGAACACAGTTTTCTGGGGCAATATTGAAATTCAAGGGCCACTGTGGAGCATGAGCCTGGGCAGCCTTGCTTACTGTGGTAGTACCCTATGCTCAGGCAGCATGCTGCTCGAAACCTAACTCCCATCAGTGTGGTGGGCTTGGCGAGAGCAGACAGACCCTCTGAGGGTAGAAATAGAAGGGACTCGCTCAGTTTGCCATTTCCTCAATCAGAGAATCTTGGTTCCCAGTCCACTACTCATTTCATAAGTATGTGTATGAAGGTCGGAGGATAACTTTGTGGAACTGATCTCTCTTTCCTCCTTTACATGGGTTCTGGGGATCAAACTTGGGTCATCAGGCCCCAAAAGTGGCTTTACCCACTGAGCCATCTAGTGGGTTCCAATATCGTCTTTATCACAAAAATAATCAAAAGTTGGTGGCATACAGTTGTCCTGGTCTGACTCCTTTCTTAATTACTTGCATTCCTAGGGCACAGCCTGGGTGCTGAACATACGAAGCTGTGATGGCTAGTCTCGGTTGTCAACTTGACTGTATCTAGAATGAGCTACAATCCAGACACGGAGGGCACACTTGTGATCCAGATCTTTAAGCAGGAAGACATGCCTTCAGTCACACCTTCTGCTGGAAGCCTAGATAAGCACCATGGGTGAAGGAAGGGATCGTTTGTTCTTGCCTGCCTGCCCTCACCTTGTCAACACATCCATTCCTTCACCAGCATTGGAGCCTGCTTTTTCGGGATTCCCCGCATATACAGAACCCAGCCTCATGGGACTGAGCAATTACTAGATTCTTAGATTTCCCATCCACAGCCAGCCATTGTTGAACTGTAGCCTGTAAGTCATGTCAATAAATTCTCACACACACACACACACACACACACACACACACACACACACACATGCAAAGAGAGAGAGAGAGAGAGAGAGAGAGAGAGAGAGAGGAGAGAGAGAGAGAGAGAGGTTGATTCCATAAGCTCTGTGACTCTAGAGAACCTTGACTAATACAGAGATGTCTAGTAAAAGCTGGTCAAAAGAGCAGGATGATAGGGTTCACTGAGGACACCCAAGAAGCAAATGGCTGCCCTGAGTAGTTTAGGTGAAGACTCCTATAAGGGCAGCTGGGACAGATGGGACAGATCCCTAGCTGGGTCTCTGGGCCATGTCACCGTGCTCCTTCTCTATAGCATCTCTCCATATGCTACTGAGCCATGATAATGTTCCATTTGTCGAGGCCTGGAACATGAACCTTGGCACCTGGACCCTGGCAGGCTTGGTGCAGATCCTAGGGTCACATGATGGCAGGCTTGGGACAGATTCTAGGGTCACACGAAGTCCACTCTTTCACTTCATTCTTAAATAGAGAAAATGGAGTTGGGGCAGTAGCTCAGTCAGAAAAGTTCTTGCTTCTCAAGAACAAGGACATGACGACCTCCAACCCACCTTCTACCCCCCCCCCCAAAAAAAAAGGCAGCGTGGAAACACACTTGTATTCCACACTGGGATTCCAGTGCAGAGGGGCAGAGATAGGGACATCCCTGAGCCTGCTAACCAACTAGTCTGTCCTAGTCAGGGGACTCCAGGTCAATGAGAGACCCTGCCTCTAAAACAAAGGTGGGCAGCACAGGACACTTGAGGTCAACACGGGGCATACACTGGGCACTCACGCAGATCCACACTGTAAAATGGAGATGGTGACTATAGGGGGCTGTTGTGAGCTAGGAGAGAGAGAGAGGGAGAGAGAGAGATGAGAGAGAGAGAGAGAGAGAGGAGAGAGAGGAGAGAGAGAGAGAGAGAGGGAGGGAGGGAGGGAGGGAGGGAGGGAGGGAGGGAGAGAGGGAGGGAGAGAGAGACAATCTATTTCTCTGTGCTTGCAAGGGCACCTTTCTTTCAAGGGAGATCTGACCCCTCCACAACATGCTAAATGCTCATTTTTAATTAGTTTCTACTTTCTTCATAGTGCAGCAAGTAATCCTGGTTCCCAACTTTCATGTCTATAAATAAGGGCATTTAACAGAATTGCAGGGTATTTATAGCCTCCTACCTTCTGTTCGCTCTCAGAGGGCCACGTTATTCCAGGAGATGCCTGTGCTCCCAGGTTACTCCAGAAACTGAAGGAAGGGGCAAGTTTCCCCGCACTGAGGGCTTCCTAGATCTCCTAGATCTCCTGAGACACCGCTTGGCCCAGACATGGCCAGGTGGGTTGTCTGTTATGTCCTTGTGCCTCGCTGAACTGATTTCAGAGGCACACTCTGTGGGCTATCGCCGTGGCTGTGAGGTTTTGGCAGAGGTCCTCAGGTACCTATTTTCCAGATCTGCTGTTGCATCTGTAGAATTAAGTCCCCCCCTCCGGGGAAACTTACTGGGGAGGCAGTGAATAAACGCTTTGTGCTTTCCAGGTTCTGTCCCTGACTTCGGATGTGTTCTTTCCGGCTCAACACTCAACGAAGAAAGGACATTACTAGGAAAACGACTCTTCCTGCAACTTCAGTCCTCTTTTGGATCTGTATTTCTGCTAGATCTAGATCAGCTAGAGCAGGTCACATGTCTAAAATATGAGCAGGAGGGGAAAGACGAGGCCCAGAGCAGAGGCAACCGCTGCTCAGGGACCACTGTCCGTGGTCCTGAACACAAACGTCAGGTCGGATGGGAAGCTGCTGGGGTGTGTGAGGGTATCACAGGTAACTGTGCTCCACCTCCTTCACTGGGCTCCATCGACCCAAGTCAGCAAGGTCGAGCTGTCCCCTTATGTTGGTTGGTGTGACTTGCTGCAACAATATCCATCAACTAGTGTCAATTTTTTAGCCAGTATTAAGAATTTCAGCCATGGGGCTGGAAAGATGGCTCAGCGGTTAAGAGCACTGCCTGCTCTTCCAAAGGTCCTGAGTTCAATTCCCAGCAACCACATGGTGGCTCACAACCATCTGTAATGGGGTCTGGTGCCCTCTTCTGGCCTGCAGGTATACACACAGACAGAATATTGTATACATAATAAATAAATAAATATAAAAAAAGAATTTCAGCCATACGATCTATGTCCTTTGAGATGCACATTCTCTGTTTATTCCTGTTCCTTCCCCTAAGTTTCTAGAACTATCTTCGAACCCACCACAATCTCTTGGCCTTGAAAAGGGCTCCTTACAAAGGGGAGAAGACAAGAGTGGCACCCAGGAGTCTTGTGTCACAGCTGATAACCTGAGGTGTTTCCGAGGGGAGCCAAACACAGGCATTCTCCATTCATTGGCAGCCTGTCTCCACCTTGACTTTTCCATGCAAGGAAGTGTAAGGAGCCTGTTTACAACTACAGCACGATGTAAAGGCAAACAATTTTATTGCTATGTCTATTTCTGGTTAATTGAGAAAATTATTCCATTTAGCCATGAGTAAAACCTCTGAGATTTTTCTTCTCATTTCTCTGAATGCCTGGGGAAGTAAGCCGCAGTAAACAGTCACGCTGGATTTTGTTTCTAGTTAAATGAATTATCATAATAATAATTACCAGTCAAAACATCTGGTTTTGGCACAGCTTGACAAAGGAATTTCTCAGTATAAAATCTGAGCTTTCCTCTGATTTCCTAACCCCTGGTTGGCTTCCCAGCTCCTTGGACTGACCTCCATACTGAGTTGAGCACATACCCTTGGATGTTGGTATCTTTTTCAAGTTTCAACGAGGTATCTTAAGAGACAGTTATTGTGTTACAAGGTACCACTTTTGTGTGTTTTACTCCTTGGCTAGTTTTCTAGAGAAGCCACATTTATGAAGCCCGAGTTTGATTGCTCATATCTGTTTCTGTTTCTTCTCTCCATATCATCCAGGCACTAAGGGATACTGCTGAGACATTTCTGTCTGGGGTGTGATCGGATAGCTCTGTGGTGGGGCTTGGTAACATAGTTTTCCAGAACTGTAGGAACCATTCCTAGGTCATCCCTAGACCTATTGCATTTGACTCTCTGGCACCCACCTTTGTAGGAAACACTCCCAAAGCACTCTGAAGCTGGAGAACAACTCAGAATATATGGATATTTGTCAAAGCCAAGAACCTTAGCCCCAGGGCTTTTGGCTTGATACCTGGATCTGACTAAAAATGCTGGGATCTGCTTAATGTAAGTAATGCTTGCACATGTGTTCTGACATCCAGGTGTGTTTCTGGCATCGCACTCTGACAGCTGGTCAACTTGACAGCCAGCAAAAGGAAGTCAGTATGACTCCCTTGATGACTGAGTTTATGGGTCACCTATCAGGAGATTTGGTTGTACCATTATCAAACGTTCAACTTTGGCTATGGTGATTTGTGAGAGCATCAGATAAATCTGTAAAGTGAGATGATGGGGAGGGGGTGGGCTCATGGTTCCCATCCCAGCTTTCCACAGAACCCCAGGCTCCCTGGAGGGGCCAGGAGAGTAGCTCAAGGCCCGCATGCCGACTTCAATCAAAGAGGCTCAGCTCACATCCCTTCTCTACTCAAACCTCACAAAAGGTTGCTTTTTAAAGGCTGGGTCTGATGCTTAAAATGGAGAACAAGAATCAAAGACAAACATTAGGCTGGATGATCTGGAAGAATGCTCTTGGCACGGTGATTTCAAGATCTATTTTTTTTAGGGACTTGCTGAGAAAAACACATTTTCCTTTTTTAAAAACAGGCTTGTGTAAGACTGCACCAACTCCTTTGCATGTCAGAGCCATCTTACAAAATGCTAATTTAGCATTTGCTGTCTAAAAATAAGTCAAGGATAGAGGAGCTCCCTTTGTCCCGTAAGCAGCATATATAAACTTTAAATCGTTTCTATCAAACAGAAGTTTGGGTTTCCCAGTCTGAGACACGATAGGAATAGTTAGCAGTAATAGACAGAGTCCTCATACTGTTGGGAAAAGCAGCAGGGTGGATGAAGTCCAGGGTGTTTGAGCAAGCAGGCAAGGATGCTGTCATTGGGGTTTGGAATCTATGCAGTCTTAAATCTTCTGCCTGGGCTCTCTCTGCGTTAACAAAGGACAACTAAGTTCATTGCTCATTGAGAATATCTGCCCAGAACTGTTTTTCTGTCTTACCACACAGACTGGAGCTCAGGGCCAGTAGCAGAGGGAGAAGACTGGCCTAGAGCCCATCCATTCAGGGATGAGTTGAGACAGCCAGGCGAAGTCAATATACTCACCTGAGAAACAAATTGTGACCAAGAAAACCTCATGTTAGGAAGTATTTTGAGAGCCCGTGGGTTGATGTAGCAAAGTACTACTGACCAACCATGTGGTTCATAGAGCAGAAGTTTATTTCCTCATCATTTGTGGGGCAAGCAGACTAAGACGAAGGTACACTCTTCGAATAGCCTCTTCTTGGCTTCTATCTCTTCCTGTGTCTTCACATAGTGCCTGTGTGCCTGCACCTGCCTTGTTTCTGACTCTATCTTTGTCCTGTCACCTCTTCTTATAAGGACAGTGATCAAATTAGATTACGATACACCCCACTGGCCTCATTTTAACTTAATTAAATACAGTCACACTTTGAGGTCCTGGGTATTAGGGCTTTCCCATGTGAATTTGAGGGAGGGCACAATTTAGCTCATAATTGCGCTAATAAAGACATGAGATTTTGAACTGAACTTAATAACGCTATTATTATCATTAGGTTCTCACTACTTGGCATGTGTTTTTCTCCTCGTGATTAATTTCTAGTCAGGCCATCTGAAACGCGGCTCTTCAGCTTCCTGCATAGAACTGACCAATCCTGGCCAGAGCTAGGTATTAAGGATGTCTCAGGGTATCTAGAATGCATCTCACATAGCTTTCCTAGGCTCTGGCTTTGTATATTCCCCCATGTACTGTTAATGATGAGACCATTTTGATTTTGTTTTGAGATAGGGAAATTTTTTTAAGCTACCAAATAAGCCTTTATGGCTGAACAGGAACACATGGTTGTGCAGGATTTTAACAGTGGGACAGTATGTCACATTTTGAGTCATACGGGAAGGATAAAAATAGTTCAGCAACAATGGGAATTATGAAAAGCACCTCCTGAGCAGCGGCTAAAACCCCGTAGGGCCGTAAAGGGAAGCGAATGCTCATCTAGAGGCGACCTTCCGCACTCATTTGTAAGTGAAGTCCTTCCTGGGATGGCAACTATCAGGGTTCCATAAAGACGGGGTGACAGATTAATAGGAAAAAAAGCTGAATCTAGAATAGCCATCCCAGACTTTTGCTTTTTAATATTTGAAGAAGTCTAAAGTTAAATCTTCCAGTGTTGAGTAGGAAAACGATACCTCCTGCCTTTCAGGAAGGGATTTAGCATGAATGGGGACCCAGAATTGATAGATACATGGATGGTTTGCCTGTCCAGTCCTAGGTGTCAGATATGTGTCTACAGCAATTCAATGCTCCCTACCACCCCTTTCAACTCTGATGTGGGGATTGTTCTCTTGGGAGCGCACCAGCAAATGAGCTTGGGCGATCTCGACTGCTTTTCCTGGGTGTGTTTGCAAGATGGGGCTGGTGTGTTTCCCCCAGCTTCACTGTTTATGACACATAAAGTGATGGTTCTATGGAACATTGCAACGACCAGGTATGTCCATCAGAAGTCATCCAAGTTATTGTAGCTGAGAAAAGAGAATATGGAACTTGGTTAATAGACATTGGAGCTGAGAAAGTGTGATACTCAGAAGCCATTTAATGAAAAGGCTGAAAGATGCTCCTTCTAGGCTGGGGAAAGAGAAGGGGAAATGAATGGGAGGCTGTTCGAGTCTATAAGGAGTCGTGGCCAATCTTCTGAAGAAACTGTCAGGAGACATATTGGACCATCAGAGTTTGGAGAAGGGGGTCCAGGCTCTGGTGTTCACTCTTGGAAGTGTATTGTCCAGAAGGTGGTAAAAGCTGGACACTGGGACCCACACCACTGTAGGGATGAAGAATCAGGCAGCAAGAAGCCACAGGTTGGTTTTTCCTCTTCCTGCCTCGGTCTCCTTTTATGCCTCTCACAGCAGCCCTCTTAGGCAGGTCCTCTGCAGAAAGAGAAATCCACGTTGAAGTTCTCTAACACTGGCCTCAGAGGGTAGACAGTGGGGCTGTGGCTGGGATGCCATAGGTGATCAGTTGGCACCCGAGAGTCAGTCCAAGGTGTCTTCTGCCACTGTTAGGCACAATCCCATTGCTACCCAGGGCGCTAAAGGACACTGAGCCACCAGCTCACCTACAGTCCGTTATGGGCAGGTCTATGGGGAAGAGCTGGTTTAATCAGGAGGAGATGAGTTAGCACTGTAGGGAGAGGAGGGCGGGTGATAAACACAAGAGCTCTCAGATGCCAGGAGGCAAGAGTGGCCACAGGTTGGGGAGAGAACACAAAGACCCCAGGCGTGGGGTCTGGAGACACTACTGGTGCTGAATGCTGCTCTATTCCTTTAAGCTAACCTGACCTGGGGGCAGCTGCTTAACCTTCCTAGCTTCACAGAGCTGCTGTGAGGATTAAAATGAGATAATCCTGGTAAAGTGCTTAGCCAGGTGTTTGCTGCAGGGTGATCATTCAATAAGTCTTAGGCTCCATTATTGGAAACTACGTGGACCTCATTCACCCACTCCAACCCAGAGAGGTGCCTGAAAATGCACCTGATGGCTTTACTTTCTCATCCTGGCAGGTCTGTGTTGCTCAAAGTCTGCCTTGGATGCAACTTGACCTTGACGGGCCAACTGGCTTCTTCATCCTCCGCGGCCAATCTGGAGGAGGGAGATGTCCTGGTTGGTTATTTTGCCAACAATGATACAAGTTAGAACTGTTTGGAAAGAGGGAACCTCAATTAAGAAAACGTGCCCACCAGATTGGTCTGTGGGAAAGCCCATGGGGGCATTTTCTTGATTGATAATTCATGTGAAAGGGCCCAGTCCATTCTGGACAGAGCCATTCCTGGGCAGATGGTCCTGGGTGGCGTGAGCAAGCAGCCTGAGCAAACTGGAGTAAGCCAGTAAGCTGCACTCCTCCGTGGCCTCTGCTTCAGTTCCTGCCTCCAGGTTCCTGCCTTCAGTTCCTGCCTCCAGTTTCCTCCTGCAAAGACTCAGTGTCAGACTACTGAAATAAACCCTGTGCTCCCCAAGTTGCTTTTGGTCATGGAGTTTTATCACAGCAATAGAAACCCTAATGGAGACAGGGAAGCTGTGTCATCTCTTGCTCTACTGACCAATGTCATCCAGGTCCATGTGACAGTCGCTGCCTTGGGATCTAGGGGTGTTGTTTGCTCTGTCATTGGAGTCTGATCAACAGTTCTTTATGATGAACACTGATGTTAGAGCAGCTATACTCAGCTGCTTATTCCTCATGAATGTGAGTGCTCAACCAAATACACCATTATCTACAAGAGTGGCTTCACAGTATGCTTGGGGGAGCACCAGTCTCAAAGGCCGTGCACTGTGTTTAAAGCACCCTAGGGCCAAACTTGCCACTTGAGTCTGTGAACTCGTATTATACTTTTGCACTGAGTCTGTTACTATACCCATGCCTGCTGTTGAACTTGGACCTCGGGCTTCAGCTTCAGTCTGGATAGCCAGCATTACTATTTTAAATATATATACTGTGTGGTTATGTGCAGAGGCCATTAGAGGGTGTCAGATCCTCTGAAGCTACAGCTACTGGCAAACAAGCCACCCATTATGGGTGCTAGGTACTGAACGCAGGTCCTTTATAAGAGTAATATGTGCTCTTAAGTACTGAGCCATCTTTCCAGCTTCTGGTGTTACTTTTAAAACAATCTCTTGGTGGGGGGCAGGAACTTCACTGTAGTATCTTATTGATGGTGTTCAAGAGAATAGGTCTCTCCAAGCTCTGCCCCTTCTTCTGGGGGCCTAGGATGGGAACTATGAGGGGAGATGCTCAGTGCTGGGTACTGGGTTGGGATGAGGACTTACCACAGCAGCTGGGGGTTTCTCTTTTTCATGTGTTCTTACTTGGGCAGGTGGTCCAGAGTTTCTTATTCCTTAGAGCCCATCTAGGCCACACAGTCTACCGCCCTGTTGCTGTAGGCATGTTCATTGTCATACCAGGACAAAAAATTTGCAAAGTTGTCATTGAGAACAATGCTCTCATCATAGTGGAAGCATCAATGGTGAAAGAGCGGGCGTCACTGTTAAAGTCACAGGAGACAAGCTGGTCTTCAGTGCAGCCTGGGGTGCCCTTTAATGGTGCTTCACCATGATGTTGTCATCCTTGGCAGTTTTCTCCAGATGGCATGTCAGATCCATGATGGACATATTGGCAGTAGGAACATGGAAGGCCATGCTAGTGAGCTTCCTTTTCAGCTCGGGGTTGACCTTGCCCACAGCCTTGGCAGTGCCAGTAGATACAAGGATGATGTTTTGGGCAGCCTTATGGCCATGACACCACAACTTCCCTGAGGGGCCATCTATAGCTTTCTGGGCGGCTGTGACGGTTTGGACTATGGTCATGAGTCCTTCCGTGATGCCACGGTTATCATCGGTGACCTTGGCTGGAGGACTAAGCATTGCTGACAGTCTTGAGTGGGTTGTCATGCTTCTCATGGTTCACACTCACCACAACCATGGGGCATCAGCAGAAGAGGCAGAGAGGATGACCCTTTCGGCTCCACCCTTCAAGTGGGTCCCATCATGAAGATGCTAATAGATTACTGATGAAGATGCCAGTAGGTTTCGCAACGTACTTGGCACCAGCATCGCCCTATTTGATGTTGGCAAGGTCTCACTCCTGGAAGATGGTGATGGCTTTCCCGTGGATGACAAGCTTTCTATTCTTAGCCTTGATTGTCATGGTTGAATTTGCCGTGGGTAGAGTCATACTGGAACAAGTAAGCCATGGAGTTGAAGTCAGTGAGTGGATCACTGACCACAACAATATCTACTTTGCCAGAGCTGAAGGTATCCCTGATAGCCAGGCACTCAGAAAAGGTCCGATCCGTACTCTCTGACCTTCACCATTGTATCTCAAGGATGAGGCTGGTGCTGCATTATAAGATACGGCTATCTCTGGAATGGGGAGGAAGAGAGAGCCAACTTTTATACTTTTTGCTTTAATTACATGTGTTTATTTTGTGTGCATGTGGGGGGGGGGGCATGCTGGTGCCATTGTGTGCAGGCAGACGTCAGAGTACATCTTACAGGGGCTACTTATCTTCCTCTAACCTATGAGCCCTAGTGAACTCTGACCTATGAGAACCGGTGGCAAGTGTCTTTATCTGCAGAGCCATCCCACCACCTCTGATGTGGCCTTTTGGATCCTGCATTAATTGACATGGGGGAAGGGAGGTGCCCACGTGGAGATGACACCTGATGTCTATCTGACACCTGAAATCTCTCCAGTGTTATCACAGGACCTCAGCGGAAAGTCCCAGCACCCACCAAAGACAACACTGTCTTTATCCAAGGGATGGAGAATCTTTAGAACTTGGGATGTTAACAGTTCTGCTTGGAAAGGGGAAGGAGTTTCTTGCAGGAAGCACTGGGAACAATGGGTTAATGAGGTTTAAATTCAGATTTCCTAGTTTAGGTTCTTGGACTGGCTGTTAGGCTGCTGGTATTCCTGTAGGGAAGGAGAGGATATAGGTTTTCAAGGCTTTGTAATTATCAACTGACTTTTTTTTAAGAAATAGTTTGCGGGAACTAGAAAAGATCTCGGTGCCTTCTTTTTAAAAACAACACTTCTGGGAGGAGGAAATATCTATCAATTCACTATGGCTTAGGGGAATTAGTCCCACTGTTCCCAACACTGTGGAATGCTCCTTTGTAGGACTCTTCCAACAGCCTCTGCCTCTCTGTCTGGTGCCACTGTCTGCCCAGCTGTAACCTGACTGACTGGAAAGAGCTGGGAGCAGACAGGACTGGCAGAGGAAGCTTGACTCCTGAAGCAGCTCAGTTTGTAACCTTCTGCTGGCTGCTTTGTTTTGTTTTGCTTCCTGGGTCACCCAATCCTTGCCTTTGCCGCTCCTGTCTCACCTGTTCTACAGCTCAGCTAGTGGGGTACAAACGAGGGCATCACTGACTTCCTACTTGTTCTGCCGCTTGTCACCCCCAACCTCACCCCCCCCTCCACCTTCCCAGGTCAGTCTGAACAGTTTAGGTTAGGGATTCAGGGACCCATTAGGATGGTCAGCATGGTCATTCCTCACAAGAAAGAATGACTGGTTCATGTCAGTGGTCCTGACTCCCAGGCTAACCTTAGAAGCATGTCTCTGAACCTGATCCCCCAAAGGCCACCTGAAGAAGTACACAGGCCCCTCCAGCTTTCATGCAGACAGAGATCTGGAGACACCTGGGAGACAGAGCTATGATGTGAGTGGAGCCGGAGAGTGGTTGTCTTGGATTTGCTGCGTGTTTCTACCCCAGGCCTTACTGGGTCCAACTGCCAAAGCCCACATCTCTCCCCTTTCTCCACAGGAGTTTCCAAAGGAAACTGTCTTTAAAACTAAGGGAAATTTAAAGGAATACACCATTAAAACAAAAGTCCCAAATCATGTAGGTATGCCAAAACAATAATGAGGAAAGGGTTGAAGATCTAAAGAGGTCATTTTCCTGAGTGTCTATCTGCCCCCCCCCTCGAGTGGGGGTGTGCTAAGCTGTCTCTCATCGACAGGACCCCTTTTCAGCACAAGAACCTGGTATCTAGCTACCCCCGATAATAAAATAATAAAATTCATTATTGATTTTAAAGATCCCAGCCTCCTTACGGAGCCCCTTTTGGCAGTAACTTCTCCCTCTTTGGTCTGAGTGTAAGGCAAACCAATATTGCACTCCAATGCTCCTCTGGGCTGGTCCTGTCTCCATTGCTCTACATGTTGCATAGAACAACCCAGGAATCTAGAGCCAGCCACTGGTTCTGTCCATTCAGAGGCCCTGATTCTTAGACTTCACTTCTTGTTCCTTTGGCAACCTGGTTCCTGTGTGTCTAAGTCTGGCCTGTGACCTTGACTCTCTAAAGGACCTTGCTGGACCTTGCTGTTAAAAACTCTTCCCAAGCTCTAGTCTGGGTTCAGGACTCTGCTGGCTTTGTGTTGATAGGGAAGAGAGACTTCAGGAACCAGCTGTTGAGAACCATGAGTGGAGCCCTTGTACTATACCAACAAACAGCATCTCTCTGGCTCAAACAGATTTTATAAGTCTAGGGCTGGGGTGTAGCCCCGTGGTAGAGAACTTGCCTTGAGTGCACAAAGGCCCTGGGTTTGAGCCTCAACACTGTCAAAAAATAAAAATAACAAAATATATGTTTTCGAAGGTAGAAAGGGTGGAGAACCCATGGAAAATCAAAATGACAAGTCTATTTGTGTGACATGTATTTACAAATAATTATAAAAACATATGCTTATTAGGTGATGAAAATGTTTTGGGTGCTGTGAGTTCTGGGTGCTGGGGAATTACGGGTAGACATGGGGCTGATACTGTGGTGGGAGGGTACAATGAGGATGGCTAACGAGAACGTTGGTTGGGATACAGGCAGCAGGGTGCAAGGGAAATCCATATGGCAGACAGAGATGGTTGGACAATGAGGGGTGGCCAGACGCTTAAAGAAGGCATCAGAAAAGACCTCTTGGAGATGATGTCATCTAAAAGACTTCAAGAAAATAAAGCAGCAATCTGATCAGAAATCTAGAAGAGGCAAGAGTGTTCTGGGAAGTAAGGTCATCCTTTGCAAAGGTTGTTAGGTGTTCAGGCCATAGCCAAGAAGCCAGTAAGCCTGGAACTGAGAACCTGAAAGTAGAGCAGAGAGAGCAGGCAAGGTCCAAGGTCGGAGAAGATGCTACAGGCGTTGTAGCACCTGAGGCTCTGAGAAAGGCTGGGAGTTCAAGTTTGGGTTTGAGCAAATGATGTGATCTGACACATAACTATACTTAAACTTTAGTTATCACTATTATTGTTATTATTGTGTGTGTGTGTGTGTGTGTGTGAGAGAGAGAGAGAGAGAGAGAGAGAGAGAGAGAGAGAGAGAGAGAGAGAGAGAGAGAGGAGAGCGCACATACGCTGTAGCACATATATGCTGGTCAGAGGGAAACATTTTTAAATCAGTTTTCTCCCACCTTTCCGTGGGTTCTGGGGATTGAACTCGGGTTGCCAGGCTTGCACAATGAGTGCCTTTATCCACGGAGCTATCTCAGCGTATTCTGAAAAAGCTGTACCTTGCCGGGCGGTGGTGGCGCACGCCTTTAATCCCAGCACTCGGGAGGCAGAGGCAGGCGGATCTCTGTGAGTTCGAGACCAGCCTGGTCTACAAGAGCTAGCTCCAGGACAGGCTCCAAAGCCACAGAGAAACCCTGTCTCGAAAAACCAAAAAAAAAAAAAAAAAGCTGTACCTTAACTTATTGGTCACTTGAGAAGATGCCAGGAATTATGATAATTAGCACACAGGAGCTGCCCCTTCAAATCTATGGAGTAGGGAGATTCTGTTATTATTTTTAAATGGTAAGAAGTGAGGTAACAGAGACTCAGAGAAGCCAGGACATCACAGGCCCTTGGGCAGGCCCAGAAGCTAGTGTGGGGCCCAGAGAAGCCAGGACACCACAGCCCCTTGGGCAGGCCCAGAAGCTAGTGTGGGGCCCAGATGTCTGACTCTGGAGCTCGGGTTCACAGCTCCCTTCTGGGATGGCTGTTCTGGCCTTGCTCCTGTTGCACCTTTTAGACCCAACCTCAGTGGTCAGGCCATCTCTACAGAGTCCCAGACTGGCAGGAGAATGCATCGCCTTGTCTGAGTTAGCTGTCTCTGCCCAGTGAGCACTATCCCTGGCTTCTCTGCATTGAAATCTGTCTCTGCGTAGGACATCCTGCGGTTCAGAGTCCATACTCATAAGACCTAGCCCATAAAATCCATGCTCCAGGAAGGACGATTGATGCTGAGTCTTGGACGCTGTTTAATGAAGCATCTCTTCAACCTCTGGATGATGTGGATGAAGTGGAGTTAAGCCTCTGCTGCACACACAGCTGTCCAGCGCCGTCTGAGCAACACCAGGCCTGTGTGCCAGGCCTCTTTCACAGCCTCCCCCCCCTCCCCACCCCCGGCCCCGGATTCCCCAGAGGGAGCAACATATCCTCAATCTCTGGACAGCCATGGGGTCCAAACAGGACACTAGCATCCTCTGAAGGTGGGAACCTAAAACCCAGACTGTCTGGGTACTCTTAACCCATCATCTAAGCCGTTGTGGTGTCTGAGGAGCGCGGGGGCAAATGGAGTGGGGATTTGATGCAAAGGGTTAGGACAAAACTTGACAGATCTGTTGGAGAATAAATGTCTCAAAAATTGTTTAGAAGGCTGTGAAAACCACCCTGATGTGTGTGTGTGTGTGTGTGTGTGTGTGTGTGTGTGTGGTCTCAGTTTGGGGCTGCTCTACTGGACTGTCCATCATTGGAGGCTTTTCAGCAGCCATGAGAATAAAATCTCTAAATTCAGGGTTTTTTTTTTTTGTGTGTGTGTGTGTGTGTTTAAAGTGTACACGTGCCTTACTAGAAGAAGGAGGCAGTAGAAACCCCAACTTACGTCCTTCCAAGCACTCTCAGAAAGGTGGATTTCAGCTGTGGAGTGAGCCAGAGTGTCCCTTCAGAGACACGAGCCAGAACATGGGGCTCTGCCTTCTGGCTTTCCTGTCAGTTTCATGCCCAGGCATGGCCAAAGTCCCCCTGTAGGTTCTGGAGGGGCAATTGGTGCTTCTGAGGAAGTCTGCGTGGATCGTGACCTTTCCCTCAGCACAGGAGACTGGTCCAAACACTTATATTTTCACCCTGGAGGTAGCATCACCTGGCCGTCGCGAGGAAGCATGTTTGATTAAAGGGCAAAGGTCAGGTCCCTGTGACGGGCACAGTGCCGTGATTTCCTGGTAGACAGGCAAAGCTGGAATGTCATTCTTCTAGTCTGTCTGCGCACAGCTCCGTTTATATAACACAGCCCACACCGTCATGAAGGACAGAGCAGATGTGGTCCAAATGGCCTTTTATTGGTGACAGTTACTTCCAGAGGTGGGGAGGCAAGATGGGTGAAGTCTCCGAGAGAGGCTGGAAAAGGTCAGATTCTTGCACATGGTTGACAGAAAAATGGAGTAGTGACGGACAGTGTGGTGAGGGCTGGGAGGGATGGCCAGGGAGTATCCGTGAGTGAAGGCATTGTCGTAGTCCTGCAATGGGGCAGTGTACCTCACTTGTTAGAAAGAACCCAGGACCCAGCAGGGACGGCCCCTTTAGACTGTTTGATCTTTGTTTCCTTGTTATTGTTTTGTTTTGTACTCACCAACGTGCTTTTGAGGGTTAGAGCCATTCCACACTCTGTATCGAGTCTGTGGTAGAGGCTCACCACAGGGCCTGTGAAACGCTCAGTTTGCGTAAAAAGGTAGCACACTGAATTTTACATTATAGAAACTTTGGATTACATGTGCTATGGTAAAAATCAAAATTGATTAGCATCTAAACAGCCCCATGCAGTCACTGGATTCGACAATTACAGGGTTAGGGGAGTATCACTTACTGCCACGGGAGTCTTAGAAAAACACAGTCTGAGGTGGGTGAGTCCAAGGATGCTGTGGGGCTGGGCTGGCCCAGCGCCACCGCCGAGGATTCAGATGAGCTCAAGGTTCATGTTTTCTTTCTTCCTTAAGCTCGTCCTTTCCCAGTCACAGGTGATCACAGCCACAGCATCAAGCGTTCCTTAGAAGCCCCATCATCCCTTCCCCACCATACTTCCTTCCCATCACACAGAAGCATTTATGTCACGTAGTCTTCTTGAACTGAATGCATGCATTGTCCTGACAAGGCAAGAAAGCCTCACACTTTGGGCACGGGAAGGCTGCGCTCTTGGGAATCAATGGAATGTGGGCTGAAGCTGAACCAAGTTGGGTTCTGCTGCCAAGAAGAAGGGAGCACCAGGGGGTGTTGTGTAGACGGCAGCGGAACCGGACCAGCAGGGATCCCAACATGTATGCAATTCTAACACATGGAAAACATAAGGCTATAGCAGAGGTGTGAATAAGGGGCTCGGAGAAAATCTTCTTGGGAGATTTAGAAGTGTCAGAGAAAACAGAGGCTTTGAGCAGAGCCTTGGACACACACACACACACACACACACACACACACACACACGCTTTGCTTATGAATGAGCATCTTTTACAGACTTCTCTAGCAGATGTGGAATTGTTCAGGCTGCCATGACTTCAGAGAGATGGCTGTACCATCTCCATTGCTTTCTCAAGCTAGCTGTAGTTTTCCTTTCTTCTCTCTCCTCTCAAGACGTAAAAGGAGAGCATTTCCGAGGCACACACTCCTCCTTTTTGCTCTGTTTTGCCACCACCTTTCAGCTGAGCCACCTACCCACACCCTTAGTCCTTCTTTGCTTTAACTAATCTTAGAAGGCCCAATTAAAAAAAAAAGAAACAAAACCCTGCACGAGAGGCAATTTACAGACTAAATGGGAGCTGAGACACAAGCACACACACCAACCAAGATTCAGTGCCCTCCAAGGGTCCCCGATGATCTGCGACAGCTCCACAGATATATCTCAATTAAGCCAATACTGGGCAAGTTAGGACGGCTGTGGTAATGGAATGCCAATAACGGCCACAGTCATGGAATCTACCCACCCTAATGTTCTTCCTTCTAGCTTCTGTCTAGGGAACACTCCATTCCATGACTCCCTGGGGCTGTCTCTGCTGAGTGACCATGGGTTCAGCCTCCCTTCCAAGAAGCCAGAAACTGGTTCTAGGAGCCTGTGTTTCTCCCTCACAGAAACTGGCCAGGAAGGTGGCTTGTGCGTCCCTTGGCGGTGTCATCCTACAAGTCCATCATTCTCTGGGCCCGTGGTGAGGCGTTCTCATTGATTACTGAGATATCTGAGGGTAAAAGGGGTTCATAAAGGTTATTCATAAAGGGAGACAATTCCCCATTGAAGTACACACATACACACACAGTGACCCACACAGACACACACAGAGCACAAGTCTTAGTTATGGAGGCCTGCCCCTCACGGCAGCTCTTTCCTCCCATTCACTAAATTTTGCCGAGAGAATGTGGGTCACCGGAAGAAAGAGTTAAATGGTTTGATGGGAAGTAGCTATTATGCCAACACAGTGTTGAGTCTTCTAATTTTTAGCCAATTGTTTAAAAGACGACAGACGGTAATGTTTATGAGATGTATAATTCAAGGCAAATCTGTCCAGATAGAGAGGATAAACGTCTTTTACTCAGCTCACAAATGTCGGGCAGCAGCCAGATAAATAAAACCAACAGAATCCAAAGCACATAATTGCGACTTTGGAGAGATTAGGAAACAATTTTTCTTTAGGAAAGAAAGAAAGAAAGAAGGAAAGAAAGAAAGAAAGAAAGAAAGAAAGAAAGAATTGTGTGCTTGAATAAGGAGCTGAGATTTTTCCATCCTTCACTGCCAATCAAATGCATTCTTCGTCACAGGTGAAAACAGGCCGGATCCCAAGGCTGGGGAATCGGAGGCTCCTGTGCCACATCCAGGTCGTGCTGCCTGCCAGCTTTGCAGTTCCCCCAACTTTTGTTTTGAGCCAGATAACATGATCTTTGTTTCATTAATATTTAAGAGTAATTTAGATTGTGCCAGATGATCTTAAAGCTCATTTAAATCAGCTTGAAGATAATATTAAGCTTTCTCCCAGCATAATCTACTGCCATAAGTGACGGTGTCATCTGCATATAAATGACAGCCGGGTATGATAATGAATAACAAAGATGATCAATACAGAGTGACAACTGCTTTTGATTCCAGATAAATCTCCCAGAGACCCATTCTTCAATGTGCAGAGCTCAAGATGCCTTGTCTTTTTGGTCCTAAATTTTCAAAAAAAAAAAAAACCACAAAAGATTTTTCTTTTTTTTCTTTTTTATGAAATGAATCCTTTATTGTGTCAGAAGGAAGGGGAAAGTCCACAAATTATACACACATTGTTTTGCAAATACAATAATTAGAGTTTGCACAGATCATTGCTTTGTTGGATTGAACAACTGCCTCTTGGTAATTGCTGTTTTTCCTGTTTTTTTTTTTCTTTTCTCTTCCTCCTCTTTCTCCCCTCTCTTTTCCTCTTCCTCCTCCTCCTTCTCCTGCAGATATCAGCAAGCCATTTCACTGAGGATTGGTTTGAACACTTCGTTAAATTGCCACAGGCTTCTGGGATTCCTGTCCACACTGCCTTACAGAGGGCGTCTTTCTGTACTGAAAAAAAAAAAAAAAAAAAAAAACAAAAAAAAACCCATGATTTAATAAACCACAACTTCCTTGTTCATTAACCTTGGGCTTACTGGAGTTTCTTATTTGAATAAAATTAACTTTGGATAACTGTGTATTAAGTGGGATTTTTAAGAATTAAATTAGTGACACCCTTTCCTTTCCTAGCACAAACACCTTTCACTATCAAAAGGAAAAATAAAAATGAGAAGAAATGAAGAGACAGACAGAAAGGAAATCTAGCTCTGGTAAATACGTATCGATCCGTGTGTGGTTGGAGGTAGTGGCATGTTACAAACTCAACCATTTTTCACTGTCTTATCAGCTGCCGGACAGTTACACAAGACACTCGTTCTCCCTGCCTTCCTGGCCCTCCCTCCTTCCCTTTTCTGGGGAGCCTTGTCTGGACCCTCTCAACACAGGGGGCTTGGGAATCACTGGAGTAGTGAGACACAGTCTTGAAGCTTGAAGCTAGAAATCAGAGTGAAGCCTTCTCTTGACCTAGAAGAGGTGGTCTCCTGCTTTCTGCACTCCCCTCCTGCGCCCAGGCAGAGGGTTGCTTGCCAAGGACCCGAAGGACCGCCTGCTGGAGTTTGGGTGAGGCTAGTCCATTAGAGGCATTGGTCCTGGAAGGTAGGGCCCTGGGGGATAAAGAGAAGGCAGAACCTTTGAGACCTGGACCTACCTCTCAACCCTGGGCATGTCGGGATTGCGCTGGTGGCCATGAGAGAGAGCTGTGACCACCTCAGTCCTTGCTTCATGCCCTGCCATTGCTATCTTATGCACACCTGGCTTGCTCGCCCCTTTCACATGGTCTCCCACTATGAGATGCCATCTGCCATGCAATGCTGTCGTCATTAGGCCTCCCCAGAGGCTGACCAGATGGGGCTGCCTCATCTTGGACTCTCAGACTGGGAACTCTATAAACCATGTTTCTTTATAAAGTGTCTAGTCTCGGGACTTCTATCAAAGCAGGGCAAGGTAAATGAGTGTGCCCTGGAAGAGGCTGGTAAGGTGCACTCTGTGCTGTCTGGTCTGTCACACGTCTCTCATAGCTGGGGCCCAGAAAGATGGCTGCGTGCTAACTGAAAGAGGAAGCCTATTGCAGAAGAGCCAGCTCACTGCTCAAGCCTAGTGAGGTGGAGGCTTCCAGCAAGGTTGGGCTGGGGGAGCTAAGAGGTGCAGTGGGGAGATGTAGGGGGCTCCAAGACTTGACCTAGAGTCTTCATGTCTTGACCTGGGGTCTCCATGTCTTGGCCTGAGGGAACGTCTACACTCCTTACTTTAAGACTCTTCTCAAAGTGTTGCCTTCTCTTTGAAGTTTCTGATCCTCTCTCTCTCTCTCTCTCTCTCTCTCTCTCTCTCTCTCTCTCTCTCTCTCTCTCTCTCTCTCTCTCTCTCTCTCTCTCTCTCTCTGCCTGTGCTTTGTATGTCACTTCATTAGCATTGGCTTTTTTTCGTAAATGTCTGTCTTGCCACAATACTGCATAGTCTAGGAAGTGAACACCATTCAGCTTGATTTGTCCTATGTCTGGCACAGTGTCTGGCACATAGCAGTCATTTTAAAAGCTCTTGCTAAATAAGAATGAAGGAACAGAGCATGAAGGGAACCCACAACTCCCATGTACAACGGTGTAGGCTGTACACATCTATATATGCATGATTCATCTATTGATTCTTTCCCTAATAAGCATCTTGGAGCATTTTGCTATGTTTTAATTAGAAAATAATTTGGGCCTAAGATCCTTTCCTTGTGGAATCATTTGGACAGACTAGTGAGCAATAAATCATTGCTCCCAGTGGGGTGGGAAGTGGATGTAGGCAGAGGGAGGTTGCACAGGGGATAAGCTAAAGACCCAGGTGACCTCCTTTCTATGGGTATACCCTTTCACCTCTGCCTGGGTGGGAAGGGAGCAGATGTGCATAGGCCATTGAAGAATTGTTTCTAGACAGGCAGTGATAGTGACTGGGGTGAGGGACATTCTGCCTGCCTGCTAATGTAATCCATACAGCTTCCCTGTAGGCTGCTGTGTTCTTTTCTAACAAGCACCAGAGCCAGGCATCTCCTTAAGATCTTTTATCTTCTTGAGTAGCAATGGCGAGAAGGCAGTCATGTGTAGAGAGGATTCTCAGTGGCTACCACAGCCCTGACAGCCTGTGGGTTTCTCATGTGGCATTGGCTGGACTGCTCAGCAAATTTGAAGTTCATGGAAGGCCATTGTCTTCTTGGAATCCAGGGGCCTTTTGACAATGGTAGAGGAGACTTCCCAGGGGGATGGGCATTCTGTGTGGTGAACCGTATTTTTTCAGTTCCATAACTCCAGAACTTTCCTGTCTACATCTGAGCAAAGAAATCTGAACCTGTATGACAAGAACTTTAAATCTTTGAAGAAAGAGATTGAAGAAGACACCAGAAAATGAAAAAGATCTCCCATGCTCATGAGTAGGTAGAATTAAGAGTAAAAATGTCAATCTTATCAAAAGCAAGCTACAGATTCAATGCAATCCTCATCAAAATCCCAGCAAAAATTCTCCACACACCTCGAAAGAACAATACTTAACTTCATATGATAAAACAAAAAACAAAACAAAAAAAGCCCCAAGATAGCCAGAGCAATCCTGTACAATAAAGAAACTTCTGGAGGCATCACCATCCCTGATTTCAAACTCTACTATAGAGCTACAATAATGAAAACAGCCTGGTATTGACATACAAACAGACAGGGGCCAATGGAATTGAATCGAAGACTCAGATATCAACCCACACACCTAGTCAACAGTCCGTCAGGCAGTCAGCAACCAAGTGAAAGAATCCAAATGAGACCCGGTCACCTCCTGGTGGCTGAGTCACCAGCACAAAGGCCGTGCTAAGGGAAGACCACGTGAGACGCTTGGTCCTGAGCTCACTGTGCTCACCGTCTGGAGTCCTACAAAGCAGGAGGACTCTCGCCATGAAACAACAGCTCGTGGCCTTCTGCCTATTGGTGAAGTAGTCACATACGCGTCTATGTGACCACAGGTTCTCTCCAAGTGCGTTCCATGGCTTTCCCCTGAGGATGTGTCAGGCGTCATGTGACATCATTCACGCCTTACATGTTACAGTGGTTGAAAAAAAATGATCTTTGATTTTCATCCAATCTATGGTTATTTTTGTTCAGAGTATGGTTATTATCCTATGGTCAATAGGGAGGAAACTGGGTGGAGCAGAATAGGGATTTAAGCCCAAGAAGCTCGACTCTTGCTGATCACAGCATTAGTGTCCATGGTTCTTGGGTAAACCTGCTTGATCACATCACAAACCCTGGAGACCAGACACCTCTCCACTGGGGGCCCTGCTTCCTTCAGAACTTAACGTACATGCTCTAAATTAGAGAGGAAGGGGCTGTTGCGGATCTAGTTTTTGTCTGGGGGTGGTGCTATTGGTGGAAACACTCCTGCTCTTGTGACCAAATGTGTCTCCTCCCTTTCCTTGTCTCCTAACCCAGGGGTCCTATGCTCTTAACACACTAAGCTCCTGCAGATTACTGGAGACCGCCCAGGGCTAAGAGGACTGCTGGACCTTCCAACTGACTCTTTCATTTTCTGTTTGCTTCTTTGCCTCCACTCTTCCTTCATCAAGAAAAACGTGGACCACTTAAGGAATGGCTAGGTGTTTCCATCCCCTAGGGGCTTTAAAAAGAGCTCATCAGGCCCATCTCAGCTGGGTGGCCCACATGACGGGAGGGACCTGTTTGACTGTTTGACTGCGCACCAAAGGGGAAGCAGTGGTGGACCTAGCGTGGCCATAGTTGAGGTTCTGGCTTTAGGCAGTGCAAGGCATACCTGAGAGATTTCTAAACATCTCTATGCCCAGACACCTTCCAGAACTATTAAAATAGAATGGAAGAGGGGCTCAGGTGCTTAAAGATGTCACCCATTTTGAGCTTCTGATGTCCACATCACATTTATTTTTAATGCAATAGACTGGTGTGAGTCCAGGACAACTCTTTTCATGAAGGGAAGTGTGTGCCTCCAGCAAAGTATACAGTGGCCTGCCGGGAGGGTTTTGGCTCCTCCCAGCCCTTTACTTTTGGTCTTGCAGTATCTGAGAGCCTGGTGATTAGCTATCTATTGTGATATGACAAATGACACTCTACTTAGTGACTGTGTAAGTATCTATTTACTATTTACGATTTCACAGAATCTGTGGGTGCTGCCTTGCTGGGAGGTTCTGGCTCAGAGCCTATCTATTTGTATTACTGAGAGGCCTTGAGTTTCCTGTGGTCTCCAGCCCAGCATCAATCTTGGCTCCTCTAAGAGAAGAGCTCAAACAGGACATAGCAACAGCCCCAGAAGTCAAGAGACCAATTAGAGCATCCAGAAAGCAAGAAGACAGTACTCAGAACACTCAGGTGTTGAGCCAAGCAGCAACACCCTTGATCCTGGCAGACATGGTCTTTCTATTTCCCCACCCTGTTATTTGTCTCCTACACCTCCCTTAGGGAGGGCCCTTTGGGGAAAGGACCTGCCTTCCTTAGAAGCCTATTTTATCCAGAATTCAGTCTGCTATAAGAAAGTAGATGTAGCCGGGCGATGGTGGCACACGCCTTTCTTTAATCCCAGCACTCGGGAGGCAGAGGCAGGCGGATCTCTGTGAGTTAGAGACCAGCCTGGTCTACAGAGCTAGTTCCAGGAAAGGCTCCAAAGCCACAGAGAAACCCTGTCTCGAAAAACCAAAAAAAAAAAAAAAAAAAAGAAAGAAAGAAAGAAAGTAGATGTATAAGATGTAAGAATACGTATAGAGTTCAAGTACCCCTAAAGTTTAAAAGTTTATTAGGGGAAAGGGTAAAAAATATGCTGTATATGTTCCCCTGACCTAGCTCCACACTTAATCCACTTGACAAGCTAGAGTCAACCAATTTGATGTTTTTTTAATGTCCTGTTTGGGGGACCTGTGCTGGAGAGACTACACCCACTATCTCTATGGCCCAACTGGAGCCAATCACCATTAAGTGTTGTTATTTACATTCTGTTCAGGGAAGCTCACTGGTCAATCCCTTCTGGAGCTAAATTTCTGCCTAACATTTGCTGCCCATGTTTTCCCCAGGTTGAAGACATAGGGGTGGCTTGGCTGGACAGGACTCTAAGGGTGTATTTCCAAGATGAATCATGTACTTGACGGTTGGCAGGAAGGTTTGGTTCCACCCCTTCATAGGCTTCTATAGACTGCTTTGAGCATCCTCACAATGCGGCAGCTGGCTTTTCTTGGGGAGATGGTTTAAGAGAGAGGAGAAGAAGAAAGCCACATCATTCTTGCTGTGCTCATTCCCAACGCCTCTGCAGCATCCTTTACGCCGCTGTTACTATCACCACATTGATTTCTTCAGAATTAAGTAACCAAATACAGTTTACAAATTGAGAGGAGAAGCAGATCCTATCCTTTAAAGGGTGAGGCGAGCAAAGAATTCATGATCACAGAGAATCACTGCTTTTGTAGGGACCTTTGCTCTATATTCAGAAGTATAATAGGAGGCTGCTTGTTTGTTTCCCAGCCACCCAGACTCCTCCAAAAAATCACACAGAAACTATATTATTTAAATCACTGCTTGGCCTATGAGCTCTAGCTTCTTATTGGCTAGCTCTTACCTATTAATTTAACCTATCTTCAGAAATCTGTGTAGCACCACGAGGCTGTGGCTTACTGGGTAAGATTCCTGCGTCTGTCTCTGGCGGGGTTCTATGACTTCTCCCTGACTCCGCCTTCTTTCTTTGAGCATTCAGTTTAGTTTTTCCCACCTATCCTATTCTGCCCTGTGCAGGCCTAAGACAGTATTATTATTATTATTATTATTATTATTATTATTAACCAATGGTATTCACAGCATGCAGTATAGAGAAGGAAATCCCGTATCACAGCGGTATACGACAAAGCTCAAACAAAGCTGGCCCACAGTGAATCCTGGGCCAGTGTCTTTATCTCAGCTTTCTCTCTTTACCAATGTGATTTTTAATTTTGCTGCATCCCACTGTTTACTGGGTTTCTCCTTGTGGTTTGATCAGCCTGCTTTCTTATAGCATCCAGGAACACCAGCCCAGGGTGACACCATCCACAATGGCCTGGGCCATGCCACATCAATCACTGATTGAGAACCGCCATACAAATTTGCCTGTAGGCCAGTGTTACAGAGGCATCTTCTCAATTGAGAGCCCCTCTTCTCAGACACCTCCAGCCTGTGTAGAGTTGACAGAAAACTAACCCACGTAAAAGGCTTGATATCCAGCAGGAATACTGGGAAGTGATGGGACCCCTAGTAAGTTGGGCCTAATGGAAGGTCCTAAAGTCACTGGGATATGAGCTTGGAGGGCATTGTGATATTCTAGCTCCCTTCTCTTTCACTTCCCGGCCATGGGATGAGTAGTTTGCCCCCCTGCATGCTCCTGTCATGATACACTGCCTCACTCACAGCAACACAGACAAGCCACATATGGGAAACCCCTCAAGTGTAAGACAAACCAATCTTCTCTCTGTGTAAGCTGGTCATCTCAGGCAGCTTGTCATACAAGATGCTGACGGGCACACGTGAGAGACTGCATGCACACAGACTCTGCGGCATCTTAGAGATGGCATCTGTTTTCTCACTAGTTGTTAATCTCTTACTGGGCTTAACTTACAAGTAGACCTTTGTTGCAGGTGTGTGTGCAGAGGAAGACGTGCAGTGTATGTATGGTTCAGCACTACCTGTCGTGCCGCACATCCACGGTGGAGCGTGCAATGCATTCCTCTCCTGTGCCGCACATCCATGGTGGAGCATGCAATGCATTCCTCTCCCACCAGGGAGAACCATTTAGGCTGAGAGGATATTTTTCTCATTCCTGGATACGATTTATATCATAGGAAGTCTAGATTTGAGCTCCCGGAAACGAGTCACAGTGGGAGAAAAGGATCTTGTTTGCCACATTTTAAAACTGTATTTTAAACAATTGGATGCAATTAACGTAAGTTAATTGCACTTAAGGACAGGTTTTAAAAGTGTGTTCTGAGGAACCTGAGTCTATGGGGATCTTTTGGGCATTTTGTGAACCCTTGATTTGAAATGCTATATTGTTATTAAATGTAAATGAATAATGTATATTTAACAAACAGTACGTGGCTTTGCCTTCCACTCTAGCATTGTGTGTGAGCCCAGATATTGGAATAAAGTTTTCCTTAGTAAACTTTATCACTTGTAAGGGAAAACTATCTTGAGTTTGAAAAGCAAAAAAAAAAAAAAAAAAAAAAAAAAGAAACAACAAAAAGAAAAAAAAACTATTACATTGTAGTTACTCATCCGTAGGAATGAGACTTCCTCAGCGTTACACAATCAAAGCTAAATAGAAAGTAAGTTGGATGCTTAGACTGATAGAGTTTCAGTTTACATCTCTAAATCCCATTTCAAATTGTGCGTCTCAGTGATTCTATTATTATCTTGTTTGATGCCTCATAAACAAAAGTTATGAATTAAAATCTATAAAAAATAAACGTTTAAAAATAATTCGCCAATGTTCATCCATTTTATGTGTCACTACATCAGAACACTTACTGCTTCAAAACTCAGGAAACCTACCTCAAAATGGCTGAGGAAGAGTTTGTCATGGCTCATGAAAAGAAATATCAGAGCTGGTCAGTGTCCTGGTTCAGCAACATCAGAGGAGACGCGGATTCCTCTCGATCCCTATTTTGTCTTTCTTGGTTATTTTCTTTTGGTGAACCGCTGTCGAGGTGACGAGATGTCTGCCACAATTCCCAGAATCCTTGACTGAAACAGCCAATGACAGAATATAAAATATCTCTTCTTAGCAGCCAAGGAGTTTTCTCAGAAGTCTTTGAGCAAGGGCTCCCTGACGCTCCCCTTTCCAGAACGGTACTCCACAAAAGTGTGCCTACACTCTGGCAGAGAACCAGCTTGGCCCACTTTCCTAATCTACGGGGTAGGGGAGACACAGACCATAAGTAAATCTGGGCTCTGCCGACAGATATACAGGGGAAAGGCTGCTGCTTCACTCAGGTTGTTTACTAGAATTTCGGTTCCTTGTATGCACCAACCGAAACCGTTTTGCTTCTTAAAATAATAGCTGGAGAGATGAAGTGTTGGCTTCCAGAGGAGCCCAGTTCCATACCTAGTACCCAAATTGGGCAGCTCATAACTACCTGTAATTCGACTGCAGAGGTTCTGACATCATCTTCTAGCTCACCCTGGCCCCTAGACAGGTGTGCACACAGACATCACACACATATAAGTTAGGGCAAAAGCTAAACCTTTAAACAATAATTGCGGTTTTGCTGCTGGTCCCATGGGCTGATGATGAAAAAGTGTGTGTGTGTGTGTGTGTGTGTGTGTGTGTGTGGTCTTTGGGAATGACAGGATTTCTTGCCTTAAGTGTGCCTACCTCAGAGAGCTAAGGAGCTGGACAAATCAACAGACACCAGCACCACCCCAAAAGCTACCGGTTTCCAGGTTCTTTGTCTTGAGATCTGGGGAATGAATTCCAGAGACAAGAGGAGCACAGTTTAGAAAGGAGTTTATTGTAGGATTGCAAGTGGGAACTCAAGAGGAAGAAAGCAGGCAGGAGCAGGTCCCAGAAGATGGGGTGTATCAGGGTTTTTATAAGATGTATTGTTGCTCATTCATCATCTGGGAAATATCTTTAGAAAAAAACAGTCAGTCATTGGTCTCAGTGTGGACTCACTGACCTAGAATCTGCTGAGGCAGGAGAAAGGTTTCAAGTTTGGGCTTCAAGATGGACACTGAGACAGATGTGTTGTCTGTTGCTAGGAGTAAGGAGTGAGTAACGAGAGGAAGGCTCTCAGGGACTGGATAGGAGCCTCCCCTGGTTAGCCTTTCTGGAGGTCAGACTGCAGGGAGCCGAGCCGCTGAGACGCTGATTCACTTCCGTTTCACACACGATTTTACTTCAGCCACAGTTCAACCAGAATGGAGGAGCTTTACAAAATGGCGTGGCCCTGGCCAGCGGCAGGATCTGAGGATTTGGTTTTTCAAGAAGCAGCTTGGACAGTCTTGCTGCTTCAGGAAGCTGTGGCCGTTGGCTGCAGATGTGGGCAGCCATCAGGTTGCCCTGAGGTCCCAGTCCAGGACTTGGGCTTTTTCCTGAATAGAGACCGACGACTGAGCAGTGTTGTAATTGCTCAGCTGGAACATGGCTGACTGACAGGTGATGGGCATTCATCAGAGCGTTTGGGCTAGAAGAGAGGCCAGAGCAGGACAGAGGCCAAGAGAAGCAATGAACAGGACTTGATTTCTAGTTAAATCGAAAGACAGATCTGAAGTGACTCCTGGGTGTCTACCTTGGGTGATTGTCCCTCAGCAGGGTCACTTCTCTGTTATGAAAGGCAGTTAGCAGGACTGAAAGACCTCTGCTTGTCCAGCCCAGTTACCTCTTACCTAACCGATTCTTCCACCCTTTCCTTGTGCCCTCGGCTCTTGAACTTTCCAAGATTGCCCTGCCTTGTCATTTTCTAGCCTACCCTCCCTGCTGCCACACTCGAACCTAGTGACTCACTTTTCATCAGAGAAGTCTCATCACAAACAACCAGGCTTCTCCCCGAACTTGACCTGGCAGCTTCTGTCTGCCGCAAAGAAAAATAAAGCAAGCCAACGGATCTGGAGGGAATCATGCCCAGCAAGGTAGGGTTGGAATAAAATGCTAATGATTAAATGAAGAAGACAAAGAGAAATGTATAGTATGGACTAGGAGGAGCCCAGAAAATAATTGATGGTTGAATTCTCCATTTTTTTTTCTGCTCAAATTTGCTCTACTGCATTGTGCCATAAGTAAAACGAATTCTGATGCTTTGTATTGGAAACCAAGTGGTCAGTAGGAAGAGGTTCAAGTGAAAATCCCTGAAGTTCATGAACATTGGGAATTGAAGAAACAGTCTTTTAAAACTACCCTGGAGCCAGGCAGTGGTGGCACACTGTTTTAATCACAGTACTCAGGAGGCAGAGGCAGGCAGATCTCTGTGAGTTTGAGGCCAGATTGTTCTTCAAAGTGAATTTCAAGACAGCTAGTGCTACACAGAGAAATCCTGTCTCAAGAACAAACAAACGAACAAACAAAAAAACCAAACAACAAACAAAAAACACCAAAGCAAATAATCAAACTACCCAGGAAACACTCTGATAGGATTACCTCCCCATCCCCATCCCTGAGGTGCTTGATCACTTTTGTTCTTTCTAAGATGGCTAGGTCAACACAATTCTATTCTCCCACATAACCCCCCCTTACATGTTACCCACATTGCTCTATTCCCTGGAATTCTGACTTGTAATAGTTGTGTCAAACACAGATGAACATGGGAAACCTACTTCTTGGCGGCAAAGTAAAACACATGAAAAGGAATCCTTCTGAGTAGAGTACAGGAATGAAGGGCGCAATCCAACATCCAATTCACTGAAGACAGGAACAGTGTTTCAAAATTAACACATTCTAG
Organism: Arvicola amphibius; assembly: GCF_903992535.2. NCBI lineage: Eukaryota > Metazoa > Chordata > Mammalia > Rodentia > Cricetidae > Arvicola > Arvicola amphibius. The sequence continues at coordinate 1,697,773 of NC_052057.2, read as the reverse complement.
TGATAATTTTTTTTTTCAAAGTGGCCTGTTGAGTGTTTCTTTTTATTCAACAACAATAACAAAATAAGCTACTATGTGGATACACGACAATACAAGAATACACTTTGAAACAATTTTGGAGAAGTCAGTTCCTTCAAAATAGGGTACATAGTGTGTGATTCCCTTTTTATAAAAGTTTATATGAGGTAAATTAACCCCTCTTGGCCAAACATGGCAAACAGGACACATCAGTGTTTGCAGAGGCTGTTGGGCAGGAAGAACCAACCAGGAATGAGAGCAAGGGGTTGACGAACACGCTCTGAATCTGACTGTTGAGCAAGTTTCACACGTGTGGTGTGTGTGTGTGTGTGTGTGTGTGTGACATCACATCTTACTGTGCAAGCCATTGTGCTTCGAGTCTATGTAAATAAAAAGAAACAGCAGCGGAAAAGAGATTGATTCTTTTTCAGTGGAAACTTTCAACACAGAATACTAATTACCTCAAGAGCCATGTTTCTTTGTCATTCTACGGCTATTTTTCAGGTTTCGGTTTCCATGTAAGTCATGTCAGAAGGTTCTGTTTACCAAGCATTTGGGCATAACAAGGCTTCCAGAGGCACGGGAAGAAAAAGATATGAAATTCATCTTTTCTGTGTGGCTTGGTTTTCCTTGGAGCTATTCTAGCCCATGAGCCAGCATTTAACGCAGAGGGGGCTCTCTCTGTCTGCACCTCACCGTGTCTAGCTGCTCTTTCTTCTGCCCTTTCTCCTTACTCCGGTGCTTGAAGTTCTGTGGACTAGAGAGGCTGACAGCAGCAGTGGGGGGAGAATCAGTGAGAGTTCAGATGACGGGGAGGAGACTGGGCTCCAAAGCAAAGAGAGAAAGCTGCAAGCAGACCAAGGCCCCAGCTGAAGGGAATCACAAATGAGAAACCGGATCAGGGAGGAGTGTCTACACACAGCCTGCAGAGAGAGAGGTCTGTGAGGGAGAGCAGGTGGAGGTGGGGCCCAGAGGCCCTCCTTCCTCCTTGTATCTGCCTGCCTTCCACTAGTATACATTAATTTGGCATCTGTAGTAATGACACTTGAGCTATCCAGGAGCAATCCTCCTCAGTGCTGACTGACCTCAGGACTCACTCAGAGTAGTCCACCATTTTCCATGGTTTCCTTCCCATAACTGAGGCACCAGGGGTCAACAGATCAGAAATAGTACATGGGGAAATCCCAGAAACAAAAAAAATGTAAATTTTAAATTACATACTGTTTTGAGTAGCATGATGAAATATTATGTTTGTTTTTGAGATAGGACCTTCTTTATTCTGCATCCTCAGGCTAGCCCCAAACTCATAATCCTCCTGCCTCAGCTGCTAAGTGCCAGGATTGCATATGAGCACTGCCATGCCTAGCCAGGGCATGATGAAATTCTATAATGTCCACTCCAGCCCTGGACGTGAGTCACCTACGTCCAGGGTGTCCACATTGCTTGTCACCCAAATGTCTGTCAGTTATCAACCCAGCTGTCGTGAGTGTGGTAGTCAATCAAAAGACGCAAAGCTTTGCTAGTTATTGCCAAGCTCTTGCAGGGACTCATTTATAAGTTAGACACCATGGTAAGAATATACAGCATGTGTAGCGAACATTCTAATTGGTCTTAATAGTAAAAACACAGAGTCAGATATTGGGGTAAATGCTGAAAGACCAGAGAAGTAAAGGAGCCAGCCACTAGAGAGACTTTTTACCTCTACCAAATCCTCAGATTGAAGGGAGCAAGATCCTGCCTCCGCAGAACCTCAGACTGAATTCTCCGTCCAGTCCTATTACTTCCTGTCTCCACCTCCCTAGTGCTGGGATTAAAGGTGTGAGCCACCATGGCTTGGCTTACTTGGCTCTGTTTCTCATTTAGACTGATTCGATCCTGTGTAGCCCAGGGTGGTCTTGAATTCACAGCGATCTGTCTGCCTGTCTCCAGAGTGCTGGGATTAAAGGTGTGTGCCACCACTGTCTGACCTCTATGGCTAATTAGTGTGGCTAGTTCTGCACTCTGATCTTCAGGCAAGCTTTATTTGTTAAAGCACACACAAAAAAAAATCACCACAGGTATGCACAGGGGAAGATAACATATTTGGTTTGGTATTGTTTACAGTTTTAGGTCCAGTGTGAGTTACAGAATGCACACCTCTTAGATAAGGGGAGACTGTGCACTTAGGGCTAGGAACAAAACATCAATTAATATAATATCTGAAGAGCAGGCAGATGTTTGTGCCTTGGGGAGACTAGAAATCCCAGCTAGGATAACTCAGGAAGGAAGGGGCTGACATCAATAATGAAGTTTGACCGTGACTGGCTGTGGTTCCAATGGTGCTCCATGCATTGAAAATACCTGCAGGGCCTCACTGAGAAGCTATTAACAATCTTAACACAGCACTCGGCATTCAAAACACATTTGAATCCACAGTGTGCCTTGTAAGAAAGTATGAGCCACACTCTACAGGTGAAGAAAGTGAAGCTCTTAGGAGCAGAGTGAAAGCCCCCAAATCAGGAAACAAGTTCAGGTACTGGGATTTGAACCCAGATATCTCAAACTCAAATCTCCACCTCTTTCTTCTACAGCAGCTCCCTGTCCCCCATTCCCTGGGTACTGTGTTTTGTTCTTGCTTTTGTGTGCTCCAGGCCAAGGCCCTGCATCCCCGGTCTTATAATGGGTTGTCAGGAACTTTGTTGGCTAATGCAGGATTTAGGTACAGCACTACCATATTTGGAACAGAAACAAATAGATGGGGGAAAAAAGCAGCCTGGGCCTTGGAAAATGATTCTGGAAGGTTTGTGAGGTGAGCTGTGTGCTCCTGCCCCTCCGAATCTCCCTTTAATCCTAGTAGAAATTGCTGACCTCCATGTCCCCTCTTAAAGCTATATCCTAAGCAATCTCATGATCAAGAGCACACGGAGAGAAACAGACAGGTGCGCCCAGAGCAGGGTGCCCCAAAGGTTACAAGGACACACATACTGAGCTGCCTCCCTGTGAGTGGTGCCATCAGATGGTATCAGACCCTGCCGGAGCCCCTGCTGTTAATTTGCAAACTTTCTCTAGTCTTCCAGAGGCTGTTGGTGTCCTCTCTCGAAAGGCAAGGAGAGACGGGGTGCGGGATGCACAAACAAGAGGAAATGAAAGCTCTTTGGGGGAAGGCGACTGTGACAAATTGGAAGGCAGAAAGGAAATATTAGCTCACAGCAGAGAAGCAGAGTGGACCGGGGGGGAAAGGAGCAAACTGTCTGCAGCCCCTGGGCCAGCAGAGTGCTGATTTATTCTCTATAAAGAGAGATGTGTTATCCCCCTCCCACCCCCAGTCCCCGTCAAATGACGGCAGAGAAGGCGGTTGCAAAACCTGTTGAAATGGAATAGAATAGTCTGCAGGGGTATCCATAGAAGCTCTCAGATATCTTCTCGTGTTCCCCACCAACTTGTTTTTATTTCAAATTGCCTACAACAGGTGCCAGAGTCTGGGCAAAGTATAATATTGTACCTTGCAACAGCTGGGTGCAGGAGAGGCGTAGATAGTAAAGGAAGGTTACACAATGCGACTAGTCTCGGATGGCCCCGGGCAGCTCTAGAATTTAAAGCATTTCCTTGTCCTCCAGTTAAATTGGGCCCCACGGTATGTGTTCTGTAACTCAATATGAAAAGCTGCTGATGGATGTGTTGATACCGTGGCCACCAAAGCTGGCGGCGGGCACCTGCAGGGACACGTGCACCGCGGGTGGGGTGGGGGAGGGACAAAGCTCGGCAAAGACAGCCCTCTCCACGCAGGCTTGGCTGAGTGCTTGCTGGTAGTACTGGCCCCTCCCAACGTGGAAAGATTCCAAAGGCTTCTATGCAAATACGGGCCACACCAGGACCTGCCTCAAGTTACAGCCCAGCAGAGTAAACCCTAGTCCATGCAGCACTCCTAGGCATCCCACGCCGCTCTTTTTCTCCTGTCCAGAGAACATATTTGCATCAAATGAGTGATATGATACATTGTATCTGTTCGCACTCGATAGAAAAAAGGAAACACCTAAATTTCTCTTGTTTCTTTGTAGCAAGCAGGTGGAGGCGCTGTGAATCTGTCCCACAGCTGAGCACCAGTGGCTCTAAAGGGACTTTCTTTTTATTTGTTTATCTTATTTTTACTTTATTTTTTTTTGTGTGTGTGTGTGTGCACATGTGAGTGCCTACATATTTATCTGTGGATATGTCTAGTGCATGAGGAGGCCAGAAGAGGGCATGGGCTCCCCCTGGATCTGGAGTTACAGACAGTTGTGAGTCACCATGTGGATGCTGTGAATCAAACCTGTGTCCTCTGGAAGAGGAGTAAGTGCTCTTAACCATGAACCAGACCCTAAAATGACTTTCTTAATTGGATACTATGTCCTTACTATAGGAACATAATCCAGTACTCCCTTTTCCCCCAGCTATTTTCCATATGTGATTTAGGATGGCACAGAATGTTCTCATTGGACAGAAATCTGAGTGCCAGTCAGAATTCTGAGCCGCCAGCAACAGAAAGCATAATTTTAGCATGAAAAGATGTATTAAAAAGATAAAGCTTAGATTGCACTTGTTAGGGGCTCACAGGGCTTCACCTTTGTATTATTAGCTGCAGGGCTTGCCTGGTGAGAGAATCTGCACCTCCGGGCAGTCCCTAATTCTGGGATGCTGTGGTTGTTCACATTCAAAACCATGGGAGATGGGGGAACATCTCTGCCAGACCAGAAACAAGATTTTTCTACAAACCCTGTCACTAGCAGAGGGCATGTAGGCATTCACACAGCCTTAGATAGCTAGCCAAGTGGAAGGCATTGGTTAGAACACTAGAAAATGGCTGGTGGGTGACATTTAATGAGGAATTTCAGAAGGTAATCTGACATTTTGCTAGGTTGTGGGAGGGACCACCGTGTTCTCCGGGCAAACCTCTGTCCCCAGACCCTAGCATAATGCCTGACACTTAGAAGGGCTCGATAAGCATTTGTCGAGATGAATTGAAATTGAATTTTAAATTTAGAAGCACCCTTACCAGGGGCAGATTGCCAGTCACTATTGCAAATTAGTTCTAGTAAATCAAAGTAAATTAGAAATGTGATCAGACCCAGACTCTTTAAGTCTAGTGGTACTGTGCTATTCATATCTACCGCAGCATTTGCCCTTAGGTTTCTGAGCTAGTGGCTTGTTTTCTAAGTTCAATGACAGTTTTACTTTTGCTAGAAGCAACTAGACATGTGTGTGTGTGCCTGTGTGTATCTGTGCCTCTGTGTGTGCCTTTGTATGCCTGTGTCTGTGTGCCTGTGTGTGTGTGCCTATCTGTGTGTGTGCCTGTCTGTGTGTATGCCTCTGTGTGTGTGCCTCTGTGTGTGTGTGTGTGTGTGTGTGTGTGCGCCTGTGCACTGCTAGGAGCATGGAGCCCGAAGAGCTCCTGTGTGCTTTTGTGAAGCAGAGTAGTAACGATGCCCTGCATCACTGACTTTGGTCTGGAACTTGGGATGTAGACCAAGCCTGCCTTGGCTTTACTGCCACCTCCTGCCTTAGCCTCCCAAGTGCTGGGATGATAGGTGTGAGCCACTCCACTTGACTTCGAAGATTATTTTTTGGGCAAGAAAGGAAAGCATCATTAACTTTCACTTGGAGGTCAGTTTCCAGGGTATTTGCTTTTGCTTTGTGAGTCTTCTCATTGACAGGGAAAGGGGAGGCTCTTGCCCTGTGTGATGGGGGATTTTAAAGGCTGATTTTTTACAAAACTGAAATGTTCACACCCTACTCCTACTTACTGATCTCAATATCATTTCTTCCTGGATGTTTTCAGGATTCCCAAAGTCAAGGCTGGAGAGTAGAGAGTACTGTAGCTTATTCCTCTGGCAGATTCAGCCAGATAGTCCCTGTTCACACATGATTATCCCACGGATGTTGGAATTGTATTAGAAATCTGCAGGATGGATTAGGTTCCAAAATATTTATGCCAAAAATGTTTTAATTGATTCTGCATGAGTCATAAATGTGCATTCATTTAAAATTTAGAAGTCCAGAATGTCAAGATACCCAGTTTTGGAGAACTCCTTTTCTTGAGCTTAGGTGCCTATACCCTCCTGCCTTGCAGCCTTAGAGATAGGGACACTGGGTCTTTTGACTCTGGGAATTGTACCAGTAGTATCTTACCTCCCTACAGCCTGGTTCTGGGGTTTTGTACCCAACTGAAATACCAGCTTTCTTATTTTCACCAGTTTGCAAATGACACCTCTTGGCCTCCATAATTCCATGAGTCACGTCCCATACCAAATCTCTTCTTATCTATCTCTAGCTATACCTACATCTGCACATAATCTACTGGTTATGTTTCTTTGGACATTCCTAACTAATACAGATTCTAGTGTTTTAAAACAAGCATGGATTAGGGTCTGTAAGGTTATTGGGGTTTTTTTGCTTTGTTTTGTTTTTTGAGACAGGGTTTCTCTGTGTAACAGTCCTGGCTGTCCTGGAACTGACTTTGTAGACCAGGCTGGCCTTGAACTCACAGAGATCCGCCTGCCTCTGCCTCCCGAGGGCTGGGATAAAGGTGTGTGGCACCACTGCCCAGCTGAGGCCTCTAAATATTTAAGTTCAGTTAGAATGACATCTGAATGTGCCCATTCTCAAGGTGGAAGAGCTGGTTTTGGTGTTAATGTGTATGGGAAATCTCCTTAAGTATTTGTTTCCCTCATTGGTACAGAAATTATTTTATAAATGTTTTTCACACCCTTTAATTTTGAAGAAGGTGGCATCTTGACACTCATGTTTAAAGTAAGTATATGTAAACTGAAATAAAAACTTGGTAATATTTTAAACATTATCTCTGAGTGGGATAATTATTGGCTACTTATTTTTCTTATGGTTTTAGTTTTTTTCAGTAATGGACATGCCACACTTTTCTATAACATATATTCAGAAGAAAATACATCTTATAGGCATTTTTCATCTATATTGCCATTTGTGAGTTCTGAAAAATCATGCAACAAAAGTAACAGTTCTTATGGGGAAAATAGAATTGGCACAAGTCAGGCAGACCTGTAAAGTCTGAAACCAGAATACTGATAAAAAGTCACAAGCAATCCCAATAAAAAAAAATACTGGCATAAGTAGAGACCTGGGGCCAATATTTTCTCTTTTGAAATGTGTCTTGCAGGACATCTGTCCGATGGAGAATTTTCATTAGTATTAAAAGTGTGTATCTTTCTTCATGAGATTGTTCTTTAGTGCAGGATACACTGTCTTCTTTATCTGGACTCTTAGTTTGTCCTGTGGCTCTAGGTTTTTTTTTTTTTTTTTTTTGTGAGATTGACACCTTTAGTGTTATCTGGGAAGCAGGGATCTCCACTGAGAAATGCCTCCACCAGATTGGCCTGCATGTAAGTCTGTGGAGCATCTTCTTGATGAGTGACTGGCATGGGAGGGTCCATCCCACCGTGGGCAGGGTTGCCTCTGGGTAGGTGGTCCTGGGTTGTACAAGAAAGCAGGCTGAGGGAACCGTGGAAAACAAGGCAGGAAGAAGCGCTCCTCCATAGCCTCTGCTTCAGTTCCTGCCTCCAGGTTCCTGCCTGGAGCTCCTGCCCTGACTTCCCTTCACAGTGAACTGTGACATGGAAGTATAAACCAAACAAACCCTTTCTGCCCCAGGTTGATTTGGTTAGTGTTGTATCATAGCAACAGAGGAACAGACTCGATACAGTCCTTTCTGGTTTTCTCCCCTGAAGTTTTCTATATGTTTTAAGTCCTGAGGTTTTGGGAACCCTCGCTTCAGCTGACATGCTTGGAGAAGACACATTAGAACAGTACACTTCTGCCTGATGCTGGTCTCAGCCTTTGTTGCTGAACCTCATGAGCTAATTTTTACAGAGAAACAAGTGTGGTCAGAGAGCAGACCATCTCCAGAAGTCTAGGGCCACCAGTGTCTAGACCATACATGGTAGGAAACAGCAAAAACAAAGAAAAGCACAGTGAACTATAAAATAAAACATTTTCTTGAACCAGAAAAGAGCCGAGGTTGCAATAGCAGCCACATAGTCTGGAATGTAAGGAGAGGCTGTTCTTCCTGGGGAGATAAGCCACATTGGAACCGTCCAGGGCAGCATATCAGGAGAGATGCACCACCCTATTCATGGATGCAGAGTTCCCTGAAATGAACTGCGAACTCACCCAGGCCTTATATACACTTCCAGATTCTTCTCCAGTCTCCTCTCTAGGTGTTGGCCAGTGAGACTGGAATTAGTGTGGAAGACTTGAGGAAGCAGGTATCCAGGGACCAGGGAAAGCCTCGCGCACCTTCTCCCTCTGTGGGAGGGGCAAGGTGCACCACTGGGCCTCTGCAGTACTCAGAGGGGTTTCCTAATGCCAGGAGAGAGTAGGAAGCTCTCTTCTCAGGATCCGCCAAAGATACAAAGCAGAGTTTGATTGTCATAGTGAGAAGGGACAGGAGCCCTGAGAAAGTCCAACACGGATCCAGGACTCAGTTTGCCTGTGATTGAAGACAAATCAGAAAAAGAGATATCGCACCTTCTTGTCTTCCCCACCAGACTCTCAGATCCCAGTAACAAGTACCAGTTGCCTGGAGATTCCAGGCTCAGGAACATTGAAAGAGACTCCTTGTAGGTACTGATGAGGCAGACAAGTAGAGTGGATAGTTTAGCAATCTGGGACTCCACTCCTTTGGGGACAACACTATTCTTATCTAATAATGCACTTGGCAGTCTAAACCCTGGTCCCCATCTCTATGTCCTACACAGGGATATCAGTTGCCTAGCAATGCACTAAGCCACCTAAGACCCTACCTACACACACCTGCATGAAACTGCATGTACACCCCATGTCAGACTAGAAGTTTCTCTGTCTCTAGCAACCATTGATGGCCTCCCTTCCAGACAGTTTCTATTCAAATTCATTCCCAGTTACATAGGCTAGGAAATGATTGAGGGTCAGTGTCATTGAGAATCAAGGTCTAGAGTCCTATTCGCTAACTCCAGCCCCTATGCCAACATAATTCAGTCTAACAATGATTTCTCAACCTTGTCACGTTGGACCATGTGATAATTTGCTATCGGGCACCCAGTCCATTGTGATATGATCCACAGTAACCCCGAACAGCATCCCATGTCTCTTCTCACTAGATCCCAGTATCACTTTCTTCTCAAGTGTGAAACAAAAACAGTCCCCAGTCATTGTCAAATGCCCAGTTAGCTTGAATTCTGCTGTGTCATAAGAATTTGAAGGCAGTTGGGATCTAAATGAGGTTGTAAGAATAGTAAAACCAAACTCAACTTCTAATTCGATCAACTACATTTCCACACTAAAGACCAGGCATGCTTGCTTCCAGTTATAAGTAGTATTTGTCTCGGGCTCTACTGTTCTTCACACAATGCCTACTGCTCCACAAAACAAACAGACAAACAAACAGACAAACAAACAGAGTTATAAGACAAAAGAAGCAAGAGAAGCAAACTCATTGTTAGGGTGGAATCCCCAGCTGGTACTTGTTTTTAACCGCAGCTGCTGGAGAGGCCAGGCCGAGGGAAGGAGGTAAGCAATCTGTAGCACTGGGAGGAGAAAAGCAAAGATTAAACAGGTGAGATCTGGAATAGAACCAAACTCAAGGAGGACCTGGACATGAGTAGACACACACACAGTCAATAACTATTGTGGACATCAAAGTGTCAGTCAGTGGACAGTGTGTGTGAACAGACGGGAAATCTGATCAGAGAGATGGGAACTGTGAGAAGAACTCACACAAACATGCCAGGAGCTCAACAAGAACAAGATGACAGAGACAAAGGCATGGTCGTAACCCTAGATCTCAGGAAGTGGAGGAGAGACAATCAAGTCTGGGGCCAGCCTGGTCTATGTAGTGAGTGAGATCCTGTGTCAAAAGACAAGAAGTGGGGAGAGAAAAAAAGGAGGAAAAGAAGGGGGAGGAAAAGAGAGATGGAAGGGAAGCCTGTGAGGGCTCACAAAGAGAATTAGCACCACTGAGAATCGGTGACCTTGGAAACAGTTCAGTATGGATTATTCAGACTGTGGGGCTGAGGACGTAGCTTAGGGGTAAAGCACTCACCTGTTACGTGTAAGGCTCTGCATCTATTCACCAACAGAGGGAAAAGTGCCACAACTGAAATACAAAATGAGAAAAAGAAATCCAGAGGTGCAGAGTGATATCAAGCAGTAGAAGGTACCTGGAGTTGAAATCCCACAGCGTAGGAGAGAGAATAGGCGGGTGGAAGTAGGTGAAAATAAGGTCCTAGAGAACAGGACAAGGAGAGGAGCTGCACACGCTGCACACGCTGCACATGCTACAAATAAAAGAGAAGGAAACACAAGAGAGTGGGGAGACATCTAACTGATTTCTATTCTGACTCTGCACTGTCCAGAAGGCAGGAAAGTAAAACATAACTGTCAGCTCAGCAGAATGCATTTCCCAGTACAGGTGAAGCAAATGCATTGGAGATAAGCAAAAGCTGAGAGGATTCTTGGCTACAACTGTATGTGCAAAGAACACTAGAGAGCTCCTTGGCAGAGGGGAGGGGACATCTACAGAGACTCAGGTCTCACACTCGAAAGATGGGTCTCTGGAGATGGTTAAAATGGACATCAAAAAAAAATTTAGTCAATCTGTCAAACAAAAGATAGTTGCCTAAAACAAAACAGTAGGAATGTGCTATGTATTTAATGTATTCAGAAAATACATAGGACACCGGGTAAAGGTCTGGAGAGTCTGAAAACTTACTGTTGTGGCGTTTACGCATAAAGCCTTGTATTATTTGAGGGTAGATTGTAATTAATTATGGTACTACAAATTCTGAAGCATCCATTAAAAATTTTGAAAGTAAAATGGTAAGTTAATGCTAGAGAATAAGATGGAATTAAAATAACCCATTGGAAGGGAAATTAAGGGAACAAAGGCACAACAGACAGAACAAGGGAAAAAGACAGTTTTAAGTTTGACCAGATCAATGTTGCATTTGATGTAAACAATTAGACATTGTGTCCAATTTAAATGTATTCAGTTAAACACTGAATGACAGAAACTGTTGAACTGGCTAAAAAGTAAGATCCAACTTGAGACATCTGATAAAACACATTTAAAATAGAAAAAGTACAGGTATTAAACTTAAAATAAATTAACTAAAATAGACATGCTACACAAATGCCAATTAAAAGACCATGATCCAAATATATTTCTATAAAAATAGATTTTGTATAAGGGAGGTTTAAGACGATGTACCATGAGCCAGGAGATACATAGCTGTGATATTAGTATTCAAGACACTGAGGCAGGAGGATTGTGAACGTTAGACTAGCCTAGGCCACATAGCAAAGCCTTGACTCAGAAAGGAGATGGCATAGCAACCCTAAAGAAATACATATTTGCTGGGTGGTGGTAGTACATACCCTTAATCCTAACACTTGGGAGACAGGGGCCGACGGATCTGAATTTGAGGCCATCCTTATCTACAAAGCAAGTTTCAAGACAACCAAAGCTATACAGAGAAACCCGATCTCAAAAAAAAGCAAAAAACAAACAAACAAAAAAACCAAAATTTAAAAAAGACCAAAAAACAAACACGCAAAGACAAACTAACTAAAAAGCAATACATACTCAGCAACAACACTTCACAACACAGGAAACAAAAACTAACAAAACCAAAGAGAAATAGATAATTGTAATCAAAGATCTCAACACTCCTGTCTCAACATTAATTACATCAGACAAACACATAGCAAAATCAGTAAGGAGACAGCACAGAATTACCCAATCAGCCAAACCGCCCTGAGTAGCCTTCATAGGCTGTTCCACCCAGCAATAACATCATCTCCTTTCTCATCAAGCACACTCAGAATACAAGATGGGCTATTCTGTACACCAACGTTGTCTAAAAAATTTAAGAACAAGTCAGTGTAATTCTCCACATAAACAGACTAAAGAAGAAAAACTCAGTGATCACCTCAACAGACCGAGACCATTTACAATCCATTTATGACAAAAAACAGTAGAGTAAATAAAATCGTCAACAGAGCAGGATTCTCATCTGTAAAAGAGTACTGAAAAAGCCTGCAGCCGACAGGAGACTTAGTGGTAAGAGACTAAGGAAGTTTCCCTAAGATGGGGTACAAGGTGGTAAAGCCGCTGCCTGCTATTTAAAATACTAAATAGCTGTGGGAGTCCTAGGCAGTTTGCGATAAGACAAGAAAAGTTACGTGCAGTTTAGAAAGGAAAAAGTGAAACCGTCTCTACTTGTAACATTGTATCAGTCCATGCGGAAATCTCACAGTTAGGTTACATTTATGTGCGGGGAAAACAGCCAACACTGACCATCTGAAATTCAGTAAACTCCCTTCCAATTACTGAGCCATTTATAGCAGCACCTCAGAGCGTTAACTATGTCTTAGGAGTTGTGAATAGTGTATAAGATCTGTCTTTTTCACCTGTAAAATTTTGATTTTAAAAACCGACATAAGTAGATGGAGAGCCACTGTGTCTACACTGAGCTTCCCCGTGATGAAGATGCCAGCTCTCTTCTAATTTGAGAACCATTTCACTGTGATTTCCTCCTGTAGAAACGAAACTGATTCCAAAACCAGTATGGGAAATAGCCCAGGGAAACAGTCAATGAAAGATGGTACATGGGAGAGCCACGCTTTTTTTATTTCAAGGCTTTTATCACAGGAATGATAGCCATGCTACTGGATCAATTGGGCAGAGAAGAGTCCAAAATTCTGACATGCTTATGCCAACAGTGACTTTGGACAGAGGGAAGGACATTGAATATCATGTGGGCGGAGTCACACAAGCATAGCACAGAAGAGAAGGGGGACAGCGTGGACACAAACCACTGTAAAACTCACAGGAGAAAAGAAAATCCTTGTGATTCCGACTTAACAAGTTAGTTAAGCAATGCGTTCTTGGATACGAACCAAGGAGATTGTCTAACTGATTAACTAGACTTCGACAAGATGGGAAACTTTTGCTTTTTGCCAGAAAGGGATGAGAATTGTTTTCTTTTAAATTGAGGGAATGAGAAAGGGAAAACAAGAAGAACAACAAAAGAGAATTAGAACAATAATAGACTGTGAGAAAACATCTGTTAATCACATATCTGGGAATGGCTTGTGTGTAGACGGGGCTCTCACAGTTCAGCAGTAAGCAAAAACCAAACCGCTCTGTAAAGTAGGGGCAGACCGTTTTCACAGATGTGTTATCGAAGAAGCCATGTAGATGGTAGGTGCTCATGCAAAAAGGCTTGGCATCGCTGTAGGTTGGTGTCCGGTGAAGCGCAGCTCACCTGTGGCTCCTGGAAGCGGCACTCAGAAAAGAACCCCAGCAACGTCAGGAACAATCCGGTGCTGCAGATTGGAAGAAATTCCAGTCATTTTGAAAACAGTTTCGCGGTTGCTTCACAAAGTTCTGCGTGTGCGAATTAAATACCAAACAATCTGGCTCAGGTTACTCACCGGAATAATAACTTCCAATCACATACACACACACACACACACACACACACACACACACATTTGGATGTACACTCCAACTTTACACATAATCACCCGGAACTGGAAGCCATCCAACCTCCTTCAGCTGAGGTAAAACACACCGGCGTACTTCTCATCCACGAAAAAAAAGAAACAAGTTACAGATGTGGGCATGAACCGTGCTAAGTGAGAGAAGCCTGTCTCAAAAATGCCGTACACATACTCTATGATTCTATTTTTGTGTCATTCTGGAAGAAAAGCAAAACCACAGGGTCAGAAAACAGATCAGTGGCCGCCTAGAGCGGAGGGGTCAGGATTGATTATAGGGAACTCTGGAAAACTTCTGGGGACGGTAGAGATGTTTTGTCTTGATTGGGATGCTACTTACAGGACTGCGTGCATTCATAAGAAATGAAAGAATGGTATACAAAAAAGGCTGGTTTCAGCAAAGCACATAAATCATATCCCAATGAAATAGGAGTGGGGAAAAAACACTAAAATGTTACATTTAACAAACTAGTCTCTCAGCAGCTTGCGGAAGGATCCAACGGCCACAGTTTTTGAAGTGGGTTATGCTGTTTGCCAGGTGAGAAAATGTTTGAAGTTCACAAAGTTCAGTGTTTGTTAGTGTGCTGTGTGGGGTAGTGTAGGTAGGCTGGTGGGCTTTTCAGGGAGAGGAGACGTCCACCATGCCGTGGGACGCGAGTAACCTGCAGGTGCCAACAGTTTGCCTAATGGGAGTTTGGGGGAAGCATTCACAGGGTGCCCACCCCCCACCCCCGACTTGGGGTGATTCTACACTTGGCATCTCGTAGTCCTTGAGGAACAGTTGTCGAGGTGAATCCTTCACTTAGGAGTTCGTGCCCCTGATGCCCTGGGTTCTGGAGGCTGGTACACCTGCTTTGCAGCCTGTACTTTCAGGGACCCTGGCCAGGAGCGGAGACTCCTGTGGTTCACGGTCACTTTATCCTCTCCGCCCATGCCACAGAGCCTGGCAGGAAGGCCATCCAGAGCAGCGGGTCAACAGATGTACAGGGCTCGTGGAGCTCAGGCTCAGCAGGGGGGATTAGCAGTGAAAGGTCTGTCTGCCCAGACCTTGAATCTCCCAGTTCCTGTGGCTTAAGCATAGCCCTGGTGTGTTGCAGGGGCTCCTTTTCCCTTACATCCACAGGTTTGAACTCGGGCACCGATTCCTTAAGTGCCAGGTAGCCAGCGAGGGCTAAAACGATAACCTCTCATTTGAAGAACTGTACTCACAGAAATTGCTTGTCTGCCAGCCTGAGGTTCTGGGAAGGTAACAATGAGGAGGAGAGATAGGCAGCCGGTGAAGCCACTCACTCACTAAAAGAAGGGCGAGCCGCCCTGAGCAACGTATCTGTTCAGAGCCCTCCGGCCCTGGTGTGGCTAAAATTATTCTGACCCCTTTCAAGTCCACTCTTTCAGAAGCCAGCCTGGACACTTAGATTGGGGTGAGGGGAAATGGCCGGTTCAAGAGACCGGCACTTTGGGGAATAAGGTCTGCTTTTAACCTCATGTTACTCCCCCATTTCTGCATGGTCAGATGATCTCAGAATAGACTTCCTGAGCTCGCCACCAAAAAAAAAAAAAAAAAAGAAAAAGAAAAAAAAGAAAAAAGAAAACCCTGTTGGCAGGCAAGGCCAAGACCACCTGGCCCAGAGCCAGGCTCGGGAGCAGAGCCGCTGCCTTGGAGACACACGACAGCGTTTGTGCAGGCACTGGTACCTGGAACAAAAATATGCCGAGCAGCAAATTACGGCTTTCAGATGTCACCGCCGCCATCTGACACGGCATTTCAGCGGTTCGTGTCTTCATTACCAGGCTGTAGCCTCCCGTTCAGGCTGTTCCTGCGTGGGAGACAGATTTATGCTGCGTGGGCTACTGTATACCAGAGCAACAGTGCTCGTCAGGGTTGTCAGGCTGATGGCCAGCCCCCTGTGGTGGAGAAGCCTGAACCACAGGGTTGCTTTGTGGGTGGGTGCCCATGTGGGTCCGGGTCCCACGTGCATGCCTTCTCTATGCGGTGTCTTGTAACTTTAGGCTTTAGGGACCCGGCCTCCCGCCTGCAGAATCATGTTCTGTGGTTTTCTCATCTCTCTGCTTCCTGCTTCCGTTAAGGCCTCCCCCGGCCCATCTGCTGGATGGGCCTTGCTCCCCCTCCACTCCTCTTTTCTTTCAGGTGGTAACTGGACCAACACAACAATCACAGCAATACCCCTGCGGCTCCCTTTTCAGTTTGTCAGCCTCGCTCAGACTAATGGAACAGAAACATGTGCTTGCATCTAATGCCAGTAATCATATCCTGAGTGACCACAGAAAGAGAGATTAAGCAGAGGTACCTGTGGTCCCTGGGGATACAGTTACAGGAAGAAAGCCTTGTTTACAGCAGCCGCTGTGCCGCTTCCGCCTGCCTTCCCCTTCCCCAGCTTTCTTAAGCCCCTTGAATATTTTCTGTATGATTGATCAAGGAGTGGGTTTTTGATCTACACTCTGATCTGTACTCTTGGGTGTAAAGAAAACATATTTCTATATCTTTATTTTCCTGAGTATCTGCTTTGAACCAGCGTTTTCTGGCACTAGAAGCATTGCAGAGGATATGGTGAGCCAGTAGACAGTGGACGTGGCTAGAGAAACCTCGAGACCCAGGGAAAGAGGTGAAAGGAAGGTGTACCAGGCAAGGAGAACCCAGGAAGGCTTTCAGGAAGAAGTGGCCTTTGAGATGAGCTTTCAAGGGAAGACAGGATGCTGACAGATGCAAATAGAGAAAATGGCATTCCTGAGAAACGTCCCATTGGACAAAAGTCTAAAGATGGGAAGACCCGGACTATTAGGAAGTGAGTGGGAATTTAAATGGCACTGAAGAACGTATCCATAACAAGAACCTTGGGCTACGGAGAGTTGGAAGGCCAGGCTCAGAGACAGGACATTTATCAGCAATGGGAGTCACTGCAGGTTTAGAACAAGGGAGTGACAAACTAGGACCTCACGAGCTAAATTTGAGATTATCCCAGATCATAGGGTATAGAGTGCAGTGGAGAGGTGAGTTCAGATGCCAGGGCAATGGTCGGCAAGAGCAGACATTAAGCATTTGAGAAGAACGGAACGCGGGTGGTAACGCAGAGAGGGGATTTGGCAAGTGGTTGAATTTGGAAAATGAGGCCAACAGTCTACCAGGGATGATGCTGGATCTGAGAGCGGAAGGTGGAGGAGGGACAGACTTGAGCAGAGAGGGACCAGCTCATTCGGGGTGATGGTGAAGGAGATCCCTGGGTCAAGATTCCCCCCGGGGAGCTGAAGGTCAGGGCTGATGATGGAAAATAGCTATGAGGACCCTCTTCCCATTGGCCCCAGAACTGAGAGACAGTGTGAGGCAGCAGGGAAGGAAGATGAACTGAGTGCAGCTCCCCAGGGAGAGATAGGGACACCTTAAAAAAAAGAGAAAAGGCTAAGAGCTTCCTGCCAGGAAGCCAAGGGAGGATAGATTCCTGTCACATGGTGAGGTGGCTGAGGAGGCCCCTGGGCCCCTCAGGACAGAGGTGGGTGGAACAAGATTAGAAGCCTATACAGGGTAGAGTGAGTGGGTGGGGAGGAAGAGTAGGTAGGCCTGTTTCCTGAGAGCTCTAAAAAAAATGGGGCGGAGGTTCCTCCTTTGAGGACGGCTTAAGGGCCTTCAGTCTGGCATCCCAGAGTTGGGCTCTGCAGGCTGCAAGGGGCCAAAGGTCAGGACGGTGCACTCTTGCCTGTGGTCACCTGTTTTCTGTGGCAGCCAGAAATGCCAGCTACTCCTCACAACAGCCGGTGAGGCACTGCCTGCCTTTGTATACCAGACCACGCTTGTTAATGTCACAAACTCGATCTCTTTCAGTAAGACCCACACATGGGTTGCGGTGGTTTCTGGATTGTTCTGCATCTCATTTTATGGGCTACCCTAGGGTGACTGTGAAGGAAACATTAGTTTTCTACAACCTTGATAGGAGGAGCACGGAGAATGTACCCAGCGCCTCTTCTCTGTTCCTCAGAAGGAAAAAAGAGCCTGTGTCTTTGAAGGCAGACTCGGGGCTCATTGATGTCTCCTCAGGAGAGGCTGCCAAGGAGAAACAAATCTCATAAGCACTGTGACAGTGTTCTGGGAAACAGCTGCCTATTCTGGCTCAGGAAAGCAGAGCCAGCGACTCACCCCCCAGTCCCACGAACTTTTCACAGGTAACCCTCACGACCCCATCATCACAGCCTTCTCCATCATTCACCTTTGACAGCT